>NC_088979.1:197980433-198280433 GCF_963932015.1 Anas acuta | reverse complement strand
GGACCTCTGGAAGTCATCTGGTCCAATCCCCCTGCTGAAGCAGGGTCACCTACAGCAGGCTGCCCAGGACACATCCAGCATCCAGGTGACATTTATTCATCTCCAAGGAGAACCCACAACCCCTCTGGTCAAGGGCTTCACCAGTCCAGAGCAACAGACTGCAGAGTTGACTGAATCTTCACTATCAGGTCCAGATAATGTAGAAGTTAGTTAAAGATACCAAGGAACAAAGAAATAGATTTTCAACCTTTGCACTATGTTTTCCTTTTTTTCTCAGAGAAGATGAGTCTCTGTGCAAATACGTGTTAATACATAGGTACTCAAAATGCTTTTCTGAAGGACAACTTGCCATGGTGCTGGTCAGAGGATCATTCCCGGTTGAAAAGTCATATTATGCAGCAAGTGCAATGTCCTTGATTGTACCAAAAGTTCATGTTAAATCTGGGCAGAAACGACTTTTCAGCAGCTCAGCTGGAAGAAAGGCAAAGACCTTCAAGAAAGAGCCAACAGTTGCACTAAAGAAGGATTTGTTAGCAGGACACCAGGGGACTTAGCTTAGCAAAGGAGGTGGTGACTGACTGATGAGATGATTCAGCTCCAAATGTTTCTAAACAGATGGGCAGGTTGCAGACAGATGCACAGGGTCCAAGCACCTGTGCCTGAAAGTCACCATGCCCAGGGCTACATGGTCACTTCAAGGCCAAGGAGAGCTGTATGGCAATGCTCCCCAGCTGACTGATCAACCTGTACCAGGCTGTGCCCATCACCACTACGTTGGTTGTAATAAGATGAGCTGGGGACCTGAACTGGAAAGTATTTAATTTTTTTAATTCTCCCAAGGCAATGTTAATACAGTAAATCTGCATCATCCTCATAAATTGTTTTGATTATCTGTGGTCTTATGGTGATGATTTAAACCTTTTGATTTACTGATTCAGTCTTAATTGGGTCCTGAATTGGGTTATTGCATCATTTTGTCTTTAATTGCTTTAGTGAAAGTCTAGTAAATTAGGCTGGTAATATGCTTGCTTAGAGGGATTTTTGTCTGTTCATGCTTCTTAATAAAATCCATAAAAAGTTAAAAAGGAACAAGCTTATCCTACTGAATTGCCACTTGTATCATGGAGTCTGAAGCTCGGAAAATCAGTCTACAGTGCCTTTGTCTCTTCATCCAAATACATGTCCTCAGAGTGAGAAAAAATAGAAGCAAACATCCCCACAGCAAAGGGGTGAGTGGAAGAAAATGGTAAAATATGAGTTTAAAGCCTAGGTTCCAGTTCCTGCTTTCTGGACTTCCTTTGACTTTGCATGCAAGTTATTTAGGAGAAAACCTAAAAAATGTACTTAAGATTCCAAAAATGAACTACAGCCCATGGCTAGAATACACCCTGAGAATCCTTCCTGTCTTGGGAGATCAAATCTCTGTTTTGTTTTGTTTTGTTTGTTTGCTTGCTTGCTTGGTTGTTTTTGTTGTTGGTGGTGTTTTGTGTTTTGTGCTTTTTAATTATTATTTTGAGGTCTTTTTTCATGTCCCAGATTTTTTTTCTCATCCCCACTCTAGCAGCTCGGTTTCCAGATGAACATTTAGGTGGAGGCACAGGCAGCACCTGTGAGAAGGATCACCACCTGTAAGGATCTCCCTACAGTATGTCCTGACATCCATGAGAAGAAGTTTTGGCCACCGTGGCTGCCCTACATGACTGCTAGGTGCTGCCCGTTGCATGCACAGATCTTCACAACCTCTTCCCTGCTGGATTTCTAGCAAGACTGCTGCATCCGCAGTGCATTTTCTACCCATCGCTAATGAGCTCTGTGCTGACAATGCTGCCTGTAACTTCTTACAGCTTCAAACCCACTGTTTTATAGCTGGAAATATGCTGCTTCCTCCCATTCCATCAGTAAAGACCATGCATTTCATTTTGTTTGATGGTAGTTCCTGCTGCAGAGAAAATGTTACTTCCCATCTACAACTCTGCTTTACATTACTTCCTCTCACCAGCTCTGCTCCTACACCCCAAAGCCTGCTTCTATAAAGACTAAAAAGAATCTGCTCCAAAGATAAAGTTGTGAAACCAAAGAAAATCTGCAGTTAATTAAAAATGGTGAGAATTAAGCACAGAGCAAATGTGAATACAAAGTTCGGATCAGCTTGATCCCCAGCGTGACGATGCATTTTATTTTACCCATTTAGCAGAAGAGAGATTTTTGTCTTCACACAGGCTATGGAGACATGGCTGGAAAACTTCCACTGTCTTTAATTAAAACAGTGTGATTACATTTTCCTTTCTTCTTCCTATGTAGACCCTGAGTCAGTGTGCAGAATTAGGTACAGGTGGTCTGAGTGCTGCACTAATTTTGTTCTGTTACACTGGGACCAGACCCAACACCCTCATACCCTGTCCTTGAACTGCCCAAGGCTCTCTATAAGAGCAGCAGCATCCCACCACACTGGGGCTGCCTCATTTGCTGCAGTAGACATCAGCTCTTCTAAGCCGGCTGCATCTGAATTCCTCATATGCATTTTAGGACATCTACAGCTGGTATAAGAAAAGCTTGATGCCACGTCAAACATATCAAATATGAAGATGGAGATATTGATTGCAAAGCCAAGACCAACATGTTGTGTTTCAGTTTGGCTTGGAAGAGGAAGATGACAAGGTCTGCATTCCCTGCAGGATGGCTTCATATTTGTTGCTTTTGATGGATTTTGGGCCTTACTGAGTCTGGTTTGGGAACTGTGAGCAAGCGTGGGGAGGGTGGATTTGGTTTTGCTTCATGGCTGCAATAGCTGAGACAATGACCTGGCCCACAGGAGTGAAATGGGCAGATTCAGCACAAGGGAATGTGTGGAAAATAATCCTCTTCCCAGATCCCCTGGCTCTGGATAACCCACAGGACTGAAAGAAGAGCAGCCCCTGCACCCAGCATGTGAAATTCAGTAGGTCCATGTGGCTCAGGTTGGATGTTTTATCCTTCCTTACACTCACCTGCATAAGTGTGCAGGGGTTGTGAAGGCTCCTGGCACATGTGAAACACCTCATTAGTGTTGCTGATGTCTTCTGCCTCGGGCTGTACCTCAGCAAGTTGGGTATTTGCTGTCTGTGCTTGCCCAAGCCTTCAGGCATGTTGGGGCACATCGGGGTATGTTAACCTCCAGGTCTGGCACCTTCAGGATTTCCATTTGAATATGTGCACTCACCTGGAAGCTGCGAGGCCTGGGCCTGGGCCCTGCTCATTCATTTTCTGTTAAATTGGATAAAAACACAAAATAAGCCCCTGAATCATGCTTTGCCATGAAGGCTTCCCCTTCGCTTTGGTGTCGGTGCCACCAAGCTTCAAATTGTCTGATCTTGGTTGTGCCTTGGTCCAGGCCAGGGTGCAGGCCTTTGGGGGGCTTCAGCCACTGCTGACACCTTGGTGACAGGATTGGTGCTGAGGGGGATATTGAACTGCATTTTCTCACTTCACACAGCCTACGTGTACGTAGTCATATGCTAAATGTTTTTTCACTTCACAAGGCCCATGTGTGCATAATTATGTGATAAGCAGTATATTAAGCCATACATTAAAAACAGACATTGTCACTAAGATGGCAGTATTGGCTGGCTCCACCTTGATGGCTATTTTTTAAGAGATCTATGACTATGAATTTTGTCATTAATTATTACATTAATATTTGCTTAAATTTTCTTGTATAATAATTTGTTTTACTTTTTATTATTCTGGTTATTTATTCTACTTTGATCTATTATTTATTTGCCATTTAATTTCCCACTTTCTGATTTTCTGGGATGTCACCTGGAGCAAAATCCCATGCAAATAGCTACCATACATGTCTACAGGCAACACACACAGTGAATAAGTTGCGTACATTCCCATACCAGTTGTGCCCAGTGCCTGCTCTGAATGGAAGTACTTAGTGGTGCCTGGGAAACCATCCCAGACCAGTGGGGCAAATGTTATAGTAACGGCCCCAGAGAGGGGGTATCATTGTTGCCTTGTGGAAGTAAGAAGGGATATATGTAAATCTGGGGTCTGGATGGATAACGTAGCCTCGTGAGGTACACTGGCAGATGCTCAGGACCTTGTCCATCAGACAGTCCTGTTTTCTCCCTGCTCTGCTGACAGATCTGATCTAACCACCTAACCGAAGACATCTGTCATGGGGGCTTTAAGGACGATTTACTCTTCATGATTTCCGGGTGGACATTGGGTTTCCATCCCCACAGGGTGAGGTAGCACGTGTGTGGCCACAGGATGGACTTCCCTGGTGACAGGAGGATACAAACACACGCAATGCTTCCTGGCAGAGACTTTTAGCAAGTGGCACCACTTGACCCATCATATTGCACCCTAATACCCAGCTGTGGTACAAAGCCAGCAATGCCACCAGTAGCCAGCACCAGCAGGATCCCTAAGACCAGGCCAGCAAAGCTGGTTAAGGAGTCTTGTCTGAGTCTATGCAGCTGAAGGACTCATAATTATTCATTAAAATTTAGGTGGACTTTCCACTGAAATAACAAACCTGATATAAAAATATCCTCATCAGACTCCAGCTTTGGAGATGGTGATGGTAAAAAAAATCAGGAGAAATATTCAGAAAAAAAATAAAATGTTTTTCAGCTGCAGACAGCCTCAGAGATGGTTGACGGTTTGGAAACATTTTTTTTCATGCACTGAAGCAGAGACAGGGACCAGCATGGAAACTTTCAACTAGAAAAGCGTAATACAGCTACTGAAAATGTTATAAAATCAGAGCTGTGTCACCCTCTTAGCAAGCAGTACAGGTTCCGGCTCCAATTATATGATCCATTTCTTGAGGCAGGAATTAGGTCTTCATCATCTGCTCATGGGGAGCAAAATGGAGCCCTCATGTTGTGCATGTGAAGAAAAATAGATTGTAAACCTAAAACTAGCCTGAGTCACCATCATAGACACAAGAAAAGAGAGATTGAATTAGAAGATATTTTCTTTTACTACAGAAAATGTTTTCCTTGCTGCCAGCTTCCAACTAACACTCTGTAGCTATTGGTACTTATTGCAATTTCTAACATATCTAAACCAAATAATTTTAAGATAGTGTAGCTTATGATCTGTTTTTCTCCAGCAAGAGCTGCTTTTCCTGGCATCAAGAAATAGGAAAAATAATTTATTGACAACAGTCTGTGACATTTCCTCCTCCTTATCTCCTGAGGCCAAGTCTCCAGCTAGCAGGGTATTTCAGAAATAATCTTAAAAGTAATATGAAAAAGAAGAGACTAAAACAGCTGCCCCATTCCCATGGAAATGCATGGGAACAGATCAAGCGAGCACCCCTTTGCGATGCAGGCATGTGTTTGTCCTCGGAGAGCATGCAGAGATCAGGCATCTCATCCCCTCTGTAGTCTGCTGGGGTGCTACTGGCATGGCAGATTAAGTCCCTTTTGCCCCAGAGGTTTTTCTCTGGGCAGAAGAAGTGAAATAGTATTGTTAACCTGGTGCTCTGTGCTTTCTGCCTCCCCTGGTGCAGCTCTGTGTGATGTTCCCCTCTGTCCTCTTCCCAAGCCACCAGAGCCCCAGGCCCCAGATGGGCACCTCTGTCCATCAGGCTTATTTCCTCCTGGGGGAGAAAGAGCTGAAGGAATGGGCCATGAAGGTTCAATGACCCCAAATAATTGTTGATGGGGCTGCTGCTCCCCTCTTCCTCTGCTAAGTCACAACACAACCCACCAGATCTCTTGCTGTTCTGCAGCAAGCTAATGAAATACCTCAAATGCAATTTTCCTGCCCTTTCTGTGCCTTTCTCATACCCATGAAGCAGATTTACTCTTTAATATGAGCAATTTGAGCAATTTGAGCATCCAGCTCTTTAAAGACCTGCTTGTAGCTGCTGCCAGGGAGGCTGCGGGCAGAGAGGACAATCCTGAGCACGCAGGCTCCAGCACACTGACTCAGCTAAGCAAAGCCCTGGCGAAAGCAAACATTTCCTTTGGAGCCTGAGCAACATGTGCATGGGGCAGGGGAGCAGAGAAAATGACAGGGCTGATACTTATAAACATCAGAGAGAGGATTTGATGGAGTTCTGTAAATTTAGGGTTTGGATTGTGGCCTATCTGCTAGAGTAAACAAGAACAGAATAGGAAAAGAAAAGAAGTGTCAAAAATCCTCTCCGCTCTCCAAAGAGTGTGTCTAGCCTGCAGGGGCATGCTGAGAAACCCACGCCAAACTGTGGATTTGGGTTTTATACAAACCAGTTCCTTCTCTTGACCCAGAATCTTGACAGATTTTGAAATGCTGTATCTGTTTTGATATTCTGGAACAGGCTCCCCAGGAACGTGGTCACAGCACCAAGCCTGATGGAGTTCAAGAAGTGGTTGGACAAAACTCTCAGAGATATGGTTTGATTTTGGAGTGCTCCTGTGTGGAGCCAGGAGTTGGACTTGATGATCCTTGTGGGTCCTTTCCAACTCAGGATATTCAGTGGTTCTGTGAGTCTGCCTGTGGTGCCTACTTTGGCATCTCAGTTGTCTGTCTGGGATGAAGACTCAAGAGAGGCTCAAGAAGTCTCCATAAGGGCATTCATTGCAGTTTTAGCCATGAAGCACTGCAAAGGCTTGACTGGGCATGCAAGCATTGCAAAAATGAAATATTTCAAAGGCCTCCTGCTGATTTTTGTTTGGGGGATGGAGGTGAGGGGTGGGGGTCATAAGGATTTATGCCAAATTTCATCGTGACTCCAAAGCATGGGTGTGTGCCAAAGAAAACACCACTTCTCTGGTTGTATTTTAACATTGCAAAACAATTACTTCCACCACCACCTTGTTCTGAGAAATGGCTCCTTGTTTGTGGAAAATCTTAGTAAAAAGAAGATTTTTTGCAGCAAGCAATTGCTAAGAAGAAACCCCCAACAGTGTCATGATGCCACCAAGCCCATAGAATGGAAAACCAACCAAATCTTGGACCACTAAGAGGTGGTTCCTTGGAAAGGAGGCATTGCTCCTGCCCCGCTACATCTATATTTTGCCTACCTCCTGAAGTGTGAGCTCCAGGGAAATCACTGCCGGGGTGACTTGGCCATGTTCCCCTGAGAGTCAAGGCGATCAGAGCCAACAAACCCTCCAAGCACACCACCACGTACTTTGGAACAGGCTGTCCCACTTGCTCTGTTTGTTTTAGGGGATTAGGAACATGCCTAAACCCAAGCACATGTTGGAAATGACATTTCACACGCAAAGCAGCCTGGTTTGGAGGGAACTAGCGATATGTCTGTGATTAAATGAAAATAATTGGGGTTCAATGGGGAGGAAAATGAAATTTCCTTGCAATTACTTAGATTTATTGTAAGAACAAATGACATATCTTGTCAGTTTTATCTGCTCTCCCCAGTTTTCCCTGTATATATTTTCTCTCCTTTTAGAAATTAATTTAGGCTCCTTTGCCTCATTAATGAGAGATTACCTAGCTTGGTGAGAAATTTTGTGTATAGCAAGTGGGATTTACTGATGCAACTCTGAATCGCTGATATGCTTTTCTGCTCCAAAAGCCTTTTCTGCTAAAACCCAAACAGGATAACATATGGAATTCATTCTCTTCTCAATGGTTTTGGTGTTGAGAAGCAGAGAAAGCTGCTAGTGTTGTCTGGTCTCCATAAATCCTCCTCTACTACTACGTGGTTCTGCTTGAGCTACCCACGTGCGGCTGTTGAATCAGGATAATGCTTGTGATTTTATGAGGAAATAACAGAGCTTCTTTGGTGCACTCTGTTCTATAAACATCCCCATTAAAAAATAAATAAATAAAAAATCAGAAGAGTTCTTCCTATTGTTCCCATTGTAATATCTAAGGACATAAGGTGCTTTTTGGGCCCAGAGCAGCAATAAAAGTATCCCCTTCAGCTCTGATGAGGCACAACCCCTAGAAAATTTTAACCAGTAACTGAAATAGCACAACAGAGACCCTTGTTGGAGGTGATGGTAAAAAGAGGAAAATCTCAAAGATTTTCTCTCTCCTGTTGCCTTGAGTCATTCTTCTCTCTCAGTTCATCTCTTCTGCAGTATGGGGTCCTGGAAAATATAGTTGCTTGCCATATGAAGCTAATCCACATTTTGGATTTTTCTTGTTGTCTCTCACTATGTATTTCGTATTAGATGCTTTTTTTTTTTTTTTTTTTGAGGTGAGGTATAACTGCCCACTGCAATCCACATGTGGGCATACCTCATATTTAGAGGGTTAATTATGATCTCTATCCCTTTCCTAATGATTTCTACCACTTTACCTGCTTTTTTGATTGAATGCTGAGTCAATGTTTTCATTGAATGGTAAGGAGTGATCTCTTTATGATACTAGACTGTTCCAGATGATGGGGTAATTGATCACTGACTTTATCCAATTATACTAAGTGGCCGATGCCTGCTCAGAGCATCTCAATTCATGTGAATTTTTTTTTTTCTTTTTCCCCCCCATGGATATCCTTTCACATTACTTACATCGCATTTCATTTATTTTTGTTATCAGTCACCCAGCATCACTCAGCTAATTCTCCACTTCATTACTGTTCCTACTCATTTGCTCTCTGGCTTTACAATTTGTTAATATTCATTTTTCTCCTTAATTTCTTTTTGTCACCTTTCTGGTCTTTCAAGAAAGAAACAAACAAAAAAAAAAAAAAGAAAAAAAAAAAGATTGAGCCATGAGAGCATCCCTACATTCCTCCACAGTTAAGACAGAAGCCAAAACGCCCCTCTCTGTCCCCAGTTCTGGCTTCATCTGCTCTGGGAAACTTTAGCACCAGCCCTACAGATACTCTGGTATCCTTCAAGCCCCTGATGTGTTCTCAAAAGCAAATGGTAATAATTTATAAAGGATCTTTGAGCTTCTTGTGTGGGGTGCCTCATTTGATGGTGTTTCTGAGCAATTGTTTCCTCATTGGAGGGCAACTTCTGCTCTCTCTTGCCTCCCCATCTCCCATCCTCCTTTTTTTCCAGCATGCTCTCTGGGTTTCTATACCACCCCTTGCCAACTCCCTCTGCACTTTCTGTGCTTTCACCAGTCTCTGTCATGGATACTTTTAGACAGAAACATACCCAGCCATGCTCTTCGCATTAATTTGGGAAATAGTAAGAATTTATGCCTTTTTTTTTTTTTTTTTTTTTTTTCATTTCTGGATTAGCTTGTCATTGAAATAGCTGCAGAATGGGTCTGAAAATCAATGTCTGTGTCAGGCCCTGTGCGATGACTCCCAGACTGGGTTAAGATGCATAAACTCCCCTTCACATTCATGCTTCCTGCCCATAAGACAGTCAATGATAACACTCTAATAGCATTTTTATTTGGGCTTGGCATCCCCTATTACGTGTTGAAAGAGCTACAATGTGATCTGATCTGACTGCTAGTCCTTATCTCTGGAAATGGTCCAAAATCAAGGAGGAATGAAAGAGAAAAACCCACAGGGACACACCCTTACTTGGTCTTGTACCAGGGGAGACGTTTTGGGTAGTGTTTGGATTTTGTATTTGGGCATTTTGTTTTCATTGTCTTAACAACGTGACAAAACTCTCATGAGACTGACATGGAGAAAAAAAAAATGGTTTACTTTTTTTTTTTTAAGCTAGAGAAAGAGCAAAAATAGGATGAAAATTCCAATCTTTTCATCTAGAGACAAAAATATCACCCCAAAAAAGAGCATTTTCCAACATTGTGTTTGGAAAATTTGTAAGAATAGCAAAGTTGTAACTATATTAGTTATACTTTCTCATCTTTATAAATCATTTATAAAACATAAATGAATAACAGAGGGAATGCTTTTATTAGCAAAATAAAAAATAAAAATAATAATAATAACACAAGCTTTTAATACCTATACCAGGAAAAACAGTCAATTTATTCAAACAGCAGTGTAGAAACCAGAAACAAACAACAAACAAACAAAAAATTAGTTATTTTCTTGTGGATTTACATTTCAGAGTTAAAATTTCTTGATGGCTTCTAGGGAAGCCTTAGGTCTGTAGTAGTTCTCAGGAAATAGCATTGCTGACTGCAGCACAAAACAACTCAAATTGTGCTGATTTGGTAGGCGAAGCCTTTGAAACCAGTGGAGCTTTTGGAGGAGTCAGAATCTTAAGAAATACAAATATTATTTCAAAGGGGAGGGGGAAAGCTCTATTTCCAAAAGGAGTAAAATTGGAAGGCAATTAAACTCCGCAGCATCCTAGAAGCCAACCCAAGGCTTAACTTCTGAGCTCAGCTTGGACTGAAGCTCATGGTTGAAAGCTGATACGGGCTTTTCCTAGCGCAGGGATAGTTAAAGCGTGGTCCAGCAGGGCTGCAGCCTGAATATATTCTATTTTTAAATGCTGAGACACAGCATGGAGACCATGCAGCAATCTGGTAAAGCACGGAGAGTTAGGAGCAGAGCGGTGGTTTTCACGGTGTTATTTCTGAGGACTTCACCTCTGTCAGCTGGATCAGTCCAGCTTGTATAAACCAGGTTTAGCCCTGGCAAATTGTTGATGTTCCCTGGTGCTGAGCATGGGTTGTCTGTCCCTGTCGAAAAGCATGAGGCATATCTACACTTGGGCTCATGCTTGTGTTAAGAAAAACTATTTTGTGAAGGGAAGGAACACAAAAACTACTCTTCCACCTTCCTCTCCTGATGGTGCCCTGTTATGAACAAAGGTTGTTTGACTACCAAGACCAAAGACGTGCTCTGGTACATTAACACAGCTGAAAAATGTGTTAGCCATGGATACTGATGCCTTAACCTATGCTGCTTGAGCAGAAGTTTGTAAATGTCTAATGTAAGTGTCTAATAAAGACCGTGATGATTTTTTTTTTTTTTTATGAGATAATGAAGAAATGGGATTTACTTCATATTTTAAGAAATTAGACTATATCAAATGTGTAATAAAAATATTTTCTATAGGATTTTAAAATATATACATATATAAACTACCTTAATTTTTAATGCCCTGTTGATATTGTTGTGATCTCTACAGTATCTAAATCTAACTAAACAAGGCTGCCCAGCAACCTCCATTATACCTCAAACAGTGATTTCAAAACTTGAAGCCTTGTCCACACTGTAAATGAAACCTGCTTGAAAACAGGATCTGAAATTGTCTGCTGGGCCTGTAATAGTCAGGCTAAGTCTACTCCTGATTTTAGGAGCAGGATTAGGCCTTAGGCTCAGACACAAAATGAGGTGGGTTCCAACCCCTTTGGCTGGGCAACACAGAAGGCATCTGAGGGAGTTATTGTGACTTTTAAGGCACTTCCCGGTTAAATGAAAAATATTAGAAATTTTGTTTAGAGTATTTAGGGATATTTAGAAACAGTCTTAAGGCAAAGTTGAGCACTTCTGCATTTCATTTTGAATAGGGGCCCAAACTGACTATGCATCCTGGACATAGCCTTTGCTCGGACACAGAAATATAGACTTTATTCAAGCTTAAGGGAAGGGGGAAGCTTGGGGTCATGATGGAGCAAAGAGCATTTATGCCTGCATCCTTCCTACAGCACCCATCTCCATATATTCACTCGGCCTTGCTGGCCCAGTCCATGTGGAGCAGGTAAGAGGGCATCAGGTCCTTCCTAGAAGAGCTCCTGTGCCTGCAATGGCCCATGGGTCAGAACAGGCACTTCCTTCACACCCATCCCACCACAGGCAACCTAAAACTGGTGACAGAGGCAGATGAATGAGGACCAAGAAGCACCGTGTACTTTAGACTACAGTCTGGCCCTACATCCACCCAGGACACCATGGACTTGGGTTGGGGCTGTTCCCCCAACACCCAGATAAATCCAATTTCCATTCCTGATTAATTCCTAGCACCATGCCTAGAGCAAGTTCAGATTCATTTTCCATGCAAGGTTTGAAGCACAGTGTAGACAAGGTGTGAGGGCCAGATCCTGATCTAATGCAGGCAAAGTTTGTCATCATCTTTGGCCTGAGCACTTACCCTTGCATTATACTTTAAGGTAGGTAGCATGGGAGTTCTCCTGCTTCAAAGAGTTAATATAGGGGATTTGACCACCTGCAGAGGAGAGTTTCTCACTGAGCTTTCGGTTCATCTGCTCCATGTGCCTGGTGTTTTTCCTAGCTTGCCGGAGAGACCTCTTGACTTTTTTCACCCGATCTCGCAGCTGTTTGTTGCGCTTCTCCAGCGTCGCCACCTTCTGCTGCAGCTTCTTCACTCTGTCCTCCTCCTCAAACAGGGCTTTCTGCACCGAGGAGCACATGAGCTGGGGACATCAGAAATGAAATAGAAACAAAACGGTTATTAAAGTAAAAGTTAACTCAGGTGTTCATAGAAAGACCTCACAGCTCTTCAAACATAGAACAACTTTTTTGAAATTCTACTTTTTTGCATCTTTCTAGTAAAAGCCTCTCTTTCTCCTCTGTATTCAGATAATACCCCAAATTGTAGCTTTTGATGACACTAATAGTTCACAATGACTTGTGTGAGCTACTTTGAGAGACATGTTGAGCTCATTGAGGCTAACTTGAATTTAAGAAGGAAGGCTGCCCTATTCATGGTCTGAAACTGGAGTTCAATCCAAGGTGTTGCCACAATTGTAAAACTCAAGACTAGATTCAGCTCAGAAGCACTTCAGAAACTCCAGATTTTGACATGAGCCTGCCCTGTGTTCTTTATCTCAACATACAAAATAAAGTCAAAACCTGCAAAACACCTTTTACCTTTTTTTTTTACATTTTCAAGCATGGAGCTGCCTTGAATAGCTCATTACTTGGGCTTCTTTCAGATGAAACCTTAAAACATAGAATCCTAGCACTTCCCAGGAGCATTCAAGATCCCGTAACTTTAACAAAGTGGAGGTGCCTGAGATCAAGGACAGCCCCACCAAAAATTCTCTGATCTAGAGCAGTGATCATGAAACCTATTTCTGCTCAGGCTGACGTGCCCTCTTCATTTTATTTTTTTCCTACAAAAAAGCATCCTGAGATATTTCATTGTGCATGTGGGATTTTCATCTGATTGTCACACTGATGTGCTATGGGGAAAGGCAGTGTCTTCTGCTGAAGTTGTCTCCTATATACATCTAGATTTTTAGTGTGTCTTTCAAGCACTCCTGGAGCCTAGATGAGCTTTCTCTGGCAGAACATTTGGAACAGTCAGGAAATCTAAACAAACAAGCAAATCCTCACTGTGATGATGAAGGATTACATGTTTCTTTCCATCTTCTTTTGTAGTACTTTCAACTAAAAGTTGGGGAGGGAGCCCGCTTTGATGAGTAATGCTTCGTTTGCTTTGGAAACCCCCAGCAGCCAAAAGCCATGGCTGGTCAACACAGCAACTGCTTCCAGTAGCCATAAGCTCTTGTATCTTGTGCAACAGCACCACAAGGCTTTACTAAGAGGGAAATGCTTACCCTGGTTGCCCTCTCACCGGGGATCTTTTATAAATGCCTGCTAGGAAAACGGGGAGTTGAGACTGAGAGATGAAGGCCAGAAATTGCATGACAGAGGAGAGAAATTGATTTTGATCACAGCTCATTCCAAGAGCTATTTGAAAGCAGCCAGCACCCCTTGGCTTCTGTGTTTGCCAAACCCTTGCAAAGCTTTAAGCAGACCAATTCTTGAATTTAAGTCCCTACACGGGAGAGCACTGTTAGGAAAAGATGTTTGTTGGGAAGACAGAAGGTAGAAACTCCACATCCTGAGGGATTTCTGGTGTTTTTCATTGCTGCACTGATAGGCATGGCGTATTACAGAGTCCAACACAGAGTAACAGAGAATTCATGCACCTCAAGTGTGCCGTGATATGAACTCAACCATATCTCATCTACCTGGGCTGGCTGTGGGGGGCATTGGCAACTTGTGATGGCTGACATCAGGGATTGCAGTAGCCTCACCCAGAGGTGCTCCCAAATCTTTGAGGTTGGTCCTCTGTCAACAGAGGTAGTACAGGTGTACTGAGCCACTCAGAAACTTCTCGGGTATCATCAGAAAGCTAGCCAGCTCATTTCCTTATGCCATTCCTCTTCCAGATCTTGACTTTCCAGCCTGAAGCCAATAGTTTAGAGCTTAAATCACCTGGAGATATCCAAAGAGATCACTGGAACAACACAAATATATGATTCTGTTGGACACACACACCTTTGCTTACCAATGGGAAAATGATAGAAAGAGCCCAGTCCTGCAATCGCAGGACTACTAGCTGAAAAATGAACTCCTTTGCTCTTTCTACATGTGGAAAAATAACAAAGTGGGGTCCTTGCATTCTCACCAGCTGGTTACAAATGGTGTTTTTCACAGAGCTCTGCAGTAAGTATCATGTACAAATGTGAGTGCTGTCCTACCCCTGCTGTTACTGCTGGAGCTGTGGCTCAGATGGATGCACCCAAGTTATTTTTAAGTGATTAGATCTGGTGCTGAGAGCTGTGCAACTGTGGCAGCATGGAGCTCAGTACAGCCTGTATGGTTCACTAGGAATAAATAAGTGAGGAGTTAACCAGCCCTTGGTCCATGCTGCTACTCGGATACTTGTCGCTTGCAGCCAGCTGAGATATCCCCGTGTTGCGCAGTCCTTCCTATGAAGCATATCTACAGGCAGGAATTTCACACCCTATTTTCTCTGGTCTCTTGAAACCATAAATGTGCATAGTTTGCACCAATTACCAGCAAGATCAAGCTTTAGACCAAAAGCATTGCAAAAAACTACAGAGGAGTGGGGTTTTTTTGTTTGTTTTTCCAGTCTGCGGCTGTCACTCCCCTTGCCTTTAGCAGATGTGCTTCAACATAGATCTCCAAGCTGGCACACAGTTCCCTCCTTCCAGGCAAAGAGGGATGACACCAAGCATCCCCTGGCCTGCCTGAGCTGGGCAGGAGTGCAGGCAGCCCGGTGGCACAGTGAGAAGATGCTGAGAGGAGCCAGTTCCACCTGGTGCCCCTGAAGGGAAGAACGGATCTGGCAATTAATGGACAGCTGATGACTCTTGTTCCCAAAAGGTATCAGCAGCAGACAGACAGTTAAGCAACAGGTCAGAAATGCTGCACTTAGCATGGCATACATGACCACAGACCTGGGAAACTGAGTAAATGACCAGGACGTGATTCTTCAGACAAATCTATGAATTATTTTTCGAGGTTTCCTTCTCAAGTTATGTTATCTAGCGACCTATGCAAGATTTGTTCATCCTGAACATTTCTGATTGCATGTCTGCTTGTTCCACAGTTGTGTTACCAAGCCATGCTCAACAGTGTTTAAACAAATCCAGAACAGTGGTAGAAGATGTAACAAGAAAGGTAGCACAAAAAGAACCATACATGTCCTTAGGATTTAGCCCAGACAGCCTACAGCTGTGACACCACAAATTACATATATTTCAGTATTTGTCTGAAACATCCTGTCACAAATACACCCAGACTGAAGTCTCACCACATCTAGATGATTTACACATTCTGTCCATCTGCCAAACACATCAGCACTGTGTTACATCAAACTGCTTTTCTGAGTGTCACATTACAGGCATGTGAGCCCTTTACCAAACGCCCTGAATTGCCATATGTATAAATTTCTGTCAGACACACACATCTGCCTTCTATAAGCTTCATCAGAACGGGACAGTGGACAGGAAACCCTCCATGGACAGGGGTGTAGAGGGGGTGTTCTTCCACCCTTGTCCATCTGGTTGAAGTAAGTTTCAAAATCAGGCAGTAACCACCAAATCTTTCATTTACCAAAGGGAGAAAAGTTAGGTTCTTGATAGCTTCTAATGCATGCTCCCTACGGACAGCACTGGCACCCCATTAACTAAATGTCTTTCAGGTCAGGTCTCCTAAACTATCTTTCACATCAACCAGAATGTTTGGACACAGGGTGTCATCAGCTAAGATAGTAGTGGGAATGTCTTTAAAACATGACAGTCAGACCTGATCTCCTCTGCATGGACATGATGTTTTTAGAAGAACTGGGCATAGGCCATGTTGATTTCTTGTCCTTAAATCTTCTTCCAGACCCACACTGTTGACCGAAGCAGTGTCCAGCTGTGCTTGTGCTACCATGGGATGCTCCCTCAGCATCCCACATCCAGCACGGCCCCAGCACAACCTGTTGGGAGTGTCCAGTGGAAGAAACAAGAGACAAGTCCCTCTGGAAATGCAGCCCAAGTGCAGTGGGTTGGCAAGCACAGCTTCTGCTCTGCTGCTGAGCCTCCTCCGTGCTGCACCCCAGTCTGCTCATCACATCCCCACACCACTCTCCTCTCCCCTTTCCCTGCTGTAAATCTGCCCCACAGAAAAGGTAAAAGCTCTCTGAAGTTGCTGCACGTTGTCTCACTGCTCTGCACTTTACCACTGTTAAAGTTATATAAAACATCTTAAACTGGAACCTCATGCAGCACGAAGCATGTTCCTCCATCTCTCTTTGTCTCAGCACAGCAATAATTCATGCACTCTCTCAAGAAGAGCTGGGAAGCCAAACACAGCTCTTTATTTATCTTTAACTCCACCAGGATTTATTTCCCCAAAGCCTTCTGTGTGCTCAGCAAGAAGGGCTCTATGCTTCAGGGGAAGCTGATATGGATGCTACACAGCTCAGGCAGTCAAACCTTGCCTCTTCTAGCTGGAGCAGTCCTCCTTGAGCCCCGCCTTGCCATTGACAGATTTCAGACTCCGAGCATCACTTTCTCCTTTTGTCCAGCTCCTTTGGGCAGGCTAAGTGGGAGTGAGCATGCTGGACAGGCAGACGGACAGTGCGGTGAGGGATATGAGGAGGGATCTGGCAGTGGAGGGTATGGGGTTTGGGATGGAGTCACTTAACCTCCAGTTACCGGGGCTTTTCAGCCAAGACTAACACTCCTGCTGAAGTGTGGAAAAGCCCCTGTCAGCACTGTTAAACCATCGTGCTGGATGGAGCTCGGTTAAACCACCTCTGCTCGCTGCAAGACTGCACCTTTGAGAGACACTGAATTAGGGTCCTGGGGCCAAATCCAGCATCACTGGCATTAACGGGAATGAGTAGAGATTTCCATATGGGTTCATATAGGACTCCATATGAACCACCAAGATATATATGATCTGGACAGAGAAGGAAATTGTGGTGGTTGTTCTTGCAAGAATAATAGGGTCGGCTTTTGCTGAGGGAGGTGTAAGGCTTGTGGCATAATCCAAACTGTTAGAGGTAAGGACTTCACTGGGGTAGGAAACACTGCCCATGGGGAGCCTCTGCCAGGCTACATCCACCATGAGGTGTCCTGGCACTGCAGACGGTGCCTTTCTTCCTCATTCCACTGCCCAGTGAAGGCAGATTTTCACTTTAAAACTCTAAGTGCCTAGATAAGTTGCTCAGGCTGAGGTGGATCCCACCCCGAGGCCCACAGCATGGCAGCTGGCACCACTAGCTACCCCAGGGAGGCTGCAGTGGCAGCATAAGTGTAGTTTTCTTGGAGTTTGGAAAATTTTGCCCTGGAAATGGACTCAAATCCATGTCTATGGTCAACTGGGAGGTTTTAAAAACAACCCTGTTAGTTCTGATCTGCATCAAAATGCTGCTTGGTGGAAAGCCACCTGAAGAATCGTTCAAGGGCCTGCGAGGGCAGCTCTTGGCCTATGCCTTGGCAGGACTCTTGGCCCTGACATTCCCCTGAGCAGATGACAGCAGCCCATCTCCCTGGAAAATAGGAGTGATGTTTACAAGCTGTGACATAAGGGCCTGAGTGCCAGCAGCTCCACCAAGACACTGGCTCAGCACAGAGGATGGTTCACTTCCAGGGAAGAGTGCTTCTCAAAAGGAAAAACACCCACAACTTAATCTTTTTCTTCTGATCTCTTTTTTTAAGCTGAACAACAGATTTGTTTAAAGAAGATACTTCCCCGTGATGAAGTATTTTGAAAAAGCAGACCTTCCTCTCTGGCAAGGTGTCTAAATTTCTGGTGGCTCCTTGTCTGCAGTGGGCACAGCAAGCATTCATCATAAAACCCTGCCCTTTGCTTTCAAACTTGGAGCCCTCGCATCCCTGCTCCCAGATTAAGGGTGGTTTTGGAGGACACGGTGGGATTAGGAGACACTTGAGGGCTGGTGAAAAGACTTCAGTGCTGAAGGTACATGGATAAAGGTCTCTGGCCCCCAAACCACAGACAGATCGTGGCCTGAGGCTCTTCTTTCCCTGGAGACTTTGAGCCCTGAAGCCTGAGATGCTGCTAAGGGGGAAGAAGCAAGGATAGCAGGTGACAATCTGACCCCATCCCATGTGTTGGGCATGGTGGTGGAAATGCTACTCCATGATAAGTGCTCTGATCATTACCAGCACCCAGAAAGGGACCAACCAGCCCATTCCCTATTTTTGCAAAGGAAAAAAGGCAATCTTTAAAGAGGAGAGAAACCCCACTAACCAAGAAGTCAGGAAAGGAAAAAAAAAGAAAAAAAAAAGGTGCGTATGAACCAGGCTGCCTACCACAGGCATTTAGCTTGTGCCAAGTGAGCAGATAAGTCAGTCCTGACAGTAAATCCCTAAATTCCCTGCACAGGAACCAGGAGACAGAAGGTCTCCAGAAAGAGAAAAATAAATCGAGAGGGCAGGCCCTCACCCTGGGGCATCTCCAAGCCCCTTCCCTCTCCTCACTGACCACGCAGGCAGTGCAGCGTGGGCGAGGGATGCACACCAGGAGCCAGCCGGCTGCTTTTTCCAGGGGCTCTGCGCTCGCCTTGTTTCCTTTCAAAGCATTCCTCCCAGCGATTCGCCCGAGATGCCACAGGAATGCAGCGGTGAGGGAGGGGAGCAGCAAAGCCTTGTGTCTAAGCGGTTTAACAGGAGCAGCCTTCGTCCTCCTCCTCGCTCCGCTGGAGCTGCAGAAGCAAAGGCTGAGCACATGAGCGTTGGGCTCAGCGCTTGGTGTTCAGCCCCACCAGCCCCATACCTTGTGCTTTCTGCATTTCCAGGAGCTTCACAGCTTTTGATATCGCTCCTGGCTCAAGGCTGGGTGATGGTTGGGTGTCTGAGATAGGGCAGGGCTGTGGGTCTTGAAGCCCTCCCAGGAGTTTAGCCCCAGGGAGAGGTGGTGCCACCCTGTCAGCCTCTTTGCTGAGACCTACATCATCCCTCTGTGAATTCCTCCACTTACAAGGAATTGCATTTGCAATTTATATCCTGCAATCAGCATCTGTTCTGGTTCTGAGTGCTGTTCCAGGTGGTAGATATTCCCAATGCACCCGCCCAGTTCCTGGGGAACACGGTGCAGCTATTGATTAAGCCAGTTGCTTAAAAGTAAATGACACCAAAATTTTAAGTGCACTACCCAGCTCAACCTTGCTGAGCTTAAGGAAAACTATTTAAAGTGAAAAATAATGCATATTTTGAATAAGGAAAACGATGTCTTTTCTCTGTTGCTGGAAGCAATTTAGGTGTTGAGAATGAAGGGGTTTGTAAGTGTGTCTCACAAGCCTTGCTGCTTCGTGGATTTTTGCATTTAGCTCTGCCTAAATTCTGAAAGCAATTGAGTTGCTGCTTTTGCTAGTTGGGTTTTTTTTCTTTTTTTTTTTTCTTTTTTTTTTCTTTTTTTTGTAATCATTTTTGTCTCAGAGCTCAGGCTGCAGTTTCAGCTGGGCTTCAAAAATCTCTGTGAGACTTTTTTTCTATAACTCATACAGAAACTTTCCATTTCCACAGCTACCAAACTTTCCAAAACTCACAATCCACTTTAATTTCCAACTCAGCTTTTCCCCATGCAGTATTATTAGTATCACAATAAGGCTAATTACATCTGATATGCCTAAAACTACTTTGCCAACATACCTTTCCCCAAGCGTATTGTTCTCAAATTGAAAGTTGCTGTATGACCGTGTCTCCAGCTAACCTTGTTTTCCTTGGCTTGTATTTCAATAGGATTAGGTCACTATTCCCCCTCCACACACAATGAATTAATTAAATATCAATGAAGGGATACAACAAGCGAGATCCAGGCACAAAATATGTTGTGTCCTTCCCTCTTGCTGATGGGAACCCAGGGACAGGAGACATGGCTCATCAGTGCAGCACAGCATCTTATGCATTGCTCCTATTTATTGAGATGTCAGTGTTGATTTCTGAATGAGCTGGCCTCTGCCTCATGTTAAAGTTGTTCC
The DNA here is from genome assembly GCF_963932015.1 of Anas acuta. Lineage (NCBI taxonomy): Eukaryota > Metazoa > Chordata > Aves > Anseriformes > Anatidae > Anas > Anas acuta. The sequence continues at coordinate 198,260,373 of NC_088979.1, read as the reverse complement.
TAGAAAGTTCATTTAATGGTCCTGTTAAATATGCACCCTTATGTGACAGGGTAACAGTGAAAGAAGTGCAATATATTCAAATATATCATCCCCAGACGTAGATGGAGATGAGAACCAGCATCAGCTGGTGAGGAAACATATGTATTTTCACCAATAGTCATTTAATTAAGAATAATATTCATTTAGACCAGGGTTATAACTGATTTGGGATATTTGAGCATGGTGCATGTCACTGTAATGTGTTACAGCCTGGAGAATTTCCCTGGAGGCCCTGGCAGAGGTGACCGATGCTCTGGTGTGGTAGGTGCTGTCTGGATGGCTGTAAGCTCAGGCTTAGATTAACCATGGCTCTTAGGAGTACAAAATAGGTTGGAGCCATGGGTGGTGGCAGGATCAGAGCAGCTGAACCAAGACTTATCAGCTGTGCATGAGCTGCAGGTAGCACTTGGTAGCTGTGGCAAATGCTTACGAGGGCCCAGTGATGCCACACGCACCCAGGGGAGAGGCGGTCAGTGGCCACACCGGGCCCTGACCTTTTCAAATCCCCAATTCCCCATCCACAGTCCTAATATGGTGTTTAAATGGTCGTTTGTTGCACACAGGAAAGTTGTTGTATCATTTTTTTACACTCACACAGCACAGGAAGGATAAGCACAGGAATATAGCCACAGCACAGCCCCCCAAAAGAGCCAGAGGATAAAGTATTTCACAAGAGGTGGGAAGAGATGGGGGCAGGAAACAGGGAAAAAACATCGACTGAGGGTTCAAATACTTCAAAACCTCCTGTGGGTAAGGTGATGCCAGAGCAACAGGTCCCCTGCAGCAGGTTCAGAGCACAGAAGCTGGGTGCCTGCACCCTCCGTGCCAAGAAGTTAAAGCACCATTAAGAGACCTCGCAGCCCCAACTCCTCTGCTCCCCCCATCCAGCCCAGGGCTGGCTGCTCCCAGGCAGTGCATATATATAAACCTTTGTTCCTCTGTCACTTCTGGGTCCAGCTGGAGAAAGAGAGAAGCAGAGCAAATCCCAGCAGGGGTCAAAGCGTGAGCTCATTGCGTTAAATGTCATCTCGCACAAAAGCACAGAGACGGGGACATTTGCTGGAAGTGGAGCCCACGTCTCCTCCCCATCGCATATATCAGACCTTGGGGAAGTTTTATGCACAGAAGGAAAACCCGTGCTGAGAAAGGCAAATGTTTGAAGTTAACACAACGTCTATAAAAGTCGTGTTCCCCTATAAATCCCTCTGCTCTGGACATTTTGGCTTCATACTTCACATAAGCTGCTGCTGCTCAGCTGCCTTTACAAACAGATAGGATTTCCTTGGCTGTAGGCTTGGCTGGGAACCCCGCTGCTGCAGGAAAACTTCTGGGTTTTGAAGAGCAAAGGCAGGTGCCCCGGTGCAACCTGCTGTCCTCTGGTGCTGCCGGAAAGCTGAGGTGTCCTCATCTCTCCTGAGCATCCAGAGGAATTGACAGAGCCTTTTTATTTCATTTATCAGATCCACTTGGGTGCAGGAAAGCAGGGGGATTGAAGAGGGCATACTGAGACCTGCAGTCAGCTGTGCTTGGTGCATCCCTTAGGAGAGTCTTTGCACCACCCTGCTTAATCTAACCTAGATCCCGAGCAGGAAACATTGGTGTTATGGGTTTGTTTGACAGTCACTGGAGAGAAAGAAAATCCTCTAGAGGAGGAATCAGAGAATCTAATTTAGAGCAGGGAAGCAGGCACTGGATACAGCATGGAAACAACTCAATTCCTGCTGCTGCACACAGCTGGAGGAGGCAGGAGCAGCAGAGGCTCTACCCAAGCCCTTTCCTGTAAGCAATAAGAGATCTGTGAAACCTCGAGGGAAATAGCAGCAATGACTGAAATCAGTCTAGACAAACAAAGCCCAGGGGCTTGACAAAAGACATCTGCATCTGGAGAGAGTGGAGCAAGCTGTCCTGCCCCTTCACCAGTGAAGTCCCTTCCCCAGGACCCTATGGAGCTGTCTGAAAGGTTTTTTTGCTCTTCTTCCAGGCTGGGGACAAAGCTGGGTGCTGGTTCCTGAGCTGCTCCACCAGCCTAGAGCAACCAGGAGACCTCAGAAAGGAGCTGTTGGTGATGGAACAGGTGATGAGGAGATGTATATACACAGCAGAAGACCAGGCTCAACGCTAACCCAAGTGCAGAAAAGCCACAGGCTCCCAGAGAGGTGAGGTTGGGGGAAGCAAAGAAAAAGGCACGGAAAAACAAATATCTGCGATCTGCAGGCACTCTCTGGCTAACGTCAGCCTGCTGAGAGAGAAGCTGAGGAGGCAAAATGCCTTGGACAGTAATCAGCAGCTCCGAATAACAAACTCGGAGCACTAACATCTGGCTATTGGGACCTCGCTGCTGCTCACAGATATTCCTGTCCCACCGGGCAGCTTGGAGCAGCCTGTCCACAGCTCTGTCCGCTGCGTGGGCTGTAAATCCTGAGCGACCCCAGACCACCCTGGATGTGATAAATGAGCAACAGGCTGCTCTGAGCATGGCAGAGTTTGGTAAAGGACCAGTCTGGAAGGTGCAGAGATGTGGTGTTTAGGGGGTCACCCTCTTGCTTGCCTGGTTTTGAATGGCCCTAAGCATTTGGAGCATTAATTGCCATTTTCCATAGGAGTCAAAGACTGCTACTTCGCTCCAGGACGATCCCTAGGATAGGATCATGCTCCTACACCAGTATGTGAATCCTCCCTAGAAATTTTGGAAACTTGATAAACCCCTATGAGCTCCTGGGCAACCTACTGCCTTCTACAGGGAAAAGCTTTTCACACAGGGCTGGATTCAATGCCTGTGGAAAATAAGGTCTCCAGGTGAGGGCGAGTCAGGTCTCGCAGTGCACACAAGTGTGCAGCCCTCTTCTCAGCCTGATTTCAGGAGGTGAGGAGGAGGATGGCAGCTGCCCAAGTGACAGTCAGCACCGGACAACGTGTCCCCAGGCTGGTGGATGCCCTGCGGTGAACTCTGCTGTGCTAGCACCTAAATTACTGAACGCACACTCAACTGCTGGTTAATGTAATGATGGTGGCTCTCAACTGTTTAATCCTGAGTTAATAATTGTGTCGGGGTGAGATAATTACATAGCAAGTGCCGCAGTGCTGCACAGGGAGTACATGGTGACATCGCTGAGATACAGTCACGCACTGGTTTCCTTGGCTCTTTTGTGAAAAATTGCCCTGTGATCTGAAAAATCTCGTAAGATCCTGCTGTCATGATCACTTACCTGTAAAATATGTCTTTATACTTGCCCAGTACTTAGGGTCAGGTACCAAATGTGTCCCTGTAGTCTGTGTTACCATTTGGGTATGAGTGTGCATATGAGGGCTTTAGACCTGATTATGAGCTTAATTTTCTGTAACTGTTTGAAAATACTGTGGATATTTATTTTGCTTTTCTTATATTTCTCTGAAGTGGAAGTTATCCGTACTTCACCAGTTTTGTATCGCATCCTTTTAGCAATAGCAAGAGCCAGGACCTGGACAGCCCCCGAGGGCAGATGGTGGGAATTGCCCCCCATCCATCCAGCAGCAGCAACCTCAGTAACACCAGGCACCATCCATACAACCCCATTTTTTATAACCTCAAGGCCATAAAAAAAACCAACAACAACAAAAAAAACACTGTGAGAAACCCAGAACTACCCAGACCTCCAGTCTATTCTCTTAACTAGCACGCTTTTGTTGTCTTTTGGCAACAGTAATTTTGGAAGAACAAAATTGCAATTCTTGCGAGTTGCGTTATCTGAACAGCTTGTTCTCATTAAGCAACACGCACACTTCACACCTAATCAAAGTGGGCAGATAAAATGAGTGTTCTGTTCAGAGGAAAGGAACTGGATGTCTCTATTACAGAAAAAGCAATAATCAGTTAGGAGAAAAGCAGTCCCAATGAGAGCTAGTTTCTCCGAACTTCAGTTCTCCCTATCCAGAATGGGGATAACAGGAAATCTGCCATTTTCAGAGCTTTCTGAGCTGATATATCCAAAACCAGAAAGGTCTATATTCAGAGTTTGGATGGTACAAGGATGGAAGCAACTGGGGAGCTGGGATCTGTGGTCAGATACTTTATTTTCATGTGGAATGGTCTTGGTGCTTCCCTGTCCAAATTCAGAGGTTGAGCCCAGACATCAGTTTTCCGTGAACAGGACCACTACACATTGCATGCCATGGCATCTCCGTCTCCAGTGACCTGGAAACCCATTTTCCTGAATCCTGGAGAAATCACCTGGCACTGGAGCACAGAACTGGTTGAGTTTTCAGTAATTAGGGGTTTAGTCAATAAATGTTAGGAATACAAAACCTGCCTCTCTGAGTATCACAGATAAAGGCATGTAAATCCACTTTATCCAAGAAGCGAAAAATTCTAGTGTGAATGTTTGGGTCGGACAGGTTAGTGATGTCTATGGGATCTGGATGTGTGCTGTGTCACATTCGTGACAGACAGGAGGAACTCTCAAAGATGGGATCCTGATCATTGGGCAATTTTGGAAATCTCCCCATGTGATTTACCAAGAGTTTGCTCTAAGTCTTCTCTGAAGACAAGGGTAAGGTGGTTAAATGTGCTGAAATCCTGAAACCTTATTCCTTCAGATGCTGGAATAAACTGTAGAGTGCTTCAATCGCAGAAGCGATTTTCACCAGAAAAAAGAGGGATCTCTGTGGTATTAAATAATTATTTTTTGTCCATATTTTTTCTTCTTCGCTGTAAAGGCTGCCTGTCTGCAGGACAAGGGCATACCTGTTCAAGTGAATTACAGTGGCATTGTGTCGTACAAGCGCCTTGTAAATTAGAAAGGACTAAGACACACTGGACTGTCATTTCATTAGTGGAAAAAAAAATAAATATTTTTTTTGGGTGCTCAAAGCTCAAACCTGGGCCATTAATTGGTCAATTGAACACATTCAGATCACATCTGTTATCAAAATGGGACAACTGTGCCCTCTGCTAGGTGCGTGACCTAGCACATTCACATGTTGGCATTTGAGAGGGCATGGACGTGTTCACGCTTCTCCTTGGCTCCAGGTGTATCCAGCAGAGGATGCAGATGGGTAGGTGTTGTAGCCCCAAGACCAAAGTTTTCAAGCATGACCAAAGGGACAACTTCCATCAACTGTGCTCATCAGGACACAGATGAAGAAACCAACCATCCTTTAGTCACCATTCATCAACAGGGGCAGAATGAGTGAGAGCACCTGGGCAACAACGTGCCAATGGTCACACCTCTTCTGTACTTAAAGGCCAGCAGACTAGCAGAAAAGCCAGCTGAAGAAACAGAAGGGCTTTTATATAGGAAGGACGGGAAATATTTATTCTCATTCATTGGCTAGGACAGAAATTAATGGAAATTTGAGCTAGTGGAAGAGCAGAACAAGAACAGAGCATATTCCCTGGGAGGGACAAGTACAGACCTTTTCCTGAAGGTATTTGAGGTCTCTTTCCATCATCCAAACGCGATTTAGGGTTAATACAAGTAAACTCCAGCACAAGCTCAGCTGGAAAGCCTGTATGACAAATTTGTTTAATCTGATTCCAATCCAGACAGATCTCCCAGCTCTGCCTCGGTCTGTTTAATCCTGTTAATAAGTACATTACTGTACGGATATTCAGCACCTACACTTCTCATCGCAGCCAGTGTTACTGAAAGACAATCAAACTGGGGATCTACTCGGCTCCCGCAGTAGAGCTCTGAGCCATTTCAAGTGCAGAAGCACACACACAAAAAAATTGCATCATTTCAAGAGTGTTTCCTTCTATCCACTCCCCACCCCAGAGGTCCTGCTACTTACTGACATTTCTTTATTTAATCCCTTCCTAAAATAACCTTTTTCCATTGAGAAATTTGGAAGTATTTGGGAGGGGGGAGGAGTTGTTTGCTGTTTTGATGGGAGGAAAGAGAGAAAGAAAATTATTTCCTGGCTGAGATTTGTATGTCAAGTTTTAGCTTGCAGCCAGACTTTTTTAGCCAAGTTATAAAATCTGAAGATAATTCCAACTCTCCTCCTCAGTGACTTTTATGAAGTAATTCCTGATATGTGCCGAAATAAAAGAAGAAGTTTGTGCCATGGAGGCTTTCAATGGAAATGAAGAGACCTATCCCTGCACAAAAAGAAAGGGTAGAAATGTATCAGCCTAGGCAGAGCTGGTCATCAGAAAGCAGCAGCTCAACCCCAGGTCACTAAAAAGCTGGCGAACACATTGACAAATCTGCACATCTTCAATAATCTGGATGCAAACTGAGAGCAAGGCGTAGGTAACACAGGTAGCTTGCACTTGATGGTGGATAAAATGTAGCTGAGATTTTTCTGAAGCACCAGGATTGTTGGAAACTTAAGAGCAAATACCTTAAAGATGCCCCTGGTCTGCTGAGATGCTACAGCTCAACTGTGGTCAGCTGGAAGGTGTTTTGATCATGTCTTCCAGCAAAAGGACACAGAAATCCCACATTGAGACTTTGGCACTATTGTATTCTTCCCTTCTGTCACATTTGCCATGACCAGACTACGTTGGGACACTGAGGTGACCAGAACCATGGGTGACCAGTCACCCATGGACTAGCTCAGAAGGAAGAGCAAAGAAGCAGCAGAGATGAGTAACCACATCTTGACTGAGACTCTGAGAAGAGGCTAGGTCTGGTGGCTACGTCCACATTAGCAAGCTGAAGCAATAGGAAAGTATCTGCATGCCGAAGCTGAGATTGCTTTGATTTGACGTGACTTCTTGACAAACCTGTGATGGCTGCTGTTCCCCCAGGTGTTTCTTGTATCTGCATGGCTTGGGAAAACAGTAGCCCTCGCAGTCATTGCACAGCCTGCAATGCAGCCAGTTGCTTGCCTGCCTCCTGTCCTTCCCAATGGGCCGGGTCCAGCCTCTCGAAACCTCTGAGCTGGGCTGCAGACAGGAGGTGGTGATGAATGTGCAACCGCTCCGAGCCACGCAGCTCTGGGATTGTGTAATCCGATTGTAACACAGAAATAGCAGCTGGCAGCTCCCCAGCGAGCCAACTACTACAGCAGCTTGCTCTGTTTCTCTCCATGAAGTTTCACTTGAGAGCTTGAGTGAAGTGGATGGCTGTCTGGGCTCCAAAATAGCCCACTGTAATTTCCCTCCACTCCACACCCTGCAAATCCTTGTGGTGCTGACATTCACGCTCTCCCAACCTCTCACATTTTTCAAGAACAGTTGAACCAAGTGCTGGGATAAAGCAAAGCCTGTGAAGCCACCTTGGCTGTGTTTTAATTCCTTCTGGAAAGATCCTAATGCAACACAGACGTTCACGATACATTTGCACTTGTAACTAAGCTCTGGCTATGTTTGAGCTTGGCTATAACGAGCTCTCCCCCATATACCACACATGAAATACAGGCAAAGAGACAAGGGGATTGGTTTCAGAGTTATGTGTGATGGAAGGCTGAAGTCTAGGAGCAAGAATTGAGTAGACACAAGGATTCCCATACTCCTTCCCATCGCTGCTAATGACTGTCCACACCTAAAAGCCTGCTTAAATTTGTTTTGATGCTCCATTTCTGAAGCAAGTCCCTTACACAGAGCTAAGCCGTGATCTTTAGGTACGCCACCATGCTAGAGCTGGGCTGCATTCAATAAAAGCCACAGATGCTCTGAGCTGCTCAAAAAATGCCAAGAAATTGGGGTTGCCCCAAACTTCTGCTTTGTGTGAGCGCATGGGAAGTAGCAGACCAGAGGTGATGCTCTGTTGCAGGTTCAAGGTAATGAGTCCAAGGCTTGCTAACGTGACCAGGTAGAAATTTGGACAAGGTGACAAAAAGGAGACCAAAAGTAATGCAATAGCACCTAAATAAACTGCTGTTAGTCCAGCAGCCACATCAGCTTCCGTGTGCCTTTTGAAGTCAATTGTATCACTGCTGGCTAGGCGAAAGCTCATGTCTTAGCTTACTAATTCTGAAATTGAGTGAAGACCATCGAAAATGCAGGCCACGTCCCTGCATAAGCCTTTGATCACTGAAGAAATGTTTCCCAGGCATTTCAAAGCTTGGATATTCAAAGGCCTTTTCAGGCAGTTAGAATAAAACTGATGTGTCTGCAACAATAATCAAGAAGCAAGAAATTTATAGCTGGCAATCCAACATGAACACAAATTGATTGAATTACTCATGTTCTGGTTCACCCTTGGGTTTGCAGACAGCCCTTTGCCCCTTTGTTTGGCCAAACCCAAACCCACGGCTACTCCAGACAGTGGTGAAAGAGCTTGTACAGCAATGCTTCACCATTACTGCTTTGTCTTATCAAAGTAGACCGATACTCTTAGCTAACAAAGCCACTTCTGTGAAAAAATAAAAATAAAAATCTGAAAGTGGCTTTATGTTTCAAACTCATTTATTATTTTACTTTTATATGCATGAATCACAGCTCACAAGGTCTACACAAAGCCACACATAGGGGAAGAGGAAAAGGGAAAGGTTCCTTAATAAATGAAAAGGTAGGTGAGTATCTTCCAGGATCATCTCACCTTGATGTTAAATTGCAAGAAGGGGTTATGCATGGTTGTAACAAAACGACAAATCAGCAGTTCTGAGCTGAGTATTAGATCGTTCATGAATGGAAATGCAGTTTGCCTGGACTTTAAAAATCCAAGATAAGGAACAATGAAGTTACAGTAATGGCCACGACAAAGCATGTCTGTAGGACCCGCAGCTGGGCACTCCTCAGTCTTCGTCCTGCGTGTGTGTTACGCATTAACCCACGATAGGCACGGCAGAACACAAGTAATGCACACACAGCATCTGTGAGGCCTGCACAAGTCCAGGGGAAAAGGACACAGATGGAAGAAAACCTCTTCTCTGCTCTGACAAATTACAATTATCTCACTGTTGTGGCTTTTCCATGGCTCTCAGGGCTACATGGTGTCAAGGGGCACTTTTGCTCTTCATAGTCAGCAGAGTCAGACGCTTCCCAAAGACTACCTCAAAAATCCCTCTCCCAATTTCTATCAGAAGCCTAAAAACAAAACCCTGTAACAGCTGTGTGCAGGTGTTCTTCCAGCATCCCTTTCGACAGCTGCTGGACACCTCGGAGCGTGATGCACTGCCGCGTCCCCAGCCCGTGGTGGGTCAGACCTCAGGCTTCTTCCTGCTCCTTTTTTTAACTTCCCAGCATCAGCTGAGTTGAAGCAGTTTTCTGGATGCTTTCCCACTTCCTTACTACTTAACAAACAGCACTAAGAGCACGGAAAGGCTCAGCGTGCGTTTTTAAAGGAACCCAGGCTTGACAAGCACTACTTGGCTGTCACAGCTGTGATGGAGATGTATTGGCCTTTGGTTCTGCCCTGTTTTTAAAGCTGCTCTACAGAGTGTTTGACTGCATTTGATGGGGAACTTTAAAAGGCTCCTGTTCTGAAGTGATTTCAGAAGACAGCCTCCATGCAGCAAGGCTTTTTCTCACCCTGGCTCTTCAGCTACAGTCGACCTCGGTAAAATGGTGCCTTGGACAGCTTCTGACCTTGTTTTCAGGGCTAATTCTTCTTCATCCCCATGGTTGGATTTCCTTGTGGATTTCCTTTCCATGGCTGTACAAGGTTTCCCTTGACCAACAGGGAGGCAAATCACTAAGGATGGGCTTCAGGGCAAGAATAGTGCATTCTCTATCAGGTGATGCATGGCCCTGAAAACCACATTTTTGTTGTCCAGACTAGAAAATACCTGAGAAATAACATGCTGAAAGCTCAGGTCCAGTATGGCCCAATGAAAGAAACAAAAACCAGTCCTGTTTAAAACAGATGAGTTTATAAAGCTGATCTTCTGATCCAATTTCCTGTACAAAATTGTCCAAAGATATCCCCTGAGCACACTGAACGACTTAAGCAAGTGCATATCTTTCCTAGAAAAAAGATCCAATCCTCTTCTCAGTGACAAGGAATCCATCATGACCCCTGGCAAACTAAAGGAAAGATTAACGATCTACTTGGGTCTAAAAAATGCTTTCAAGTTGGGTTACATATGGATGTATTGCTACCAATTTCCACTTACAGATTAAAAACTAATTAAAAAAGAGATCTAAAGGAACACAAGTCCTGGTTTGATTTCCAAGTCAGGAAATCCTCTCTGTAATTGCAGTCTCCCAGGTAAGTCCCGCTCTCCCACCCACACTCCATCCAGGTGTTTAAGGAGGTGCTGCTTTCCTCTCCAGGGAAATGTGGTAGCCTCCAGCAATCGCTAATTAACACCTTGCTGATCCACGAAGCACCGAAGAACACTTGCTTCTCTATCACTGCTGGCTCCGTAACCAGTAATTACATTCTTGTCAGGCTGCCAAGGTCCTCGCACACACCTGCACGCTGCCCGCACGGTCGTTAAGAAGAGATTTATAATAATTAATTGTAACATTCCTATCACAAACCTTCCCACCCACTTCCAGCAGTGGCATGCAAGTCCAACAACGGGCATGTCTGATTTCCCCTGCTTGTTAACAGAGTTCACAGCACAAGAGTTAAGTCAGTTAAGATTGTCTTCTCTCTGCATCCTTTGATGCTTTGATTTATTTTTTTCCCCTGACATCTTAATTTACATCCAGGCGAGAAACTGTGCTTTTTTTCTTCTCCTTGCCTGGTTATTTGTTCGCGCCTTCACGACTAGTCTAGACAGCCCTACCACTTACGATTTTCCCAAGGTGGATGCTTTCCAAACTGTACATCTCTCCTCCCACTGAAAGTGAGCCAAGCTTCACAAAACCAAACCTCTTCCCACAGCTCACCATTTCCCTGGCTAGCAGTTGGCTTCCAGAGCTGAAGAGGTGGGAACTGAAGGCCGTGTAAGGCATTCATCACCTCCAGTACTCTTCCCAGTTACCAGAGGTATCTAATGTTCATGCAGTGTCCCACCAAGCTGCATCCCTCATGTTGATATCCCTTTCCCCTCCTTACTTCATGCTCACCCTTTTAGACTCGAACTGCTAAGGTTGACAAGCACAGCTTGGGTGTCTGCTGCATTACTTCTCTTGCTGGTCTCGGTGCTACCCTTCTTTGCAAAAGCAAAAAAGTCCCGTTCAAATTTTCCTTCTCCCTGATTTGCTTCTAATCTGTTTTGCATTTTGTTCTTTTTTTTTTTTTTTTTTCCTTTCCTTCTTTCCACACCATATTCTGTTTTTACATCCTTCTCAGTTTTCACTTTCTCTCGCAGGTTGCTGGCACCATTGACATCCATCTGCACTTAATCTTTTTTGGGGTTAAGTCTTACACACAAATATTTGCTTTCCCTGTTGGCACTTTCAGCAGTCTAGGCAAAACTTTGAAATTTCCCTGTGGCAATAGTAGTGGGAGGTCCCAGACAGGCAGGAAAGGGGCTTCACTCCCTCATTCCTCGTGGCCTTGCATCTCCAAGCATTTGTGGTAGCTGATTCCCATCCAGGATAGGACAGAAACAACGTCCTTTGAGGCTCAACCATCAAGAACAGTCTGCAACCTTGGATCCTGTGCTACGAGAGGATACAGGATAGAGAGCTACACAATCATGAGTGCCATGGAGAGTAAATAGGGACTGACAGCACCTTCCAGCAGGAGAACTGGCTGTGTCAGATGGTATAGTGAGCAGCAGGTTCAAAGCAGGCAGTGGTGATTCTCAAGAGGAGACTGGACAGCTTCATGAAAGATAAATCCACTCAAAGTCACTAAATATACAGAAAGGACTAAATATATAGAAAGAACTAAATATAGAGAAACTATTTCACACCAGAGAGTCCTTGAACTGATAACATGGGAGGCTGGGAGATCATCAGGAGGAATATCTCATTATCCCTTCATGATCTCTTCTCTAAATACCTGCTTTAGATGTCTGTTGTGTTTCTTCAGGGGGGCAGGTGAAGGTGGACAGTCTTTCATCGCATATGGAAAAAAAAATAAACTATCACAATTGGTTCGTTTCAGCTCTTTCGCAGCCAAGCAGTCGGCAAGGAACATTTCAGCACTGAAGCTCACCTCTGCCTGACAATAAGACTTTAGGTACTGATGCTGCACCTTCCAGGTGTCCGATGACATGGGAAACCTAGTTTTCACATCATGTTTGCTCTTGATCCACAGAATTCGTGTCCTTCCTTTTTACTTCCATCTTCTTTGCCATCAATGGAGGTAGTTTTTCGCCAATTTTAGGAGGCTGAGCTGTGAACAGTCTCTGGGCATGGTGGAGACAGGAAACTGGCACAGAGACCATTGTTCTGATCCAATACAACCAGTCTCAGTTTCTTACTGGTTATATGGGATAACTATAAAAGCACTACAACCCCTTTTAAAATGGGTGGAATCATGCAGGGGAACAAGAATCTGCCGGTGCAAACAATGTTAAAAGACAGAAGGTGAAATCTTGGTGGTGTCCCTGGAGAGGTCTGAATGCTAACTGTTGGCTGTTAATTTTTAACTTCCTACAAATTTCCTCTTGGCAGGAGCATTTGAGGAAGATTCTAAGAATTTTTATTCCCCATTTTGAAAAAAATAACCCATGAATGTCACCTCCCACCATGACAAGAACAGCATGGCCAAGGCAGGCTGCACTCGGAGATTTGTCCCAAGGGGTCAAAGCTGCACCAAGTGGATTCTGCTCCTCACAAGCACTGGAGTAATGCCTGTGCTTTCTGACCCAAAACCAAGACCCCACACCCTATATACACCCACAAAGCATGTCTTGAGCCTCTCCTTCAGCTTCTCCTGCCTGGGCAGCTCCCTCCCTTGTTTCAGCTAGTTCCCTGCCTGCTAACCCAAAGGTTGTCTTTAAACTTTTTCCTATAGTTGATAGAAGTAGACCAAAAAGATACCCTGTTGGGTATGTACAGAAACAAAACAAGCTAGCCATCAGCTCTTGGAGGCCAAAAAGAGGAATGACACCTTTCTTCTGGCAAGTTTCCCTGCAGCAGGTGCCAGAAGGAAGCTGCCACCAGCTGGGAGATGCAGCGGGGGTGACTGCTTGCACAACCCAACAGCACTTGGGAAAATCCCTCGCAGCTCACTAAAGTCACCCCTTGTTAGCACTGGAGTGAAACCCCTCCCTCTGGCTTCCCAACAAACTCATCTCAAGGACTGCCTGGAAGCTGGCTTTGCTTGGCTCATGGATGGTAACTGAGATATCTCGACACTTGTCCCCTTCACACAAAATTTTGAGAGCAAATTTTACAAAGAAAAAAAAAAGTTTCATAGTCTTATTTTCTGTTGTATTTTCACCCGTAAACATTTGTGTGTCTGGTGCTAGGGAACATGAGTGACTCTGATTTTTGCGATTTGCTGTTTACAGTTTGCTGACCGCAACTGTGCCTGAACATGTTATCCCAGCAAATCCAAACAGTGATAAACAAGGTCCCAGACACAGCCTTCCATCTCCAAAGGTCACAGTTGGGTCTCCTGGCAATGAGTCATACGAAAGAGAAGTGGACATGATAAAATTGTTACCAAAAGTCCCTTGATTCTTCCACAGCTCTCAATTGCCCTGCTCTTATTAATACTTTTATTTTTTTCTTAAGGTCGCAACCGGCAATATTTTATTTTTTAAATTAGTGAAGCATATCACTATTCCCTTGTCATAGCCACACAAACAGATGATTTCATTTCAAACAAAAGAGAAGCAAAAACTCCAGCACTAGGGGTGGGATGCCAGCTTTTCAGTTGATGAATCTCCATCGATTTCCCAGCCCTGGTTATCTCAGCCTTTAAGCTAGTCATTGAGTTTCCCTGACATCCCCTGGGGGAAGACACTTCACCTAGCCGTGCCAATCTGCCCATGATAAGGGTGGTTAAATATTCACCTGATCTCCTGGGAATTTCTGACAGTGTGCCAGGGAGGGGTACTGATAAAAGCTGGCTTTTGGTGGACAAAGCACTCAAGAAAGATGCCCAGGGAAACATAAAATACATGCAAAATGTATGATCAAAGCCCCTTCTACAATATATGCTTGGAGATCAAATAGAAAGAGCCCTAAAATCACTGTTGAAATAATTCAGAGAGCCCCATGTGAAAGGTCGTCTTACATGATGGTTCCAACAGTGTTGTCTGGATTAGAAAGCTTATTCTGAGTGTTTCTTCAGGCTTTGAAGTCTAAGACTTTCTATGGTCAAAGGTATTGTTCCCTTTTGAAAAAGTATTGCTAATATATGCACCCTTTTTTTTTTCTTCTCCTAACACCATTTTGATTTTTTTTTCTTTTTGTAAATAAAGCCGTTTACACATTTTGCACCATTTCCTAAATCAGCCTGTAATTGACTGCAAGCATTTAAAAAAAGCAGGGACAGGGGTTTTGGAATTTCAAAACACACGGAATTACTTTAAAGCAATTTAGAAAATTGGATTCAAATCCACAAAATAAAACTCAACATCTTACAAGCATTCGGTAATTCTTATCCAAAAGGCTTTATAAGCTAGAAGATAAAGGCTCCAAAATACATCATAAGCTCTAGGCAAATTCAAGCCACCTGCTCCACACAGCATCACACACAAAAGGAGGACTCTGCACAGGCTGTGGTGCTTCCTTCAAGATCTGGTCTTTTCCAGGGCACACTGAAGCTAAGCCCAGGACCATTTTATGCTGGAAAAGCACATGGTGAGACAGAGCCATAGTAGTGGTTAGGGTGTTGTGTGGCATAAATGCTGCAGGACCACACCAGTCCCTCCCAACTCACATATTATACTGGGTATGGATTTCCAAGTCACTGAGCTGCTCTAGACAAGAAGACAGGAACATCAAATGCTGACACCACAAGAACAACTTGGGGCAGGGGAAGGACCAGTCCTGATGTTTGGACCAATCCCCTTAGCCCTGCAGAAATCACTAGACCTTGATAAATGTTCAAGACCTTGGCTTTGGAAGCACTCAAACCCCTACCTTGTCACCACACTGAGATATGACAGAGGCCACTTCCTTAACTATAAAGGGGTGTCTGGTAGTTCTGGCCCTGCAGATCTGGAGCTCAGAATCATAAATAGCTTTTATCTCTAGGAGAGAGCGACCAAGCCTTTCCTATAAAGGTTTTCAGTGGACCCTTTTCACTTAGGACTCATACAGGTCCTTGCCATGTCTTTCTTTACACAAGATGCCACCTTCGTCAACCTGTCACTTTAATATTGTTTTTTATTTAAAAGGCTAAATAAAGCAGGGGAGATATTTCAGCTCAGACACTAAGACACTCCAGTTTAGATAAAGGTAGCTGTTTACAGAGAAGATCAGTGTCTCGGGTTTTCACAGTAGTGGAGATCTAGAGCCCAAACAAGGTGTCTAGCTCCTTCTTGGACAACTTAGTGAGCCAAAAACATCACCAGAGGACCACAAATGACTGCTCAGCTTGTCCTAAAACAGACACCTCTATTTGGGCAGCTAAATTGCTCTCTGTCCTCTTTGATCTGTACTGCCTAGGAATGGGATTTAGCTGCCCACCTTGCGACACCTAGTTCCACCTGAAATATCCATGTGGTCTCCAAGCTGCCAGTGCAGAAGGGGATGTTCAGGCAAGCAGAAAGTTTCCTGCTGTTCCCGGTCTAGTGCTTGCTCCCTGAGATCTCCTAGGACACCTCAAATGACCACAGGCACCTGCTTCAGGCGACAGAACTGCTCCCATAAAGGTAGGTGTCTCATTCTTGCCACTCAGGGGTGGAAATGCCAGAGACATCCAGCTGGCCTCATCTCAACCTTCTGGGCTTGAGGGTGGAAAAAAAGAAAAAAGGAAGAAAAAAAATGCTTTTGTTCTTTTAGTGGTTTCCCTTACTTAAGAAAAAGGCATGTTACGCTAACTGGAACCACGTTTCTAAGATGTTAAATAGCAGAATACCACATCTGAACATCTGCTTGGTGCTGGTGACCTACTAGAGGAGGCAGAGATGAAACTCTCCATGAAAGCACACGACAAGTCTGCAATGACCTCTGTTCTGCTCTTGGGGTCCAAAACTGCTCTGAATTCTCTATTCGCTAGATAGGGAGCTTGTCTCCTTCCCTTCCCCACTCTGGGTGCTTATGCTGCTGCCTGCAAGGACTGACTACCTCTTTCCAGGATGGAAAAACAAACAAACAAAAGAAAAAAAAAAAAAAAAGGAAAGAAAATAAAAATAAAAAGCAATGGAAAAGGGAAAAGGGAAAAAGGGAAAAAGGGAAAAAGGGAAAAAGGGAAAGGGAAAGGGAAAGGAAAAGGGAAAGGGAAAGGGAAAGGGAAAGGGAAAGGGAAAGGGAAAGGGAAAGGGAAAGGGAAAGGGAAAGGGAAAGGAAAAGGAAAAGGAAAAGGAAAAGGAAAAGGAAAAGGAAAAGGAAAAGGAAAAGGAAAAGGAAAAGGAAAAGGAAAAGGAAAAGGAAAAGGAAAAGGAAAAGGAAAAGGAAAAGGAAAAAAAAAAAGAAAATTATCCAGTATCTGTAGGGAAGGGACAAGATACTGTCACTGATAAATACTGAGAGCTAAGATCAATGCTGCAATATGCACATCCCCAGCATGGGTTTAGGACCAACCCTGGACACCACCGATGGTCTGTTAATGTTTAAAGCTACACGTGGGTTTAGGAGCAGGTCAGAGTACACAGTTAGCCCTGGGCAAGCTTGAGATCTCTGCATTTGAAAACATAGGAAATGCTGTAAATACCACAGCAAATGTAATTATCAGAGCATGATAAACACCACTTCATTAGCGGTGACCACGGGAGGCATCTCCTGTTTCAGATGTTTCTGACAATGAGCAGAAACCAAACCCGAGGCTGATCCTGAAGTCCAGACACGGAACAGGGAGACAAATCCCTCAGGGATGCCTCTTATTTGGGATTTTGTTTTTAGCCCTGATGTGTGTTTAGCCCCAGGTGCTGCTGCTGTGATGGAAGGAGCCACAGCACATCTTTAACATCTGTAAGGCAGCAACAACCATCCATAAGAAGTGGGATGCACTCCAGCAGCTCCTGAGCACCACTAACTTGGAAGCACCGGGACATTTCACAGCAGTATTTTAGCTGCTTCTAGACATGGGTCAAATTTAAGAGGTTTTTGTCACTAGATGTGCTTTTGAGCCATTTTTATGGCAGCAGGAAAGATTTGAGCATAAATTACTATTTCCTGGATACATTTAATCTAAGTTCTGCGTTCTTTGGGGAAAAAACCCAAGAATCACATTTGTTCCCTGTCCTTTGAAACAGAGACTTAAGAAAACACAGGCTCGATTAAGATCTTAAAGGACAAATCATGAAGTGTTCCCTGAACTCAGACAAAACGTGCTGCCAGCCAGTGCCTGAGCCTAAACCACATGAAAGGCAGAACCACGATCACTGATGGCAGCAACTATCCTTCCATGGGTATTCTTAAAACTGTTTCCAATCCACAGACTTTTCTGAACATCTGCTATCATGTCCAGCTCTAGCTGTCTGCAGGGCTCGGGGAATTTGCAAGTGATTGCTAAAAAAATTTGCCTCCAGGTTGCCTTTGAGAATCTGGCAGATGGAGGGGGGCTGTGGATGCTGCTACCTCCTGGGGCTGTTCTGCCAAGGGGACGAGACTCTGCTGTCACACCAGTGGGAATGGGAAGTGGACAGGGACAGAGCACACTGAAACCTTATATAGTCCCTCCAAGAGCCATGCCCCATGCAATAAATCTTCCTGCAGATGCAGGCAGCAAAAGGAGAGTCTTCTTCCAAGCAACAGCCCCACTCCCAGCTTGAACCAAACCTCATAAATGATGGAGATCTCACCACATCAGTTGGTTATACATTTCAGTGGATTATGTCCTCACTTTCTTTATTTTTTTTCAATATTTTCTCTCATTTACACCTGTTATTTTTTCTTTGTCTCTGCTTAGAGCTACCTCTCCAACAGGGGTAAATGCACACCAAAAATAAGTTGCCTGCTTCCTTCCCACAGATAAACCATGTACACGGAGATTCCCACATTAAGACGTCTTTTGTAGACCAGGAATAAACTCTCAGCACCTCTCATCCACCCTTCTGAGACCTCAGAGCATGGACTGGTGTCCAGCAGAGCTCTCCCACAGGTGCTATCACTAAGTCCCCTCCTCATCGTGTCTCCATCTCCACACCCCAAAACGATGCTTTTAGGTGGAAAAGAGCTTTCCTGCTGCACAACAAAACAGATTTTCAGTGGATGTGGCTGTTATCTTCATGCTTCAGAGATCGAAACAGGATGTTTTCCTCATGCAATGGAAATGGGGACTTACAGCATTTGAATTTCTATTCGTATCCTTGGCCAGCATCAGTACAAGCTGTTCCTCCACTCTGACTTTTCTTGCTTTCTCTCCCCAGCTACCATCCAGTTGTGCAACTAGCTGAATTTTTTCCACAATAAAAAAAAATATAATCAAAAACATCCAGGAGAACATAATTGTGTTCAGACCCTGTGCAAAGGCTCTGGAAAGACCAAAAGCAAGCCAAACAAGGGAACGTGCTCCAAAACAGACTTACATTGAAGATGAATGGAGGTGACAAACTCATTGTGTTTTGAGGCAATGAAAAGGATGTGTCACCATCCACCTGATGAAGTCAGGCTTCGTTCCAGCCACGTGCTTTGGTTTGAGTAAGAATTAGACAAATAAGTTAAAAGATAGAAAAGTATTCAGACTGCTGTTTCTAATCTTACTGGGGATAAATCCTGTGTCAAAGAGAATTGACTCCACTGGACTAGGATACACAGCCTATCATACCTGCCTCGATTTTACAAATCCACAGAATGGGAATGGTCCTCCCTCCACACTTCCACAGGAAATGAAGATGAGTCTATTTGAGGAAGAAATTATTTACATACTAGCTTACATTTTTGTCTTACATCTTTTCTCATCTTGAAACACCCCATTGATTTCTGCAGGAAACACAGAAATACTGCAGAACAAGTCCATTAAAGGCTTTCAGATCTCAGGAAATATATTTTTTTGCTTTCTTGCTTTTAAGTTTCTTGGGCAGAAATTCAGACCTGGCTTTCTAGCTGTATTATTTCCCTTTCACATTACACAATGTCATGGAAACTTGCTTCTCCTTGAATGTGTTTTTTTTCCTACTGGCATTCATTTTACAGATAACTGGACTGAAGTTGTAATAGTATCCTTCCAAAAAATAACTCTTTAATTGGGGCAGCAAAAAGAGGCATCCCCTGTGCCAGCTGCCAGAGACACCTGCAACAATTTGGGCAGTTACTAGCTGCAATCGGCCACACCAAAACCCTCTCAGTCCCCCCCAAAACAACCGTTCTGCTTTGTCACTTCGCATTAGCTGTGTGTTTCCAGGCTGACAGCAAAGCCAAACCTGCAACCACGTGGCTGCTCCTGCCCGAGCGCCACGGGGCAAGGATGCTTCTGGGGAATTTGGAAAGGCACTTGGCTGGTAGAGGCAGGACGGGCTTTAGAAAGCTCCGTCTGCAGCTTCCATTAGGGACTCAAGCTACCGTTGCCTCGGAGCCAACTTGGCTTGCCCTTCATGAAAATAAACATCAAAATGCATGAGCTGGGAGAAAATATGTCCCCATTTGAAAGACTTCATCTCCCTTCAAGGCACAATGGCTGATCCGGTTACAGGCAGTATCACAGGTGTCCCATCTGCCAGCTGCCAGCTGGATTTTCGCGGTTGTTGATTTTAGTAAACATTTGCTCCATCTCACAGGTGCATCAGGAGAAGCAGAAGAGGAAAGAAAAGACTTCTACCTGCGTTCATGTTTGACTGTGTCCAGCAGCTAAACCAAAGTCCAGCTCTGCCCACAGCCAGACCAGTGTGTGCACCATGGATAGACCCTGGCCCAGGACTGCTGATCCTGGACCCCATGAATCATCCTGCCCAACTACTGAACTACACAAAACATGGATTAGCATACACAAGAACATTTAACATACCTACAGACACACAGATTTACAGAGGGTCTTGGTAGCTCCCATAATCAGGCTGACTATTCTCAGGCTAACTTGGTGCTGTCACTCTCTGTGGTTGAAAACTCATGGGACAAGAGTGAATTATAGGTACAACTCGCTCAAAAAAGACAAAAACAAATAAGAAAGAAAGAAAAAAATAAATAACTATCTGCTTCTTTGGGCCACGGATTCTGTTTTGCTTTGGGTTCATAGGATAATACACCCACCCTACAGGAACACAGGCCTCAACCCTCCTCCTTGGCAGTCAGGGATACCCCAGGCATCACCTTGCCTACAGGAACCTGTGTTGAGGAAGGTGATTTGGACGTGGACACAAGCACTTTCAAGCATGTATTGCCTCACATCTCTTTAGGTCCCAGCTCCAGTAACTGCCCAAGGCCCCACCAGCTGCCTCCCCTCACCCACCAGTGCTTTCAGCCTTCCCAGTCCAGCTGCAGTGGGGCACAGACCTTCCCCTTCCCATGCTGAAGGGGCTGTGAGCAGGACCAAAAAACAGAGGAATCACTCAAATGTTCACACATGGGAAGGAGAGAAGGGTCCAAAGTCAGCCTTGGTCTCCTCATATCTTCTTGTTGTTGTTTGTGTCATCTCCAGAGGGTATGGGGGGAGATTTCCATGTCTCACTACAGTGCTGTTGTTGCATGCGAGGTGGGAAGTAAAAAGGGTTCTCTCCAGACAGAGCAGAAATTTGGATGGGGATTGCTTCTCACGTCATTGCAAGAATGGCTTCAAACAGCTGGGATTCATAGAAAAATAATGGTGTTTCTGATAATATCTCCTCCCTTCCCTTCCCCTTTCCTCCCCTCTTCTCCTCTCTTCTTCCAGGCGAGCAAAGCATTTAAAGCAGATTTTTTCATTATGCAAATTTTAAGAGCATATTCAGCAAGGCGTGGCTACAGTAAAGCAAATGGTACCTTTGCACAAGGTTTCTGCCTCACCTGCAAATGCCACATGCAATGGACCTGGGCCCATCCAGGCTGCTGCATCTTTCTTACACCACGGGAAACAGATTGTGTCTACCCTTGGCTAAGAGACCACTTGGTCAAGGGCTTGAAATAAAATAAATTTTAAAAATGTCTTTGTCCAGTGGAGCAAACACTGTGGAAGGATTCGTGGTCAGCACCACCACCACAGGGCCTTCAACCACCTCTGGGCTGGGAGCCCCAGGGGTATAGCAGTGCGGGGACAAGGCTCCCCACAACCTTGGCTGCAGAAGGCAGGAGGGACACTGGGGTCCCTCTGACCCCGTGTTTGTGTCCCTTGGTGTGCAGAGCTCAGCCCCACCACCTACAGCCACTTCCACAGCCACCAGCAGTCTCCCACCCTGAAGGAGAAGGACCAGGCTGAGACCCAAAATGTCGCACTGCGCTCAGGGCTCGAGGCCTGCTCGCGTACAGCAGCAGATAGCCTCATGCCATGAAATCCAGAGCGATTTCATGCATTCGGCAGACAGAATTTCTTGAAAGCATGGCTCTAGATAATTAAAAGCAGCCTGGAGCCATGTGGGTGTCTGCTCATCACCAGTTCCTGGAAGAATTGCCTTTGGAGGCACACGCACACGCATATCCATGGCTGCCCAGGTGTCTCCTTGCCCCACAGGTTGGAAACAAGATATTTGTCTGGGTATCACACACTTTGAGGTGCATACATGTAGGTCAGAGAGAGCTGTGCTCTGGAGTAACCTGCACCTGCTGATAGGAGCAATTTGGTCCAGACTCCTCCGCCAGGAGCTGGGACACCGATGTGGGGCTCTCCTCACCTTGTCCTGAACCCATGTTCAAAGTCGGGGCCTCCCCTCAGCAGCTCCCAGTCGGTCACAGAAAGAGTTCAGGGGTGGGGAAAATCTCCCTTCTCAGCCCCAAATTGGTTACAACCAATATCAAATTCAAGGCTCTTACACACTACCTAAGGTCAACCCTCCTGCACTGTATGACAGCAAGCAGCCAAGCTGCCTCCTGACAAAGAAATAAGGTGCCTCTACAAGGCACCCTAATAATAAAGATATTTCCCCATTTCCCTCCTTGGAAGCACTCAGAACACTTTCTAGCTGCTATAAATATATATACATGTATATATATATATACATACATACATATATATATATATAAAGACCATATGGACTATATGCAATGGAAACATCCCATGGATAAGACCATTTTGTACTCCTCTGTGATCTTTTATTCTCTATTTTGTCAGCCTGTGTGGTTGTGAGAAGACAGAAAACTGATAGGGAGCTGCCAATCACACCCCTAAAAATCTGCTACCACAGGATGGGTGGGAAGTTTTGGAAATGAGTCAATGCCATTTCCATGCTGAAAGGCTCTCGGGGATGTTACACAAATATATCAACTGTCTCGTGGTCTCCCCTCATCCCATACACTTGTCAGCAGTTCTCCATCTCATCTAATACTGCTCACAAATATTCAAATCAAACACAGATTGTAGGAATGGGGTACACTCAGGGTGGGTTACTTGGAGGAAAACAAAGACACTGTAAATCATTAATAAAATAACCCAGAAGCGATGTGCATTTTCTATCATGCTATTAGGCTGATGGAGAAAGAAAAAAAAAATCAAACCTCTATTTATTGGACCCTATTTTTATTAACTTTGAGGTCATTTTGCCCTGCCTTTGCCACGTTGGAGTGTTTTAAAGTGAGAATGCTTTCTGTTTCCCAGTCCTTAGGGCCAGGGAAGGGAGGATCCCTTGTGCAGCTCATGCCACAAGCAAACACAGAAGACCAGTAAGTGGGAGTTAAAGAAAACTGCCTCAAGCAAGCCAGGCTTCAGTAGCTGTCCAGGTTCAGTGGGCTGCACACCATGCTCAAGGGCACGACAAGAGGCTGCCCATGACCTGCCCTTTCCCTAGATGCTTCAGGGTAACTGCAAGCGAAAACTGTTAGTTATCAGCTAGTTTTTCTAGTGCCCACACTTTCCATGATTCCTGTACAGGGGTCATCTTTAGCACTCCCTATGTTCATCTCAGCCACAGCAGGAAGAGTCCTGGTCCCTGCACCCAACTCTGGCAGAGAGTAGCTCTCCAGCAGGCACCTGTCCACAATTTCTAGCCATGATATCATTTAACTACTGCTCAGACTCAAAATCAGAGAAGTCAGAAAAATTATGGAGACTTCCCCAGCTTTTCCTCTTTTTTTCCTCTCTCTGGGGGTAGCAGCAGCCACATGCCAGTCACCCGGGGAAAGGAATCAATATAGGTCCTGATGGCAAATATTATGCAAATCATCCTCCGGTAGCCCAAAGAGCTTTCGTGGAAGCTGCTGTTTTTCCATGCCCTCATGGTCTTATGAAGTGTCTCTGAATGTGAGCCATGACCATCCGCCCAGCTGAGATCATTAAGGCAAGAAACAGGCTGCAAATGCACTGCTGCCCAGGGATGGGGTCAAGGAGTGATCTGACCCAGTGGCTCCCGGTGTGTGCACAAGGTCTTTGCTAAAATACAAATAGCTCTGAAACTATTTCCTCTGCTTCCGCAGGGGAAGAATGCCATTTAATTTAGTTTTCACTTTGCATAATAATGGGAAGGCCAATTATGCAATTATATCGCTTTTCTTATCTGGTTCTCTTTTTAGCTGCTCCAAAGCCTTGCAGGTGTTGTAATCAGGTCATCGGGTGCTTGTTACAGCAGCCAAAATGCCACCGGAGAGGAAGACCCGAAGATGCTGTGCAGATATTTGTAGACTGCCTCCTAGTGAGCTAATTACCTTGCTTTTTATTAGGGTCACTGACTATTCTCCTAAAAGCCTTATTATTACCCAGACAAATCTCTGAAGGTCTCCCAGAATGTGAGAACGGGGTAATTCAACTGAAGTAGCAGCATGACCTTGGATCTGATGCTTGAGAGGGGGAGAGGCAACACATGGAGAGACTTAATAAAAGATAAAATCTTCCCCTGCAACCTCAACAAGTTTAATGGAAGTTATAGGGCTCCTCATGGAAGTTATTGAGCTCCTCAGCTTCCATGGGCTTTATCACCAGTGCCGGTGCTCTCAGTAGCTCATGGTCAGTTTGACATCCTGCTGTTAATTCCCTTGTGATGGACATGGGGTCATCTTGCAGCTCTTGGTGCCCTGCAAAAAAGCACTGCATGGCCTCAGGCTGTGAGCATCTCTGCAGCTTTGCCCAGCAAGCTCCCAACAAGCTTAAATGGAGATCAACAGACTGAGCCTCCCTACCAGCTTGTTGACAAAACCAGGAGATGAAATTCCTTTGAATAACAAATAGTTTGACACATACACAAGGGCGTTTGACACCTCCATAAGCCAAACCTCAAGTCACTGCGGTGTAATCCCTCCTGTGCAGACAAAGCAGCAAGGTCTCATTCAAGAGACTGCACAACCCTGCAACAGGCCAAGTCAGGAGGAGTAAAGGAAAAAGGCCCCTGGGCACTTTTCAGAGCCTGAAGGGAGATGGAGGTTGTGCCTTGGCCAGCACGGGGCAGCCTGGCATGGCCATTGAGGAGGCTGCCAAACCTTGCAAACTCTTTGATGTATCTGCAGGTCCTCCCTGAGGGCACCGACGTGAGGCTTGGGTACAAACAGGGAGCTTTTAAGAATTTTAATCAGGTTTTTATTACTCCTTAATTGGTCCTTTCTTTAATAAAAGCACCTTATTAAAGGAAACTGCTGCGATTGCAGGATTCCTTTTATAGGTAAATATTGCAGCTCTCCGAGGGGAGCGAGGGTGGGAAGAACTGACCGAAACCATAACTCCAAGGAGAAAAAGGGGAGTTCCTATGCCGTTATCTCCACCAACATCAGCTCTTCAGCTTTAAACAGAAGGGAGAGAAGTGGCAGTGACTCGTTACAGCCCCAAGCCCAGAGCTGTGATGGGAACTCGGGGCTTTGGCAGCAACCTAGCAGCAAACCTAAGTGAAGCAGGAGGTCTGCAAACATCACTAAGGGGCTGTGAGAAAAGTCAGAGCGGGGCCCTGTTAATTACAAACCTGGAAGCCAACACGCAAGTGCCTAAAGAAAGGACAGCTTGAGCTACTGTTGCTCTCCAGAGTGGCCAGAACAGGCACCTGAGTGAATTTACGAGACTGTGGGGTTATTGGAAAGCCGTGGAAAGCAGCTTCTGGCCCTCAGCCCAGATTGCAAGGGGCTTAAAAACGCAGCTGGAATCAGCTTCCAGCAGCAGTAGCAGCCCGGGAGGAGGAATGTGTTATCCCCAACAAGACGCGCCTGGGCTCTGGCCTGCTTTTCCCACGTGCCCAGGGGCTTTCTGAAAATTAAAAGGTCTTCCCATGCTCTGCATCTCTTTACTGTGTCAGTGCACCGAGGATTTCCCACACATCTATTTGCTCTCTTTTCCATTGTCTTCCCCAAGTGCCAGGCACAGCAGCCGGGAGGAGGAGAAGGAGCCATCGGTGTTCCCCTCATTTCACCCCGTGGGACAGCCCCAGTGATGCTGGCTGCATGCAAGGAACACAGGGAAAAAAAAAAAAAAAAAAAAGAAAAAAAAAAAAAAAAGTCTTTTGGAGTACAGGATCCAGCTGGAAGCAGATTTCATCACTTCCCAACCTGCTAGGGCCAGGCTGCTTTTTGACAGAGTGCTTTTGAAGATGTCCCAGGACCCAAAGGCAGGACCTTAGCTACTAGCTCCTAAACCAGACCTTCACCTTCTGGTCTGAGGATCTCAGCTTCTCCATCTCTTCCCTCTGTCTTCACAAAACATTCATGAATGATTTTTACCAGACATCTATGTCAAAAGACAGCTAGCAAGACCCCTGCCACCTCACTACTGCATGTGCTTCATCATCTGTGTAAGATGTGCACCACTTGACACCATCACAGAGCCCCTTTGGTGTCCCCAAGTCCCCTAAAAGCCCATTTTTCAAAAAGCTCCAATAAATAATTCTCCAAATCATGTTCACAGAGCACATTTGGAGATGGAAACTGTTCGCACCATGGTGGGATACAAACAGCTGAAGCAAGCAGATGCAGGAAAGTCACCATTAGATGTGACATAGCAAAATGAGGAGCAAAACCCTAACCAGAGCTGCACCCTGGATGCAGGTTCCTGCATTGGGAAGACGTGGGGAGCACTCGCAAGAAGGGCAAGCAAATTCCTAACGCAATTCCTATCCATCTCCCAAAATGGGAGCACAGATGCTCAGGCTGAATGGGAGCACAGTCAGCCTGAACTATTTTTAACTGGTGCAGAGGAAGCATTTACTTTTCATTGCTGAAGGAAGCAGTGAGGAGACAAAGCAGCCAGCAGTAGGGCTGAATTTATTCCCTTGACGGGTGTGTGCCAAAGTATTTAAAGCCCCCAGCCCCAGCTGTAATTCCCCTTTAATCTGCTCACAGCTGTGCAGGGTCATGTAGCACAGCAGCTGAAAGGAGCTTTTGGTTCGTGCTCTCTGGGTTGCTCCAGCCTGCCCTGGAGGATTCTGCCTTGTAGTTTCCATTCCAGGTAACAGGTGAGATGTACTGTTGGCATGAACAAACCCACAGGTTCCCCTACATTTAGCTTAAAATGTATACTTGAGCATCACCATTCCCCCTTTTTTTCCCAAAAATATCAATGATGGGAAAACTGGTGCTCGCAGGGCATCCCACGGACTGGGGTCATGCCCATTGTGCTGCTGGCCAGGTGGAAAAACAGGAACCACGAGTGATGACGCATGTCCCATCCATCCTGACCTAAAGAGGCGCTTAAAATGTTCTCAGCTACCAGTGGAAACCCCCCAGCTGCATAAAACAAATGCTGGCACTAACACATAGAGGTCTCCAACTTCCACTTTTGGAAGCGTGGATGCACATCCACCACATGCACACCCGTAACTGCAAGCTGCTCCCTGCTGCCAAGGAAGTGTTTAGTAAAAGCCTGCCTTTATTACACACACTGCAGCCCCATAAAGCTCAGAAACCACTGGCAATGGGCACCGGTGGACTTCCTATGCTAAAAATGTACTTCAGGGAGGAGTGCCTAGAGGGTGAATTACTTGTGGTGGTCTCTCCTGGGAGGAGAAAGAGGCACTTCATTCAGCCTGCTCTGAGGCAGGTGCTGGCACGGCTCAGTTAAACCATGCCCTCAAGAGGCTTTTGTGTTACCCCAGCAGCTACAAAGGGAGCTTTGGGCACTTAGTCCAGAAGCAGATCTTTATGCTGCTGTGTGGAGTCAGGCAAGAATAATTCCCAAAGTCTGCCACAGTCCAGACAAGGGCACGGCTCTTGATACCTGAGATGAGCACAGGAGCAAAAAACCCAAGCTCTATTCCCAAATGTTTCCACTTGAAGTCAAAGTATGGGGTCTGCAAACAGCAAAACCTGGTCAGAGTAGGACAGGAGAACAGGCAGGGCTGGTTCCCAACCTGTTGCTCATGGACAGGTTGATACCAAGCTTCGCTCAGGTCCACGGGAAGTTTAAGAGCCAACACAGAATACAGAACATCACCCCAGCAGTGTGTAATTTTACCAGTGATGCTGCCAACGGGCTAGAATAAGAATTATTGGGTCACAGAATGGCTTGGGTTGGAAGGGACCTTAAAGATCACCCAGTCCCAACCCCCTGCCATGGGCAGGGACACTTCTCACCCGACCAGGTTGCCCAAAGCAAGTATATATACACACATACGTTTACAAATGATATGAGAATGCCTGTGCCCACTTAGAAAACTGAAGAAGTAAATCCCTTACCCGGTTGTCCTCTTGAATCTCCCAGTCACTGGAGAAGCTCAGGGCATGCTGCGCCTGCGAGCAGTTGGAGAACTGGAAAAGGCTGGCAAACATCCTGCGGTTCTCCTGCGTGTCCGGGAAAATCGCCTCCTGGAAGTTGACGCCGTGCGGCAGGAGGATGTAATTCTCATCCATGCTGCAACACAAACCAGGTGGGCAGCCCGCTGTGAGGCTGGATTTTGCTTTCTCTCCTGCCGAAGTCACCCTCCTGGCTGAACAAGTGCCACCAGAAGTTGCACGGACAGGCTTTTAGCCAACGCGGGGCTCTCAGCTGCCGACTTCCACCCCGGGGCATTTGGCCAGACAGCAGCAGCAAGGACCTAGCACTGATATCTGCTGCCTTGTGATAAAACGAACCCCCAAATCTACACGGCACGTCTGTATTTTGGCCTTGGGTTCCTCCTGAATATGCATTGCCTTGCCCTTGATCCCCGGGTTTAAGGACTCCTTCAAGCAGTCAATAAATAACTGGTGCAAAACGTGCTCAGAGACACTGCCTCCGAGCGAGCACTGGACAGCATCAGAATGTGTTTTGCTACACACCCAGTGTAAGAATATACCCAGGATTTCGAAACAAGCCACTAAGTAATATTTCGCAAATGCTGCTGGATTGAAAGGTCACGGCGGAGCCTTGTTCCCACATCCCGGTTTATTTTTCTTCTTCTTTCGAGCAGCCCGGAGTTGGGATTTGGCCGGGGTTGGGGAGAGCCGGGAGAAAGGCTCCGGGTGCGTTATGTGGGGATCGCTCCCAAACCCCGGAGCCAAACTTTGCGGGACAGGCGGCTGGCCCGGCTCCAGCGCCGGAGAGCAGCCCTGCCCTTAAAAAAATAATAATAAAAAAAAAAAAAAAAATAAAAACCCGAGGGCAGCGGCTCAGCCTGCATCAGGAGCGCATCGCTGGGCACTTCTGGTCGGGGTCTGTTTTGGGGTTGAAGGATGGGATGCTGCGACCCCCCCCTCCACCGTCCTGGTCCTGGAGCATCCCCTACAGCAGCGGGACCCCCCCAGGCCCCCCAAGCCCTGGCACTCACCGGAGGAAGAAGAAGTAGGAGTAGCCCTGCAGGACGGTGTGCGAGTGGCAGGAGAAGTATCCGAGGCCGGTGAGGTTGAGCCGGGAGCCAGCGGGCACCTCCAGCATGCTGCCCCAAGCCTGGTCGCACAGCAGCTCGATTTCGGCCGAATAAAAAAGCCCCCCCGGGCCGTGCTGGCCACCGGCTGAGGCGGGGGGGTCCCTTTGCCAGGGGAGGTAATTGTAAGCCCCGTAGGGATCGGGATGGAGAGCCAGCACCCGGGCGTAGACGATGATCGCCGCCAGCTCGGCTCGGCAGCCCTCGCTCAGGGGTCGCCACTCGGCCGGCAGCTGGCAGCCCCCCCCGGCCCCTGCTCGCCCCCCCAGCCCCAGCGCCAGCCCCAGCAGCAGCAGCGGAGGCAGCGGGGGTGGCATCGCTGGGGAGGGGGGGGGGGACACAGTGCAGGTATGGGGGGTAAAGGAGGGGTGAGGAGGTGGGGGGGGGAAGTGGGGAAAGAGGGGAAAGCGGGGGTGTTATTTGGGGGGGAGGGGAGAAGGTGGAAGGCAAAAGGATCCTAATTTGGGGGGGGAAAGGGTTAGGGGGGAAGGAGATGGAAGGGGGAGGGAGAAGTGGGAAAGGTGGCACCCAAAAAGATCCTGGGGGGGGAAAGGTGGAGAAGGGCTGGGGGGAGAAGGAAGCGAGGGGGGGGAAGAGGAGTGGGAAAGGTGGCACCCGAAAAGACCCTAAGGGAAGGAGGGGAAGGTGGAGAAAGGCTGGGGAGGGGGGGAAGCGGCAGGGAGGGGAGAGGAAGGTGGGGAAGGTGGCACCCAAAAAAAAAAGACCCAAAGTGGTGGGGAGAGGCAAGGGGGGGGAGCGAAAGGGTAAAGATGCGAAGGGGAGAGGGGGGAAGAGGGTTTAGGGTGCGGAGGGCCGAGGGGAGAGGAGCGGAGATGCGGAGGGGAGGGATGGGAACGGGCGGAGATGCGGAGGGGCAGGGATGCGAAGGGGAGGGATGTAAACGAGAGAGGTGCCGAGGGGGAGCTGGAGGGGGAGGGATGCGAAGGGGAGGGATGCAGAGGCAAAGAGGGATGAGGAGGGACGAGGTGGCCGAGGACAGAGGCAGAGATGCCAAAAGGGCGACCCCAAAAGCCAGCCCCGGAGAGGGGAACCTGCTGCGGGGCAACCCCTGGCCCCAAAGTGCGCGCTGGGGTTTGGGGAGGTAAAGGGGGGGTCTCAGAGGGCTGGGAGGGAGGTGAGAGGTGCTGGAGGGGCTGGGGGCTGTGCACAGCTCCTGGCTGGGGGGAAAAAGAGCCTGGGAAGCTGGAGGGGAGAGGGGAGAAGAGCCCGCAGCCAAACCCTCTGCTCCCCCTCCAGCTGAGGCTGGAGGAGAAACTCGCCAGCGGATCGTTTTTCAAAACGCATCTGGTGGGAAGGGTAAAAATAAAAAGCCGGGTCTCCGTGGGTTTGGGCTTCCCACTGTCTCTTCCTAGGGCTGGCTCAGGCAGCCTGGGGCTTCTCCAGCTTTTTGGCAGGCGGCTGGGAGGCTGACCCCGCTCCTGGCACACGCACTGCTGCGGAGCTGCTCCCGAGCATCCCCGAGGGTCCCGCACCACTCGCAGCCTGAAATAGCTTCTTTCTAGCTCGGTTTTGTCCTTTTCCCACATTAGATTTCACTGGCAATAGTAGGGCCAAGAAGGGGCTTGGGATGCTTCAGGAACTTACTTTAGAATATGATGATCGTGCCGACATGGCCCCGGTTACCTCTGTCCCTAATGGCAACAGTTATTAAAAGTTTGACAGTGAGTCCTGGCTGGTTCCTTTAATTTCCTCCTCCATCTGTCCATCTGCCTGCATCCATCTGTCTCTCCTGTCCCGTATGAGGACCAGAAGCCCCGGTAGCAGAAGGTGCCTTTTTATTCCGTGTCCATGCTGTGCTGGCGTGGGGGGTCCTGGTGCGGGACGGGTGTTGGAAATGTTGTGCAAAATCATCACCCGTAAGTTAAAGAGTGCTGAGCCAAGCCCGGGACAGGGAGACAAGACTTGTGACAAGTGTCTCCCTCAGGAACAGTTTCATCACATTCAGCTGTTTGCAGAAAATAGCCCAAGGAGTTTAATGAAGGTAATATTCATGTGTCGTGGTGGCGTGGTCCTACAACGTGTTTCATCATCGCTTTAAGCAAGAGCAGCAAAGTTGGTTCTTGCTAAAGCAGAAGCAGATTTCTTTCTAAGAAAAACTCCATCGTGACAGATAGAGCTTCTCTAACATTTCCATAATCTGTTTCTTGGAAATCAACAAATTGTTGCATACCTTTCCAAAAAAAGCTTAAAGGAAAATCTGAAACTTTTTTTTTTTTTTTCCTTCTGGAGAAAATATCCTCAGGAAATCCCAATAGATCAAACAGGTAACTATTGGGTAAAATATATTTTAGTGTTAACCACCAGGAAAAGCTGGTTTTGCTTTGAAACTGAAGGGACCAACCTGTGTTGGAGAAGGAGGTCTCACAGCCTCGATCAGTAGGTTTTAGACATGTAACTAAGAACTAAGGAGGAGAACAAAGAACCGAGGCTGTTGACTTCAAGCAAGGCTGTGGTCATCACCAAGGCATTTTGTGCAGGGCAGTGTATGAGGAGGCCTCAGTGCTACCCTCGTAGACAGGTTTCTTTTGAGATAGGGTGCTTTGAGACGTGGGGAAGTCGTGGGGTCATGTCCAGACGGAGGGAGGTGATAAATGATGTTCAGCCCCTCTGAGGTGGTCTCTCCATGCGTGACGGCTCCAACGTGGATCCCACATTTGGTGTGGGCACCAACATGCAGCAGTGTTATTACTCCCAGCCCCTTCAGAGCCCCAAGAAGCTGATGAGATGTTCGTAACCATAGCTTATTTCATCCCAGGAACCAAATTCTTATGGCCATGTGAAAGGCAAGTGCTTTTTCTTCTCTGTGTACATAAAGAGATTGATATTTTCTGGGCAGAAGAGAGTCAGATTTAGGCTCCGACACTGTTTACTGTGTGTTGCAAGTGAGTAATGGCCAACTGTCCTCAAACCACTCTGGAAATATCTAATCTCAGCTGAGATTTGTTCTGCTCTTGCTCACAGTTCGGTTAGCCACCACGTAACAGCTGGGAAGGAGCCCAGGGAGGGAGAGGGAAGGACACAAGCAGCTCAGACCCAAAGTGTGGAAGTGTCTTTAATTACTGCCACTGCTAATTGTCTGAATTAAAGTGCCTACATGTGACCAGAGGTTTTGAATCAGTGAGCCGTCGCAGAAAGCACAATAGCATTTGCTGGCACACGCTGGCTCTGACTGATGCTCCCCAGTTCTCTTTTCAGTGGTGATTACCAGAGCCTGGAAGCCTTTAATTAATTAATTAATGCTCTTTGGAATTTCTCTACAATCCTGCAGAGGTGGTAGCACCAGCGTTGGGAGGATACGGGGGGAGCCTATGGAGCTGACTTGAGAGCTGAATGAGCTCCACGGAGGTCTTGGCCGTGACTCCTGAACAAACGCAGGACGCGTACAGGTCTGCACATGGAAATAAAAATAAAAATACCTCTCGCTTGGAAGTGCCTGGTTTCCTCATTCCCTCCCATTTATGTTTGCTGTTGTCGCACCCAGTGTCAGTGTAAGGGCTGGGGGTGGCTCCTCTTCTCCTATGCCCTCTGTGAGACACCCCCAGCTGAGACCTTTCCCTGTCGGAAGCTTGTCGGAGATGGATCAGTGTGTAGCTTTTCCTTCCATCCAAGCAAGCCGGTCCCTGGGGCTATTTGCTGTTCTCCTTGAGCTCATAGACCACTTTAGGATCAGTATTTTAATAAATAAGTGCAACCATCTGCACTCAGATCCCAATGATTAAAGCAATTTTGCTCTTAAGTTTTTCTCTACAGAAGCACCATCCATTTTCTCCTCTCCTCCTCAGTTTCTGAGGTAGCGAAGAGCAGCACGAGCATCTGAATCCTTTCCAGGAGTCCTTTTGCTTCGAGCTCTGGATAACATGGGATCAGTGACACAAAGGAAGGATTTAGAAACCCTCCTCAGAGACTGCATCCTTCAGATCTGAGTTTGCTGTTGCTCTGCAGGGATCCACCGGCTGAGCTGAGATGCTCTGCAGGGCAGCGTGGATATTTTCCTGCTGTGAACTCAGCGTGGGTCTGACAAGTGCTGGAGCCAAAGCGAGCTAATCAGAGGAGAGTCAATAGAGCCAGTTAGCACTCAGACTGTGCTTTCAGCCACTCATGCATGTGTCACAGTTACTCATTTACTTCCTGTGCTTAGACAGGCTCCTGGACTTTGGGACAGACGTGTGGTTTTCCCAGGCAGGAGCTCTTCCTCCCCTTTCACGCATCTTTAGAGATATTTCAACCAAAGGTTTCTCCCTCCAGGCTGGGTCATTTTCTTTGCTGTTTCTATGGCAAAGCAGGTGATTTAAGGCTTTTAATAAAACACGGCTCGGCTCTGTCTCTCTTTGCCTTTAAAATATTGATGGAGTTGTGTTACTCCAGGTATCAAATGAGAGCACAGTGCTTGGAGTCTGGCTGCCCTTCTGATGGGTGTAGGTGATCTGAAACCTCAGCCCAGATGTCTTCTATTTCTATATCCATGATGCTTCCTTCGCAGTCCAGAGTACAACATATCAAACCCAGATTTCTTCCCCTGCGCCCACCCCTCTTTAAAATGGGCAACCTACAAGTTGCCCTATTAGTGTTAGGAAAAAGATGTTTTTTCTACCTTCTTCTGTCTGTGCCTCTCTAAGTTGAGTCGTTTTGCTCTTCTAGTTTGACATTTGTTCCATCATATTTAATTATTTTTATATCAGTGGCTGGGTTAGGCGATTCTGATAAAAAAGAAATAATAATCATATTCCCTGGTCAACATTGCCCAGTAGTTCTTTTTGCTTCTTTCTTTCTTTTGAACAATAATCATAACCATGAAGAAACAGGGTCTCTCTTCAGGGATCAGCTAGGAATTCACTGCTATCTCAAGGAGTTTGCAAAAAGGTACTTTATGCATATTATTGAAAAGAGTGGGTTTTTTTGTTTGTTTGTTTGTTTTGTTTTTAATTATTGAGATTTTTTTTAAATTATTGAATGGAAAAATAAGAAGAAGGATTAAAGAATTGGTATGGATGGAGCCTTTTTCCTGCTCCTCCTTCTTATAATTTTTTCCTTTCTTGGACCTTTTGGACTTTTCTCTTCCCTGCTCCCCATTGTCCCCATCCTGCACTCCACATGATCTCGCTTTCCTCTCCCTCTGTCCCTAATCTCTGACAAACCTCCCCAGTTTAAATGCAGCTTCCTTCAGATAGGGAACTCTCTGAATCACTGCTGAAGGGGAACTGTTCCTCTCATTCCAGCGGGCCTTTTCTCCCTTTATCATTCACTTTTTCTTATTATCACCTGGGTGACAGCCTAGGTGTCATCCTTAGCTGACTCTTGTCCATCTATTCTCAGGGTCACGTAGACACTTTTCCCCTGGTATCTCCCAGACGTGACCTTTCCAGCCACTCACACAACGAAGATGCTCTGCAGGCTCTTTCCTCTGATATCTTTACTCCTGCAGGAACTTTTCCTGGGCAGACCCAGTCTTGGCTCATGGCTGCCCACCCAACTTGCTGCTATACACACTGATTTCCCACCACGACTGATCCTGTTCACCACCCATCTCTTCCCCTTGTCTCCCTCATCCAACACCCACCCCTTGCTTCCTGCCAGGCTCTTTCAGAAGAGCTCCAAGGCAAGGACCTCCTCAGCACCACGTTTCTCCAACATCTGGTTCACGAGCCGTGCCTGCAGGTCCAAGAATAAGAATAACAACATCGTGCAAGCTGATTCCAGCCCAAGGCAGCAGAGGCCAGAAGTTGCTGTGCTCAGAAGTCTGTTCATAAATCAACGTGAAATGCGCTGTCTGAGCGGGGCTCCCAGTAGACACACATCTGCATAACACATACCACTGACACAACTGGCAGTGGGAAAAATATCTAAACATATCATTCCCACAGCTGCGGAGGAATGAATAAAGATGGCTAGCTCCCCTGTCCCTAGGGTGAACCCTGATCCAGGTAAAGGCAGTATTTAGGAGTTAGAGGTTTTAAAGGCAGAGAGAGGACCATTAGAAAAGTCTAATCTGACCGCACTGGCTAGAAAATGTCCCCAGGACCATAACACAATTTGAAAGAAGAAAGCTGAAATAAAGACACCCAACCCTCAATTTAAAATCTCAGAAGGTGAAGAAGCTCAGCCTTTGGTGAGATCTTACAATGCTAAAATCTTTTGTTTTCTCCCATTCTGGATTTATCTGGCTTTGGCTTCCAGCCTTATGATCAGGTCGTGCTGTTGTCTGCTACATGGAAAAATAAAAATAAAAAATCCACATACATTAAAAACCTTCACATGGTTTCAGCATGTATAATTCAAAAATCAATTCTTTCTTTGAGTAAATTGAATACAAATAGCTTCTTTCACTTGGTGGCAGAGTGACCAGACTACCAGTTATTATTTTAGCTTGCTTGCCCCTGATTTTCATCATCCTTTTCTCCTGCGTAGACCAGAGATGAAGGCTGTATGGTAGAGACTGGTCTCCAAAGAGCTAGTGAGTGGGTAGCACCACCTCTCCGATATAGTTTGCTGCTCCTTCACCCAAGCATGGTATTTATTCTGCCAGCGAGTCTTATTACAAGTGTGGAGCAATTTGCCATGGTCACTCCTGCAGAAAAACTGTATGGGCAAAGTACAGACATACCTCAGTCAAGTGGAGGCAATTCTGGCCCAATTTTTGGCCAGAGCAATTGTCCCTCCCACACCTGATCAATCACAGTGGGTCTCTTCAGCTACAGGATCCCAGAGGAACCATGATGAAAGTGGTGCTGGTCATGTCCCAGTCCTACTGCAGCAGTGATAGTACAGGATTTTGACTTCTTGTCTGGAAATAAAAAGATGGAGATGTGTAGTGTTTTGTTCAATTTTTTTTT
This sequence comes from Anas acuta, assembly GCF_963932015.1. Lineage (NCBI taxonomy): Eukaryota > Metazoa > Chordata > Aves > Anseriformes > Anatidae > Anas > Anas acuta. Next base: position 198,224,842 of record NC_088979.1, on the reverse strand, counting down.
ATTATTATTTTTTTTGTATTTATACCCTGTCCCTCTGTTTTTGAAGAACTGAGCCATTTTTCAGTTTTGAATCACAACTGGAGGCAACGTGTTTGACACCATCATTTCCCAAAGTGAATTTACCTGATGTGCAGGTAGATCCAGCAGAAGCAGGTCTCCAGAGATGTCTCGCACCCTGCAGCCTTCCAGTCCACAGGAATTGCCTTACCTTTCCCTCATCACCCAGAAACCAACATCTGACCACAGAGGGTTTTGTGTAGAGCCCATGCTGTACGTAATGAGAATTATGAGTCTCAAACTATCACTGACTGAGTAGGAATGGGCACTCGTGTCCAGTTCTGGGCCCACGCACACCAACCTTTCTTCTTGTACTTTGCCTGGATAAAACAAAAAGGGGAGAGAGGCAACTCTAGTGAGTGATCTCGGCACAATGTATAGTTAATGCAATTGAACTCACCCTGTGCTCAGTTTTCACAACTGGGTTCTTATTCTGATGAGTTAATTCCCTTTGACATCTCTTATGTTCCTCCCCTGCTTTCATTGAGTCTAAAATAACCCAACTGTCCATCTTGCTTATGGAATTACTGAACTTTTAAGAGAACACAAAGTGCACTCGCATGAGGATTTGGGATTAAACCTCTCTTGTTTATGTTAAACATAACATCTTAATTCATCCTTTGCTGGAGGGCAAATGAGTCTCCACAGCCCCAAAGAAACCTGCTTTCAAGCCCTGGAGCAAAGGTCAGTGCAATTTGTTTCTTATTACAGCTGTTCTTTCCAGTAAAGTTGTCTCATGGTATATGACAGTCCTCTTGCAAAACACCTTTGTGCAATTTACAGCATTTTTACTTAAATATTTTCCATTGGAAGACAGCATATGCTTAATTTTCAGCACGTTTCTGCTCTCAGTCTGCACAGATCAGTGGAGTACCTGACTTTTTATCCAGGGATGTGATAAGGAACATAACTACCTGCCATCCACACCTCACCCAGCACCCAAAGAGCTCTGGAGTTGGGGAGCGAATCCCACTGAAGCTAGCAGTTCCCAAATTGGGTTGGCTCCAGTCTCTCAGCTCTGTGGTTGTGTATCTTGGGTACAGACCTGTGGGAAGAAGGGCAAGGCAGCACAGATCACTGAGTCGTAGATTGCTGTTGGTCACTAATGGGGTAAGAAACACCCCTGAACACCATAAAGTCCTGGAGGTGAAGGGAATAGGAAGTCCCAGGAGGGATAAGGCAAGCACAATGATGCAGAGCCCAAAAGTAAACCAGATATAGGTAGTGGGAAAAAAAAAAAAAAAAAAAAAAAAAAAAAAAGCAGAGGACATTGGAGGAAAGGCAGAAAAAGGGGTAGGAGAAAAGAGGCAGTGAAGAAAGTAGCTGGTCGAGGAAAAATTTAAGGCAAAGAAGGAGTGAATGAGGGAATTAAGAAGTTTACAGTTTAATTTATTCAACACTGTACAGTGAAACTACAGAAACAGTGACAAGAAGCCTTTATAACCTGTGTCCCCAGAGAGCTTGTCACCTTTCCACATCAACTGAGCAAAACAACTTCCATCAACACTCCCGTGAGATCCTTACAACCCACTCATTCCCCAACCATGGAAATATGGAAAAGAAATGGAAAACAGCAAGTTTCTCTCTTTCCTTGCTACTGAGAGGGCATCGACCCATCTAGATAGACCTCCCCAAATGGCTCAGGGCCCTGCTGAGTGCAGTGGAGTGTGGGCTCTTTATTTTTTTGTGCCTTCTGGTCTTGTTCTTCTCTGGAATGCTTTTAAATAGGGCTTTGACACAGACACTGTGTTTGCAGAGCAGTTGACACAGAAGCCCATCACCCCTGCCGTTGTGCTGGAGGTTTATTTGGATTTTAGAAATTGCTCTCAACAAAGGATAAAAAAAAGCTGTGCTTAACCCCAGGAGTTGACCCAAATGGGTGGCTATGATGAAAGGGGCTCTGATCCAGCTCTCTCAATGCAGATTGCACCCTCCTCTCCTGGCAATCAGTTGGCTCACTGCTTACCAGAACACCTCTTGATTCAGGGCACCTTCACTTCCCAGTACAACAAAAAGACAGGGATCTCCTTGAAAGAGTCCAGTGGAGGGCCTCAAAGATGATACGGAGCCTGGAGCACCTCCCCTGTGATGAAAGGCTGAGAGACCTGGGTCTGTTCAGCCTGGAGAAGAGAAGACTGAGAGGGGATCTCCTCAATGTGTACAAATACCTGAGGTGTGGGAGACAGAGGGATTTGGCCAACCTCTTTTCAGTGCTCTGTGGGGACAGGACAAGGGGCAATGGCCACAAAATGGAGCCCAGGCAGTTCTGCACCAACATGTGAAAGAACTTCTTCACGGTGAGGGTGACGGAGCACTGGGACAGGCTGCCCAGGGAGGTTGTGGGGTCTCCTTCTCTGGAGATATTCAAGGCCCGTCTGGACGCCTACCTGGGCAGCCTGCTGTAGGGAACCTGCTTTGGCAGGGGGGTTGGACCCGATGGTATCTGGAGGTCCCTTCCAGCCCCTACAGTTCTGTGATTCCTCAGGACCCGGGCTAGCAATGCCACCACAACCAAAAGATATACGTAGGAGTTAGTTTGTGTCCACGCATGCACAGAACTTGTTGAGACACCAGGAAAAACCTTCTCCTTGGTTCTCATCTCCAAGCAGAAGAGCACAAAGAACCAAGAGCTTTAAAACCCAGGAGAAAGTAGCTCATTTTAATCTAAAGTCCAGGAGAAAGTAGCTCATTTTAATCTAGAGAAGAGCTGCTTTCTGCAGGCACCCTGCTAAAAACCCAGCTGGGCAGAAGCTGGCTGGAGCTGGACACAGCCACAGCCTGAGGTCCTGAAGGAGTCTGAAACACTTAGGAGGTTGCAGACAGCCTGAATAAATTGTCCTGAATAAATACAGACAGCCTGAATAAATTGTCCCCATTGCTTGGAGAGCCACCACAAAGCCACCTGCAGCCCATCCATCCTCTCGCCATGAGTTTGGTGCTGAGGTTCAGCCCTGAGCCTTGTCTGCTGCACAGGTGACAACATAACCAAAGGGGGAAGGAAAAAAATCTCTTTTTCATAGACATCTCTGTTAATCTCCAACTCTGATTAAATATATCCCAGCTGCTAGGAACAGCTGTGATTTTTTTTTTCCTTCGCCTTTTTCAAGTGTGATGCATTCCTCCTCTTCACCATCCCATCATGTAGGAGGGAAGAAGAGGCTTGGATAAAAGCCTTGCTCCGGGGCAAGCAAAATCCGAACTGCAGCTTTGCATAAATCTGTCACTTGGATTCCCTGGAGAGCAACTGCAAACTTGAAAAATAGCATTGTGAAGCAGGCACAGGTGTGAACTCTTTATTTACTTGGTTAAAAAAATAAAAGTTGCTGTGAACAGCCTCCAGAACATGATTTCTTTCACTCCGCTTTAAGCTTCTTCAGCTCTTCTAGGACTAGCCCTGTGTTGACAAAAGTGCTATTTGTAAACCAGAAATGAAGCTGTAAGGAGCAAATTGTCCTGTACCAATATCCACTGCGGGATCCCCATTGACCACCCTGTCCTTCTGCTGCTTTTTTCTCCCTCTGGAACAATTTGTGAGGGAGTTTTTGCTCTCTCCTAAATGCAAACGCATCCAAGATTTGCTGGGTTTGGCTTGCAGTGGGAGGGCAGCCTCCGAGGAGGCTCAGTTATGTCTTTCACCCCAGGGTCAGCATTGCATCCCGCGGTAAATTTGGCTCCTTTACTTGAAACAAAGAAACACTGTTATTACACAGGCTTCTCCTCTCCTCCATCCAGGCACTTTCATGCCCAAGATCTTTGGCAATAAGTGGCTGGAGCTGGCTGGGGCCGGCGGAGGCGGCCGTGTGGGCTGAGCTCATCCCAGGCTCCCGGCGGAGCTCCTCTCGCCCCCCACGCCCTACCTTTGTCCCCAAATCTTTCAAGTTCTCAAGAAGCAGAAGGGTGTTTGCTGCTGTGTTAAGGCTCCTTTGTAAAGGAGGAAATTGCTTTTGCAGCCGCAGTCCCAAGGGCTGTGCTTTTCTCGTGCAATGGGACCTTTATCAGACCTCACGCTGCAGCGATAACGTTTGCTGAATGCGTGTATGCCAACAGACACAGACCTATAGCCCAAAAAAATACAGGGGCAGCACTTTTCAGCCTTTTGTTTTCCTTTTTTTATTTTTTTAAGTCCTTGCCTAGTCCCTAGGTAAAGCCATATTTGCAGTAAATAAAGTGAAATATTTGGGACTGTATCGGGTATTGCTAGTCACCGTCTCTAAGCCTGGCAAACCACCCTCAAGGCATGATGGTGACTGCTGGTGGGACACAACCCTCCAGGCTCATCACCACTTTCTCACCCCAAAATTTGCTGTGCTGGGCCAGCAGATTACCCTACTCAGCAGGTAATCCTACTGGACAGCTATAACCCTACTCAGCCATAACCTGAGAGCACACAGAAAATGGTTTACCCACCTAGGTAGTTTTGCATTTCAGCGCTGCTCCGGCTGTGTTGAAAGCCAAATTAATAGAAAGGTTTGGCCAAGTTCTGCATAAGTCGAAACCTGACTTTTTGGCTGGGTTTCTGCCTGACAAAGAGCGAGCTTTCGACGTTCCTTTTCAACAGTGTTGCTTCCTGTGCCAGCAAACAAGCTGTGGGTGGCTTTTCTCCAGCTTGAGGATCCTGGTGGGTCCTGTGAGCTGTGATGGGAGGGTGACATGGGGCTGGGTTTAAAGAGGTGAAGAGCTGGAATTTGTGAAGCTTTTGCAGCCTGTGCAATTGATTTGTAACAACAGAGCTAGCATAAATCCTGCCACTGCAGCACGGCGATGCCTGAGTACGTGGCTGTGCAGCTGGGAGAAACCTCAGCCTCCTTTTGCCTGGAGGAAAGCTGATGAGAGAGGGAGGACCTGAGGAACTACAGGCTGGGGTCAATGCCAGGAACACAAGAGGATCCATCTGACCACCAGGCAGCACTTCTGTGCTGTGTGGGTGACGGAGCAGTGGCACAGGCTGCCCACAAAGGCTGTGGGGTCTCCTCCTTGGAGATCTCCAAAAGCCACCTAGACGTGGTGCTGGGCACCCTGCTCTGGGTGGCCCTGCTGGAGCAAGGTGGGACCAGATGGACCCAGAGGTCCCTGCCCACCTCAGCCATCCTGGGACTCTGTGACGTGCAGAAACTCAAGCTGCTCCCTATTGTGTGGAGACTGATGGATCCCAATGAATCCTACCAAGAGCTGTGCTGGATTATCACAGAATCACAGAATTTCTAGGTTGGAAGAGACCTCAAGATCATTGAGTCCGACCTCTGACCTAACGCTAACAAATGTTTGTTATTATGCTTGGAGATTTCTCATTTTAATAACTTACCAACCCAACGGGAGGCTGAAACTGATGGTTGTGATGTCAGTTGGATTCTCTGCTAAAACCCAACAGTGTTTGACATCTCCTCTCTTACTTTCTCCCCCTGAGATTCAAGAAACTTACTACTGACAAGTGCTGTCACGCACAGGTATAATGAATACGTGGCATGACTAATACTGCACAGGTCAGATCAGAGTTATCTCTCTTACAAAAAAAAAAAAAGATCTTTTTCTCCTCATTATCCAGAAATGGTAGAAGAGAACTCCCCATGATGAGTCCTTGATTATAAAAACTCGTATCCCAGATTCCTATTTGTAAACTCAAGATAACACCATTTTATTTGATCACAGCGTTGTGGTGAAGCCAAGATCCTAGAGTATCACAATGGGGGGGACGACATGAATAAAGCTCATCTGGTTTGTTGTAGGGAGGACTACTAGCAAAGAATTTATAACAAGTTGAGGAAAAGAAATGCAGCAGTGAAAGGTTCAGGATTGCTAACGGCATGTTTAAAGGTTTGGGAAAATGCCTAGAGCAGTAAGTAGGTGCCTGAGAAATTAATTATGATCATAAAACTTCTGGGAAGAGGTAGAAGTGCTGGAATGATCAAATCATGTGTAATTACGAGGAACATTTTTTGTCTTGGTAACGCAGCGCTGTAAGGAATGTGTGTATTGCCTCCAGAAAAGTTAGGGGCCGGGATGTCATTCCTTCAAAAACAAAACAGACAGGAACCAAAAGGGGGGAAAAAAAAGAAAGAAAGAAAGAAAAGCCAAACCAAACAAATGCCTCACAGGTCATGACAGAGCAGCAAGAGCTTTGAAAAGAAGGCCAGGGGAAATTCCCTGAGAAGATTCACTCTGCTCAGGTAGGAATTCCTCTTCCCCATCCTTCATTTGGGATCAGCTGGATCATATTATATGGCTTCATTTCTCTGTCCAGCCATACACCAGTAGATGAGCAGCTGGTCAGGGACAGACAAGCCTCTTCCTTTCTTTCTTCCCATCCTCATGAGTTACTCAATTGCCCCTTCGTGGACATATTTAAAGGCATGTTCAACAAATTGCAACTCACTGCAAAAAAATATTCATAAAAACACAGCCTTGGTGGCAAGTTGGCAGCACAATTACCTAAACTCGCTGTGCAGGACCTCCAGGTCACCAGCGGCTGTTTAAGGCCGTGCTGTTTCAATTAATTGCCTCCTGGGTTTCCCCTGGCTCTGCAAGGCTTTTCCTGGGTTCACCCACACCGCCGGTGGGGAAAACTAGAGCTGGAAGAGAAGAATATGGATGGGCCCTGTCTAATAAAGCTTTGGTTTTGTGTGCTTCTGGAAACCATGATCTCTTTGTGCTGCAGTTTCTGTTGCGCTGCAGGCCATTGAAAAGAAATAATAATAATAAAAACAGGCATTGCAAGCAATGCAAATGAAAGGCTTTGATCTTGCTCTGCTGTTTGAGAGGATGACTGCAAACTCCACCCCGCATTACAGCCTTCATCTGACATACACACGGGGCCCAGAGCTGCAGCGTGTGCTGTCCCGTTAAAAAGGAAGCTTTGGTACACCACAGTGGGATTCCCATGCACCCTAGGATGGAAAGCTTTCTTGATTCTTATTCCTTACAGAAATAGCACGTGATCCTTATTCCTTATAGAAATGACATATAATTCTCCATGGAATAACTTCTTTGCATCACACTTACCATGGCACCCAAAAACCCTGACACGATGAGTGTCCAGCATCTTCCCAGGGCACTGTCCTGGTGGATGCTCCCATCACTCAGCAATATTTGAACATCTTTAAATCAGGCTGTCTGCCTTCTCACTCTACTTAGGATTCAAAGCACTTTTCCTGGATGCTCTGCCAAAGGATCCCCGGAGATCTGATGAAAGAAAGGAAATCTTTACCTTCTATTTTCTGTCTATTGGCTCTGCAGTGATGCTATCGGGTATCTCACGGATTGCTGACATCTTGGCATTGGTTTTCTTTGCCTTCTATATCCTGATGTCTCAGATATGACTTAAGCCTTCACCAAGAAGTTTGTTGCTAGACAGTCTGCCCCATCACAAGAACACAAACCCTAGAGAAGGCCCCTGTTCTTAGTATTTATAAGTGGCTTTCATTTGGATTCCCAGATCCCTTAATTTCAAGGAGCACACCACACACCTACCTTCCATTAGTAAACTGCAAAATCCTCCTACTGCACACCTTCCCTGCAGTTTACCAGTACTGAGGGACCCTTTCCCTTAACCACGGCATCATTTTAGCAGGGGTGGTAGAAGTTTACTGCAGTCTTCTCCAGGGATGTCAGCATTTCAGTCAGGGGATGCTGTGAAGCACTGTATTTTAGCTGGGTTCTCACCCTGCGTTGGGAGAGTGTCCAAAAGCCTTTCAGAAACACCTCCCGCCATGTACCTATCATTTGCTGGAGACGTTTATTGCCTTCTTTTTTCACTCCCCGAGTTAAAAGCTATTATTTGCCAGGCTCTATTCTTCCTCATGTACTTCATGTATATTATCAGCTCTCCATGAGTGCATCGTTTAAGCTTTAGGATGAAATCTGGAAATAACACTTAGACCCCTGGTGGGTTCATTCCTACAGACTGAAGATGCTTTCAGACCATCCTGCCTGATTGCATCCCGATATCGAGTGATTCAGGAGAGCAATCCTTTACACCTCTGCTGCTCCTACTGTGAGAACCATGACAGCACGGGGAGGAGCTGTCGGTTTGGCTTTGTAGGTTTTGGTGGTTTTATCCCTTTTTCCACCTCTGCCGGCACCTAATTCTCAGCTAGGTGAGCTCAAGCTAGGAAGTAACTGCTCTGATTTCAAGCGAGATAGGGGTTATTCAGCTGGCTCCCTGCTCTGCTCAATTATTAACGTTGGACCACTATTGATTTTGCCTCCCTGAGCTTGGTGGCAAACAAGCACTGAAGAATGGAAGTGGCAGGCAAAAGAACAAGGGGATAAAAGGCTCTGCTTCCAAAGCAATTAGGTTATCTGTAATCCAAGTGCCCCGTGAATTACGTTAATCTGTGAAAAATCCTTCTCTGGGAAGTTATTTTCTCCTTCTCGGATTCCTCCAGCTACTTTCGCTCAATATATTCTTCTCCATTTCCTGGGTTCAAGGATGAGGTGTTTTGGGGTAATGGCTCCGGGCAAATTATCCTTTTATGAGAGCTGGCTGTAATCTAGGAAGCTCTTTGAGGTTTGGTACATAGATATCCACTGAAGCGCTTACAGGCAAAATGAGTTACAAAATTAAAGTGATATATTAGGGCAGCTCTCACTTGCAAAAGCAATCTTCCCCACTCAGTCCCAAAGCATACTTTACTGGCTGCAGTCTCAGCCGGTCCGAAACCTCAGATGACCCCTTGCTTTCAAAGAATAAAGCAGAGAAAATGCCTCTGAAGAAGTTCACTTTCATGAGCTCCCCGTGCTTCGGCTCTGAGCTTCCCCATAGCTTACACATCCTACACAAAAATCCTCCAGAAGCCCAAAACAGACTTCAACAGGGTGTCTCTGCTCTGGGACACACCTCTGCTGCCCAAACCTGTGGTGTCCAGCTGGGACTCCAACCACCTTTAGCCTTGAGCAGAAACTGCTGGGATTTTTAAAGAGATCTTGTACTAAATCCCCACCCAAACCACAGCCTGCAAACAGAGCAGGTGGTTTCAGAGGGGAAGTTATCAGGTCAAGAAAAATCTTTGCAGAAGTCAGAACTAGCCATGTATAGAGATCAGTAGGGTTTTATTATGATCTCAGGGGTGTCCAGATCCTATAGTGATGCACCATAGGAAAAACTGCAAGTAAAAGCAATCCCTAAAGCTGAATCTCTGGTGGGAATTGTGCGAAATCTTAGTGGTATTTGATCCTAGGGTTGATCCAGATTTTGTCACCACTCTTTTTCTTGGGAGGAATAGGCTAAGCAATGAGATATGGGCAGGAGCTTGGTCATTTGGGCCCTACTCCAACATCTTAATACTAATAAATGCCTAAGATAATATATATATATATAATAATTGTATCTCAAAGCCTTCAGAAGGATTCCTAAAAATCATTAATTTTCCTTCACTTTTCAATGTCTCTGACATAAACTACTCCCTTTCAATAGACAGAAGCTATGGTGTAATGCAATCAGAAACAAACCAGACTTTTCTTTCTTTGCAGCAAACAGGGGTGAGTCCAGGTACCCCTTCTCCTTTGTATCCATTAACCTGGCAGCCAGCAGAAGAATCAGGCAGCAAGAGAGGAAGAAAAGAGATTAAAAGAGCTGGCTGCAAGTGAAACAGTGAAATAGAAATAACTGCAAAGAAGCTGCCTAAGGTCTTGTTTAGATTTCTATCACGTCCTGTGCAACTCAGTCCACCTCATGGGAGCTTAATAAATAGAAATGACCACTTCTGTTTACCTACAAAAAGCTACCCCAAATATATATATATATATATTTTTTTTTACTTTAGACAAGAAGGCAGCAGAACAAGCAAGTGAAGAAGTGTGAAGAATAAAACGTATAAAGCAAGCATCCGCTTTGAGGTTACAGCCTGTGGGTTTACAAGATTTTTAATAGGTTGTTTCTTTGTCCTCACAGAACTCAGCATGTCTAGAAACACATTTTTACAGGAGGATTTCTGCAACATCAGCTTGTTCTCATGTCTGTGACTGGTTTATTGCAACTATGATAATAATTGATCAACTTGTAAAGCTGATTATAAAGTCTGCTCCCTCGTCTGCTTTGTTCCTTAACTGGCTCTTGCTTTTGAGAGCAACAAGGAGTTACCGTGGGGGCTGTCTGCAGCATCCATCCCCTCCAGGGCTTGCCATTAATGCTGCCTGGTCCGGGAAGCCCAGCCTGGCTCCTGTGGAGTGGCTGAGGATGTCTGGTTACAGAGCCTCCAGCCATTAACCCCACCTGGACCTGCTCCTAGTTGAAAAGAGAGCACCAAAGTTGCACAGAGAGTCAGGAGGGCTGGAGGAGGGGAAGAAATGCCTCTGTCTTGTATTCAGGCATCCCCCAGTCCTCAGGGATCATGTTTGTGAGGTACTGAACTCACAGAAATGAATGCCCTTCAAATATCCCTCTGTATCACATAGTTATGATGCTGACAAAAGCACCTGGAGGCTAAAGATGAACAATTTGTTAAGCAGGAGGTATCTGAGAGGGATCACTTGCTCCTGGGGACATCCACAGGCTATACCTTGAGAAATCCAGACTGCATCACCCCCAGCAGACCCAACAGGCATAAACTACTCAGCTAAGGGTTTGGCATCTGGATTTGGTGTCTCTGTAGCAAACTGGACCTGATTTCTGCATGCAACAACGGCTCTTCCTTTATTACCCAGGTCCATCCTTCTGTGGAGAAGCAGATAGTCACCGCACTGCCTGGTTGTGATGTGAGGATCTTACATGTTACTGAAGCTATTTTTTAATCTGTTGAAATGCTGAAAAGACAAGATGTCCCTTTAGAGCTGAAACAAGTACAGAAACTATTGCCATGATGACGATACCAATCTTTCTTCCCAAGGATGTGAGGTATCCAGCTAAGGAAGGCTTTAGTAGCAGTATTTGATTTAAATAAAATAAGTGCATGTATCAAGTGTATTTCAGCAAAATACACAGCTTTTTATTTGTACCACTACTGGTAATAATAACAGTTAACAACTCAGAAGCATTGTTTCATGTTCTAAGGAGCTTTACAAGTGGTAAGGAATTAAGGATAATAACGAATGGTGAATAAACAAAAGTCAGAGGGATTTTAGGTAAGTAAGTAAGTTATAGAAAACTAAGTAAGTTATAGAAATCAACTGAATATAAATGAGAAAACAGATAAATCTGGTATATATTAAAAATCCCTAAAAACAATAATGTAATATGGTCTGGATGAAATTAATTTGGTGTCTCTTTCCAGAACTGGACAGATTTGCCACAGCACAGACCCCACAACAAGAGAAGTCCTTTTGCTAGGAATTTTGGGGTGGATATAGATGTTGATTTCAGACAGGGTGCCTCATCCCAAGAAACATATCACAAAGGCAAGGATATTTAACCAGCTCTGGGCGTTTTTCAGCTTTTCTTTTATTTTTTTCAGCTTTTTTTTATATTTTATTTTTATTTTTCAGCTGTTAGTAATGTTAGAGCCTAAGCCCCTGCTCAGGCTTTGTTCACCAGCAGCACCTGGTTCAAGCATCACTGTATTTAAGAGTTGTGTCTTAAGGCTCAAACCTGCAAATTTCACTAAAAATGTGCTGAGCGCCCTCAGCTGTCTGAAAAGCAAATATCGAGTTTGTGCCTTTAATAATCCCAGAAAATTTCTCCTTCTCTTCTTTTTCTAGCAAAGCAAATTCTTCCTGATGTTCACTACCATTCCCGTGGCCATATAACGACAGGCTGTGATTTCTAGCCTGTTTTGCTGAGGGCGAGTACTTGTCTTTTTTGCAAGGTAGATTGGGATACAGGGCATCACTGAGAGTTGGGGTATCCTACTGCAATCTGCAGGGCAGATACACATCGAAGTCCTCTTGCTCTAGGTCCCAGTGATGATAACATCTTTTTCTGGTCCCACTTGGGAATACTGTCAGGATTCACACTGTAGTTTCATGCAGAGTTTATGCTGGCATACACCAGCATGGCTGTTGAAGGAATCAGCCCTTTTTCCCCTCTATCCATAACCACTTCTTCACAGTCTTCCACCAAAGTTATGTGAGCATGTGGTTGTGGTGAACCAGCTCAGGGAAAACCAATCCAGGTTAAAATCTCTGATCTGGTTCACTCTGTTCTGGTCGTCTGTATGTTTCTACCTGAACTCTTTTCAATGGCAGCTCTTGTACAGGCTTAAAACACTACATAAAATTATGGCCTCAAATGCTTTTGATATTTCAGTCATAGTCAGAACTCTAGCTGGCTCGGGAAGATTTCTCAATGATTTGCCTCATTTAAGACATTATGTGTATTATATGCATTATTTATTATGTTTATTGACATTACAAGCCCCATTTGAAGACAGGAGCCTCAAAACATGTTTCGACCCATGGGTTTTGTAGTTCAACAGTTCAAGTACTCTTCTTCCTTGACAAGGCCCAAAGAGATTGCTACATCATGGATTATCTAGGCAATGCCAGAAAACAAGCATACTGAGAGAAAAATAAATAAATAAATAAATAAATAAATAAATAAATAAATAAATAAATATGTAGATTTGCAAGGGTGAGTTTATAACTGAAAATCAAATGACTTGACAGGAAAGAAAAGGTGAAGATGGCTTTCATGTTCAGCACTCCAGACCTCTTTGCAGCAGGTGCACTCCCAGGTTCACTGGGGTGTTCCTTAGGTCATCACAGAGAGAAGTCAAGGCTTCAACACAAGAAGGTTCCCTATCTGATCAGAGAAACATCACAATTTGTGAGATGTGCTTGCAAGTTTCACTTCCATTCAGTAGCAGCCACAATATCTCAAGAGGAAGACAAGGACAGATATGGTCCCACTCCAGTACACAGCTCTCTGAAGTACTGATGTACTTTTCCAGAGGAAAAAAGTAAAATAAAAAAGGAGAGCCAGCTCCTATCACGGGTGTCATCTGGGTCTTTTGGTGAAACTCTGTACTGTCACAACCTTCATAGCATCACTGTCATTGTTATCTTAGGGGTTTGGAACACCTGCTGTGGCCTTTGCTGCACCCTATTAAAAAAGTCAGTGCAGAACAATTTGCCGTGATATAAATGCTTCTTCCCCTCCAGATTTTGTAAAATAAGGAACTAGTGATGAATGCACTTACACAACCCACCAAAAGTGGTATTTTCATACCTAGCAGGAAAACAGCTTGTGGAGTCACAGGGAGCACTTCAACTGAATATCATCGCAAGACATTTGAGGTTAAAACAAAATAAGGCGCATTTGCAACTACAAATTCTAGAAGGGAATTTTCAAAAGGATTTAAGTGGTAATATTAATGAAGACCTGTGTGTCAAAATCCACTTGCCTCTAGGCTTTAGTTGAGAGTTATGCCTTTTAAAATAATGCCATGCTTCCACTCAAATATTATTCTTTTGATTATCTCTCTGAAGCCAAGAAGCAATGTTCCCTTTATGTGAAAGAGTGTGATGGGAGCATGGATCATCTCTCCCTGTGGCCTGTATGGTGGTATGGAGCTGCAAACACTGTTCCCTTTTAGTGATGAACAAGGGTGCACTTCAGGCCAAAGAAAACTATATGGTTTGCAAGAGATTTTCTTCTTTTTCCACTTTGCCACAGTACTTTCGGAATAGAGGCTTCCACATCACCATTCTGGTTTGATTTCCTCTTACAGCTTTAAAGAAGCACTACAAAAACCCCCCATACATGGGGAGATGCTGCACTGGACAGACCCTAACAAAGTGCACTGCCATTGCTCCTTGTCCGTCCATGACTTCATTTAGCCTGCAGTCCCCGTGCTTCAGTTTCCTTTCTCCATGGTCCACCAATTCCTGCTCAGTAACTCCCTAAAATAGTCCCACTTTTACTTTTGACCATCCTTAGTCAAAAGTAAAGCTCTCTCCCTCGCTTCTAGCCCTCGGTCACGATTGCTGGTTGATCTGCCTGTGTTTTCCTGGCATGACTCTACTTGGCAGCAGTACCACATTCCGAGGGCTTCAAACATTTTCTCAGTCTGCTGCCTTCTTGGTCCAAATTTCACACTCAGAGACAGCAAAAGAAAAGGGCAAAGATGCTTGTGTTCTTAAACACTTCTGGTATTCCGGAGCTCCTGATCTGTTCAGCTGATGATGATCTGGAAAGAGAATTAGTGCCATCTATCGGAAAATGAAAACAAGGACAGCTGTCAATTCCTCTTTTTTGCACTTTTATCCATTTTTTTTTCTTCTTTCCCCTTTACCATCAAGAGTATAAGGACAAAACCAGAAGCTCCTGCTGGCATGGTGGGTGTTGAGAGAAATATACTGCTTTCCGAGTGGGCACCGGTACTTGTTGAGTGGTCAAGAAAGGAGAAGATAGTCCAAACAAGGATCCTGCAGTACTGTCAGTGGCAATTATTCCAGTCAGTGCCTTTCCTCTGAACTGCCAGAGACAAATCACAAAACCACCAGACTTATAGAATCACAAAATAATAGAATAACCTGAGTTGGAACAGACTCATAAGGATCATGAAGTCCACACAGTACCACTCAAAAATCAGACCCCGTGTCATGTCATGGGGACCCTGTCCCAGTGCCCAACAACCTCTGGGTGCAGAACCTTTCCCTAACACCAGCCTGACCCTCCCCTGTCCCAGCTCCATGCCATTCCCTCGGGTCCTGTCGCTGTCCCCAGAGAGCAGAGCTCAGCACCTGCCCCTCCGCTCCCCTCGTGAGGGAGCTGCAGGCCGCCATGAGGCCTCCCCTCGGCCTGCTCTGCTCGGGGCTGAACACACCAAGGGACCTCTGCCTTCTATACACTTCACCAGTCTCCTTTGCACACTCTCTAATAGTTTTATGTCCTTTATATACCGTGGCACCCAAAACCACACACAGTGCTCGAGGTGAGGCCACACCAGAGCAGAGCAGGACAATCCCTTCCCTCAACCAGCTAGCAGTGCTGTGCCTCATACGCTCCAGGGTATGGCTGGCCCTCCTGGCTGCCCACCGTACCCTGATTATCTTATGGTTATTATGTGGTTATGACTTGTGGGTATCATTTTGTTCTTCTTCTCAGCAAAAAAACGTCTAAGGCATCCTACTGACAGGCAGAAAATTACTTTGTTGTCATGCTTCTTAATGCAGAACCTTGAACTCAAAGGACATCACACAGGGTACTTTTCATGGATGCTGTTCTTGCTAGACTGAAAATAATTGGTGACTTTTTTGCCAATTTGACCTCAATCACTAAATTTATTAGAAAAGAAAAAAAAAAAACCTTTTTTTTTTTCTTTTTTTTTTTTTTGGTGACTGGTGGCAGAATGCATCTGTTTCCAGAAGGAAATCAGAGCTGATGGTGAGGAAGTCCAGCAACTCAGCACAATCAAATTGCAACTCATTTCAGGGAAGGAAAGCTGAAAAGGAAAACTGTTAAATTACAATTTTTCTACATACCAGCAAGCTCTGAATCAGATCATCTAAAAGCTGTACTAGAGGCACTATTTTTACTCTTCTGTGTCATTGCACAGGGATGTTATATAATTGCAGTTGTAAAAGAAGTTATCCATTCGGCTGTGCGCGGGAGGGAAAGTGGTACATGACACACTGAGTACTTAACTGTGCAGAACAGGCCAAAAGCAATCAATTAGATACATTCTTTGTCACTACCATTTGCTTTACATATCCTACAGGGATCCTTGCCCACGATAGGTTTATCAGACTGAAAACATGATCTTAATTCTTTTTTCTTTTTCTTTTTTTTTTTTTCAAGGTAGTAACAGCATCAATAGAAATCACTTCAATACTGGACTGGTAATCAAAAATCCATGAAGCTCAACATATCATCTGTTTACAGCATTTGGTTCATACATCTGAATTTCATGCTTTTTGTAGTTGTTTTACTGTAGATGATCATGTAAGGTCTGACAACTTTTAATGTAAATTTTACCAGCTGGCTCTGAGCCATTTCCAGGCCATGGTAACACTTAATTGTTGTAAGAAATGAATGCATTTCATTATCCTACTTTTCTCTAGGTTATGGTGACATTCATCACACAATACTGCTGACTGCAGAAGTTGAATGCACTTCACAGCATCCCCTCTCCCCCGCTTAATCTCCTCAAAGCCTGCAAAGAACATATCTTTGTGGTGCTTGCACATTACCTGTCAATTGGAAATTAACCTTAATCAGCAAATCTGAAGGCACAGCAAATACTCTAGTATTTACTTTGGCAAGAAGCCCAGGTATTAATCAAGGGTAGTGGTCCTTCCACAGACCCATGGACCCTTCTGCAGACAGAATAAAACAGCGCTCTTTAGGAACCTGAGCTCTTTGGAGGAAGCAATCCAGACTGGTGTAGTGTATATTCGTTGTGTCCTGAGAAAGAGGTCAGTCTTTGGGTTATGTCTGTAGAGTATCTATGGGATCCTGGCCAAACTCAGGAGTTTCCAGCAGCTAACACGGCATCAGTCAGGAGCAAGAAGGCAACACAGACCAGAAAGACAAGAAGAGCAGAGCTAACATAAAAGAGTCAAAGGCAGCACGAGTTCCACGTTATATAAGACAGACAGACAGACGGATAAAACTTAAGCCCTATGTGTATATACATAGAGATATACATAGAGAGATGTTCTTCCTACCTAAGCTTTCTGAAGTTCAAGCCTTTGTTCCAGCTACATTAGATTCTCAGGGTTCAGCTCCTGGACAACTGCAAAAACAGTCCCCGAGCTGTTAGCCTGGGGTGATGTGAAGATAATTCAGCACAACCCTCTGCCTTTTCTGACAGAGCTAAGCTGCGTTATCTCACATTTGCTAGGGAGTAAGGATGTATACAAAGACTGTTTCCATGGCTCAGCTGCCACAAGGGAATTTCTTAAGCAACTTGACTGAATCTGAGCCCTCAGACCTGGAGCTGACCAATGCCTATTATTGCAAACAAATGCTATGGTGTGACTTGGGGAAAGCTAGACACTTCTACACATCTGTAAGCCATGTCTGTAAATATTCACCCTCAGTGCAGTACAGGCACAGATAGATGAGCTACTTGTAATTCATTCCAGCAGTTCAGGCCATCATGGAAAGAGTTAGAATAAAGTTTCCTTTATTCACAGGTCATACATAGTACACTCCTGTGTGTTACTCATGACCTGCAGAATGGACATGCCAAATCATGACCAGAGCCAGTGGTGAAAAAAAATATCTGAATAAACTATGTGGGCCCAAACGATTGCTTTCTGAGTTGTATTCCCACTATGCTGATGTGTTAAAACAGTGTTTCATGCAAACACTGTAACATTCCTTAGCTATAGAGCAATATTTCCTTATCATTTAAAAAAATCAAACTTTATTTTTGTTCTTTTTTTCCACAAGCCTCATTGGTTATTTATCTTCCCATTACCCCTATCTGCAAAGATTTCAGTTTCTCTTTGCCTTTTAAAAAAATGTTTCATTGCAATTAAGATCAGATTATATCACTTCTGATTCTCAAGAACCCCTAACTCTTCAAAGAATTGCAAGATACACATATTTACTGGCAGTAAAGTACATATCTAAATAATAAATTGTTCCCTCAAAACTTGGATATTTTGCTGTTTAAATAAGATCTGTTCCCCAAAATTGACTTTTGGTAATAAAATCAGATCTGGGATCGCTGTGGGAACAGCTATCAGAAGCATAATCAAATAGAAAATGTTTCCTTAAATTGTGCTGCCACATAAAACTCAATTGGTCTTTGTTGCTCTTCTTTTGTCTTTGCTGCACATCAGTAAAGTCCTCCAGTCCAGAACTTACTCCAGAGATCAAATAAAAAAAGTCACAATGAGCTAGTGCCAGTATTACTGCTCCTTGTCTTCAGAGAGGCTATGTTTACTGCCTCTCTATGTCTTAAATGCTCATCTGACATATCAACCATGGATGCCGTGATGGGAGGCAGCAGTAATGCAAAGATCTCACTCCCACAAGCATAGGAGATCTCAGTGTATCTCCAAGGAGATGGATTCCCTTTCTTAGCAGTATAAGCAGAAAGCACGTGCATTATGGACTCAGCATACATAAATCTACTATGAAACCTGTTCTTCACCATGTAGATGGTCCCAAATGTTTTCTGGTTTTATTTCTGGGGAGACTGGTAACCTACAGCCAGGGTTTGAATGCTGACATTTCTCAGCTGATGACCTAGTAAAAGGTCATCACCTAGATGGGTCCCTGCCAGTATCCACTGTTCACCACCCTTCTCTCCTTTGTAATAGTAAGTTTCTGGCTTACTCCATAGAAAGTCACAAACTGCACCAACCACAATGTTTAACAGACATTAATAGGCCGTGTCCCTTGAGTGTGGTGAATCCCTTCCTAATCTAGTCATCTCTACAGTACCCTGTGGCAATATTTACCAAAATGTAATTATGGTCTTGTATGAAAAGCACCTCATTTTGTTCAATTTACAGCAGTTGTCTGATCATTTCTTGGGGCACTTTTTAGTTCTAGTGTAATGAGAAATCTTTCCTAACCAATCCTATTGATGTTGTTTTTCTATTGTTCCTTCAGTAAACAAGGGGAACTGGAAGTTTTAGTTAAATTTTAGGGCTATGACATTATCTGCCTTAGTGAGACATGGTGGGACAATTTACATGCCTGAAGTGCTTGGATAGATGGTTACAGGCTCTGCAGGAGAGAGAGGTGGAGAAGGAGAGGATTACATTAGGGAATGCCTAACTAGCTTGGTTATGGTGATGAAAAAGTTGAGTTTCTTTGGCTAAGAGACAGAAGAAAAGCTAATGAGGCAAATATTATGGTAGTAGCCTGATATAGACCACCCAACCTGGATGAAGAGGTAGATGAAATACTCTGTAAGCAACTAGCAGAAGTCTCACAATCTCTGGTCCTTGTTCTCATAGGGGATTTCAAATTCCCAGATGTCTGTTGGAAATACAGTATGACAGAGAGAAAACGGTCTAGGAGGTTCCTGAGTGTATGGAGGATAACTTCTTGACAGAGCTGTTGAAGAAGCAAGCTAGGGAGGGTGCCCCACTTGACCTGTTGTTTGCAAACAGGGAAGGACTTGTGGGTGATGTGATGGTTGGAGGCTGTCTTGGGCACAGCAATCACAAAATATTAGAGTTTTTGAACTTTTGGTGAAGCAAGGAAGGCAGTTAGGAGAAGTGCTACCTTGGCATTCCAGAAGGCAGATTTGGGCTAATTTAGAGACCTGATTGACAGAGTCCCTTGGAAGGCAGTTCTGGAAGACAAAGGAGTGCAAGAAGGCTGGACTTTCTTCAAGAATTAAATCCTGAAAGCACAGGAGCATGTCATCACAGTGCTCTGAAACTCAAGCTGGCAGGGAAGAAGACCAGCCTTGCTAAACAGAAACTCGGGAAAAAAAAAAAAAGTTTATGAACTCTGGAGGAAGGGGCAGGCAATGCGGGACTATAGAGCTGTTGTCAAGTTGTTTAGGGAGAAAATCAGAAGCCCAGCTGGAACTCAGTTTGGCTAGGGCAGTAATAGAGAATAAAAAATGCTTTAATAAATACATCAACAACAAAAGGAGGAGGACTAAGAAGAATCTCCATCCTTTACTGGATGTGAGAGGAAACATGGTGATGAAAGATGAGGATAAGGCTGAGGTATTTAATGGCTTTTTTGCTTTTGTCTTTATTAGTGAGGTCAACTGTTCCCAGGGTACACAGACATCTGAGCTGGAAGATGGTGACCAAGAGCGTGAGGAAGCCCCTGTAATCCAACATAAAAGAGCCTGCCTGATGTGGGCCAAGGCCATGGAGCTGTGAAGGACATAGAGCTCCCTTCTCCATCCCTACCCTACACATGGTTCCTAGCAGGTCCATGGGGTCCATAGCCCCATAGTGGGGGGCTGATGTGGTGGGGTGGTGGGGTGTGCTGCATCTGTCTTGCAGCATTTGGTTGCATGGGATTTGGCTGCTCTACCACCTACGAGACCTCTACCCTGACAGGAAAAACATAGAGCCCCGTGAAGCAGCACCCAAGAGAGGCCCAGGCAGATGGGGACAGGTCCTCAGAGGAGCCTGTCTTCTTCAGTAGCCCCAGTGCTGGGCTCAGCAGGATGCTCTGCCCTTGGTACACTCCCTTCTGCAGGGTATTTGGGACTGGTGCTGTTTAACATCTTTGGCGGTGACATGGACAGTGTGGGATCGAGTGTATGCTCGGCAAGTTTGCCAGCAACACTGAGCTGTGTGGTGTGGTCGACATGCTGCAGGGAAGGAACCTGGACAAGCCTAAGATGTGGGTCTGTGTGAACATTAGGCTCAACAAGGCCAAGTGCAAGGTCCTGCACCTGAGGGGATTGTCCCCCTCTGCTCTGCTCTCCTCAGCCCCCACCTGGAGCCTGCGTTCAGCTCTGGGCCCAGCACAAGGACAGGGATGGATCAGAGCGAGTCCAGAGGAGGCCACGAGGATGCTCAGAGGCTGGAGCCCCTCTGCTGTGGAGCCAGGCTGAGGGAGCTGGGGGTGTTCAGCCTGGAGAAGAGAAGGCTCCGGGGACACCTCCAGTAACACACCCAGGCTCTCCCGACCCTCCTGGCTGGGCAGTGCCGCCCAGAGGCCGCTCGGAGCTGGGGAAATCCCTGAAGGGGGAAGGCGGAGACGGCGGCTGGCGGCGCTGAGCCGAGCCGCCATGGGCACGGCGTGAGGCGGGTGAGCGGGGACGGCGGCGGGCACGGCTGAGGCGATGGGGCCGGGGGGGGACCGCAGAGGTCGCTTGTCCCCATCGCCGGCCTCAGGCGGCCACAGCCGGTGACTCAGCGGCTCCGGGGCGGGCCTAGGGGGAAGGCAAAGGCGAGGGGAGCGCCGTGACTGGGCGCGGAGGCGGCCGCCTCAGCGCCTCCCCCGGTGAAGCGAACTGCGACGGCAAGAGAAAACGAAAGCTGGCAGGGAGGCGGCGGAAATGTAATCCCGGCGGTAAAGGGAACCGAGAGCTTTCCGAGGCCTCCCGGTAGGGCTGTGTGGGTGGACAAGGGGGGCCCCCAGCCCCAGGGAGGGTCCCGCAGCCCCGGGGAGGCTGCTGGGTGCACCCTAGGGACGGGGGGAGAGGGTGAAAGGCGGCTTTGCTGCCCTTAAAGGCTTCCTAGTACGCAGGAAGGGGATTAAAGCTTCTTTTTTTCGTTTTGTTCCCAAAGGAAGGGGCTCCCAAAGAAGGGTTTTAGGCTGAGAGACGTCTCAACATCTCAGTGTTATTCATCCAAGATGTCTCAGGAATTAAATGCTGTATTCATCCAGCCCTCTCTTTCTGGGGGGGGTAAATGGGATATAGAGGCTCGTGGATGTCTCAGCTTTATTCATCCACTCCTCTCTCTGAGGGGGTTAATGGGATGTAAAGACTCGTGGATGTTTTGGAGTAGTGAGGTCGGAGAGATCGGGTGGTCCCTGCATGCTGTGACTGGATGCGCAGCTCGTCTGGAGGCAATAAAAGTGTCACTGTATTTTCTTTGCAAGTAGCTGTGTGGCAAGAAATGAGAGTTTTCTCTTTACCGACCTTGTAGTGGTCGCTTCAGAGATGTCCAGCAAGGTGCAGAGCCGTCCTGCAGAAAATGGAGAGCATCCCAGGAGCAAAATGGAAAACGGGACGGACGGTGGGGCTGCCCCCACCCTCAGCACATACACACCTGAAGAGATGGTACAGCAGATGAAAGAACTGATCACTGAGAACAATGAGTTAAAAGGTGAATGTCAATGCAGATTTGTCTGGAAATGCAAAAGGAGTCCCTTCTGCATTTTTTTTTCCTTTGCCTTTGAATATGAATTCAGTGTTCATTTGCCCTTGCAGGATAACATATTCTATCTGGGTAGCATTCACTGTACAAGCAACTCTGTAAGTGGCAAGGCCAATTGATAGGATACATCAAGTTGAATCGGTATGGAAGATTAGGGGGAGAACAGCCCGATTTATGGGCTTCAGAACTTAGTTGCTTCAGAACTACACACACAGTCAATATAGCATTGTGTATTTTAGGAGGTTTTGCTCATCAGCCTTTAAGAGCTTTTTTGGTTTGTATTTTAGAATGGTTGGGCATTTACATTACAGATAGACTAACATTTTGCCATAGCTGCATCAGCAAAGTGGATAGTCCACAACACCCAGAATAGTTCTGGTTTGGATATTCTCTGAAAGGTGCTGAATCCTCTCAGGTAGCAAGGAGAATTGAAACAGACTGTTCTACACTGTGTGTAGTAACCACTTTGAAAGTTTAGATGTGGTAGCACCTTCTGTGCTTCTAAATGAAGTAGCAGTCATGGCTGGGTCTGTCTGGGAGAGACCATTAGGTTTCTCTGTAAATGCCTAATGATTTAAGCTTTTTAGGTGAGAAAGCTTTGTTTCACAATCCCAAAAGTTTAGGTGTTAGATACTCTTTTTTTTTTTTTTTTTTTTTTTTTAATAGTTAGAGCAAAACCCAAGGGATTTGGGGATTTTCTGCATAAAAGGCAGAGGTACCTAACTGCTTATATGGTAACAGAGCATGAAGTCATGTGTCCTGTGTGCTGTGATTTTAACTCAGTGTTCAATTTCCACCTGAATCATTTTTGGACCTAGTGCTAGTTCTCTGCCTTGGAGTCTCATGAGTATCTGGCAGGAAAGTCGCTTCAAGAAGCACCTCTGGTATTCTGCTAAAAGGTCCTATGCCATATAAGATAATGTTTTAGGACCATAATTGCAGCTGCTGTAACTCATACCTTGCAAAATGGCATCAAGACATAAAGGCAGTTACAAGAATATACAATGTATGAAAGATTTTCAAGCAACCGGCTTTGAGAATGTTGCTTTAAGAAACAAGTTTGAAATCCTTTCATTGACTTTATAAAAATACTGTAAGCATTTTGCTATAACAGGACTGGTGCTGTTACATACTGACTCACTGACTTTGTTACATAAAACTTGCCTTCCTAGTCAGGGTGAGCTGACTTTGCTGTAAGTTATCTGTTACATTTTTTTTTCCCAACATTTTTAATCAAATCTTGACTGAACGTTCAAGCAGAGTATGGTTGAACATATTTGAGACTTTCAGTTTGATAGCATCTGCTTTCATGCACTATTTTACCAGCCTAGAAGAAAATCCACTTTCCCTACTGACTCACTTTCATAATCTCTGTTCGGTAGTTCCATTTGGGTTCATCATGCACATAGCACGTGCAGCAAGATAAGGAGAAACTTCTTGTGAGCAATACTTCATGCTTGTACTTCTTAGCTTTGAAGTAAATCAAGGAGTGAGAGCATATGGGCACGTTATTTCAGCAATGGTTTTAATAGTATTTATTAAAGTGTTAAGGAGCCGTAGTACATTTTGTTTTAGTTCACTAAGACACATGAGAAGGAGGTTTGCATTTCAAACCTAATTACTGCTTACCCCTTTGATACTGAAGAATGCTGAGCCCATGTAGAGGAAATCTGCTGTTTCATTGACATGTGTTACATTGAATCAATGACTTGTCTCTGGCTATCATTTAGAAGCCATGAAGTTGCATAACCAAGCTATGAAGGAGCGATATGAGGAACTTTCCATCTGGCGAGAGAAGCAGAAAGAAGAACGAGAATTCTACGAGACAAAGTTTAAAGAAGCAAAGCAGTGCTTGCTAGCCAAGTGCGTTGAAAATGAACAGCTACAGCAACAGCTTCAGAGCTTAAAGGAAAGAGAAGAAGGAGCAGAAATGGTAAATAAGGAAATTGTTGGATTTACACACTTTGAAATTGACTGAAAGGAGCTTTTATGCCCCTTCATCATACTGTGAGGTTTGGAGTTCTGTTAACATTCTCCATTTTTATCTTTATGCTGTAACAGGTAGTCTTGGTCTGACTTATTTTATGAAGTGAGTC
This sequence comes from Anas acuta, assembly GCF_963932015.1. NCBI lineage: Eukaryota > Metazoa > Chordata > Aves > Anseriformes > Anatidae > Anas > Anas acuta. The sequence goes on along the minus strand of NC_088979.1, from coordinate 198,201,050 downwards.
TTCTCAGAGTGTAGTAACAGAACATAGTGCCACACCAGAGATAAATATCATTTTAATAATAATTAATAATAACAGTTAACATTATCAACATAACAAATAAGAAATGAGCATTTCTTGCCAACTTATTCTTTATCTTGTTTACTGTTCAGTTGGCTTCATCCCTCCCTTTCCTCCTTAGATTCTTTCTCAGGAAAGTTTGACTGCTTTCATTTTTGTGTTTCCGGTGGGAAGTTGGCCTTTAAGCAAAAAGAAAAAAAACACACCCTGCCATCTATTTTTATATCTTTCTCCACTCACGGAAGCCTTTTTACTAAGGTTCAGATTAGATTTGTTCTTCAGCTGCTCTATTTCAGTCTGACTGAGCTTTCTCCCTCTGTGTTACGTTTGGCTCTGTAGCAAGTAGTTTCTAACATTGCAGATGATTGCTTAGCAGTCAGGTAACGTCAATTCACAGGTACTACTGAATACATCTATGGACAAAGCCTGTTAGAGCAAAACCTGCTTTTTGTCCCGCATTGTTATGTGAAGAGATGATTAACGAGAAGTTTCATGCAGAGCCAAATCAATCAATACTGGCATGTGGTACAGAATAAATGCAGATTCTCAATTGCCTGCTGAAGGATGAGTGTATCAGCCTTTCTCCCCACAGAGCCACTGGTAGGATTTCCCTTCCTCTCATGACTGCCAGTTTTACGGAACTCTGTAAGAAATCTCCCAACATGTAAATTGAAATTGGCCAATGAGTTCAAAAGCTGTGAAGGGAATAAGGGAAGTCATGTATAAACATGTGATTGTGCAAGTATGACCGTGTTAGGAAACTGGGCTAAAAGTTGTGTTTCAGGATTGTCAGGGAAACTCAGAATTTCATAAATCTGGAATAGATTTTAAGGGGAAGTAGGGGACTTATTCTGCCCATACCTGTTTCAGAACTTCTTGTACTTCCGATACTTAAAGTATGTTACTGACAGAGTGATCCAACCTGCTTGGGCAATCTGACAAAGTAAAAATAAATCTCTTAATTATCTCATCTGTAAGAGCTCCATAAGGCAATTCTTGATTCTTTAGTGATTCTTTGCAGTTTTATCGGTCAGCGATAATTTAATTTAGTTAGAAACATTTCATTTCTGATCATGATTTTCAGGCTGACAGTGTCATTTAAGCCAAAATGGTTTTCTCTCTTGAATACTTTGGCTATACTTTAATTACATTCTTTTTTTTTTTTCTTTTCCAAACGAGAGCATGAAAAAATTTTCTCCTAATCAAAAGACTGACTAAAAATTAGTCTAATTTCTCATCTCTGTTTTTTTACTCTTTACTGAGATGCATTGTAGTCCCTTGCTACTGCTAAGTGATGTGCCTGTTTCAGTCAAAGCACATCACAGATATATACTGTTGCTTTCCTTAGTGATAAAGCAGCATTCAGAGGAGGGTTTCTCTCAAAACTATAACTCTGGGAGCACTGGTGGCTATGAAACTCTCTTCTTCACTGGAGCTGACTCCTGTTGCAGCCTTTTACAGCCTGAGCACAAAATCACAGTGAGTCGTGTGTGGGGAAGTACTGCAAGATGAGACACTGTCATCGTGGCAAGAGTTTGGAGATTTGGTGTGAATGATGGGCTAGAATGTAATTCTGACTCCAAGAATTGTTCAGAATTTATACTGATGGAATGTCATATAATAAAGCATTACCAAGAGATAGAAGAACTGGATTACAAAACCAGGGAAGAAACAAACTCCAGGGAGAGTTTTGTAAGGGGGAGAGGCATTTAAAGGAAAGGGAGAAGAAAAAGAGGCTTCCTGGTTATGTGGGGGCTTAAGAGAGGCTTTTGAGGATCCTGGGGAAAGGCAAGAGGCAAAAGGTGAGGGAGAGATTAAGTTTGGAAAGCTGTGAGGGACAGAGACTGGAGCGGAAAGGACACAGAAGTTGGTGTGAAGGTCAGGGATATAGGCAGAAATTTATACATGGATGTGGAGTACAGAGAAGTAGTTTTATGGTGGTAGAAGATTGAAAGTGGGATATGCAGAAAGTCTTTTTGCCAACTGGTCATTCCTCCCTAGAATCTTCAGTAGATTTGGGAAAAGAAATAAGGATATGGGGAAAAAAAAAAAAAAGCATAGAACAACTGAGACCCTACATGGTAGTGAGAGGCATAGAGTCGGGCAAAGATTTACATCGTAATTATCTGTGCCTTCAGCAGACCAGATCCATGTTTTCCAGAATTGTGATACTCATCGCTTGATGAACTTGGTTGCAGTTTACACTTCTTGCTGTCTAGTGGACCAAGGGGATCTCTATACTGGATTTTTCCAGGCAAACCTAATCAGAGAAGTAGGGCAAAGGGACACCACTGTTACGTTCAGGCTCTGTACTCCTTGTGTGCTGTTTCCTATTTGTTGGCTAACGCAGGTTTTTGTTTATCCCAGGAGGGCGTCGTGGCTCCTGAGAAGGAAGCGAAGCAGCTCAAGTCCCAGGTGCAGCGACTCCAGGCTGAGAAGGCAGATCTGCTAGCCATCATTTCAGAACTGCAGGTCAAGCTGAACATCTCAGCAGAGGACTCTTTTGTGGAGATTGGGATGAATGTAAGTGAAGGGAATAAAAAGGACAGGGTGAGCTGCAGCCAGACACTTTGTTTCAAGCTTGGTCCTAGTTTTTTTTTTTTTTTGCAAAGTGATTTTTTCTTCTGCGTTCCCTAGAGGCACAGAAATCCATTTTTTCTACTGTTCTTGTATCTGAGAAATCTTTACAGGCAAAAGGTGAAATGTGAAAATATGGGTCTCTGTTACCCCCATAATAGCACATCCCTCTCTGGGAAAAAAAGTGCAACAAGAAATTAAGAGAGAATTTAATTAAAAATTCTTTGCAGTTGTCAGAGAAAACTTCAAACTGCAGGAAAGCTTCAAGGATGCCTTCTCCTTTTTTGCTACAAAAAGTCTTCTTCGGACTACAAAGGTCATGGCTGAGTCTTGCAGTGGGAAAGAAGGGTGGTTCTCTTGGCAGGCAGGAGAATGAGTGGTTTTCAGGCTTATATTCAAAATCTATTGGCAGTGCTGTTGCTGTGTCATCTCTGCAAGAGAGAGTGGCCATGGAAATTGTTGATGAAAGGAGAAGGCCAAATCTCATTGTTGTTTCTCTTCTCTGATCAGTCCTGAAGAGATACAGGGAAAGGCATGTGAACTATTTAAGTTAACACAAAACTGCTGTGTAGGAGTTCTGTGTTTTATTTATTTTTTATTGCCACCACAGTATTTTATCCTGGTATTCTTCCTTCCTTAAGTAAATAAAACTATATCCCACTTAGTCCAAATACCAAGCTAATAAGTTTTTTTTTTCTTTCTTAGGAAGGAGAAATAAACAGAGCTGCAAAAGAAAATCAAGATAATAGTGGTGAAGTGCCCAGTAACATCGCTGTCTACATGTATGTAGATTCTCCTGTGATTCAAACATCTGCAATGTGTTTCGCTTTCACTGTAAGGGATTTTTTTTTTTTCTAGAGGAATGTATAGTAAATCCTGTTTTTTCTGTGGCCTTGCATCCCTCCACTGCAGTAGCTCTCCCTTCCTACCACGTTGGAAAGACCCCCAGCTCTCTGGCATTTTTCCCTCCTGTTTTTCTAGCTGACAAGAGGGAGTGCCTATTGGGGCCAGTTGGCCAGGCATTTCTGTACGTGCAGGCTTGCCAACTGGCTGCTCCTTTTCAGGTTTTTAAGGGAGGCCAAAAAGAGAAGACACAGGCTGCAGGGACTCCTTATCATCTAGTCACTCTGAACTCTAATAGAGTCATCTACCTGGTTATAATGATACTGCTAAGAATCAGAGGTCTTGTAGCCTTTCAGACCCCATCCCTGCCCGTTCTGCTTGCGTGTTGTTTGTATAAATTTGATCACAGTAGGGCAGGCAGACAGTGTAATGACATAGTCCTCATTTTTTCAGGGTACTAGGCTTAAGGTATCAGCATTCTGTTTAAGTTACTTCTCAAAATTTGATCTTTACGTCAGCTCCAGGGCACAAGGGACTTTCTTGCCCCTAGCTGAACCTTTACTCCTCATGGACACAGACAGCTGATACTATAAAACTTTCCGTTTGGGATCCTGCCCAATGTGGCAGCTAGGTGCTTGTGGCTGACCTGTCTTACTTACTTTGTGGCCTTGCTTTTGGAAGGGAAGGATATAGAAAATATTCAGGGCAAAGCAGGCTGGAAAACTGTGCTCTGTGTGCATGTTTTCCTTTGAACTCTGTCACCGCCCACTTCATTGCAAAGGAGATCAGCATTTTAATGTAATAACATATTAAAATTTGACCCTCAGCATGTGGGTAAGAAGCTGAAGGCAATAAAACAGTTATGGTCAAGTTATAAAACAAAGATGCTGACTGCAGACCAGGCTGCAAGCATTCAGGTTGTCGTTAGCAGTGGCTTGGGAGAACACTTTGATTATGAGACAATATTCTTTGTGGGACCTGCTTCCCTTCTGATGAGCGTCAGCCATGCCTACAAGAACAGGGGTATATATACCTCTCACAAAATTTCCTGTGGCACCACGTGTCTTTGTCCAGCACTGAAACCTTAGACTGGTGCTCTTAACAGCTTCAGAGAAATGTGACCCACTCAGGACAGGTTTATTTCTGTAAGAGTAGGCCGATGCACTAAAAATCCCCTGATAAGATTTATTTACTTAATATATCCTGACTGAACGCTGTCTTTGGGGAATTGAATTTTGATCACCAAAGATACAAGGCTCTCAGGAGCACATACAGGACTGTGCTTTACTTTCTTTTCTGAATTACAGAACCAAAGTTGTAAACACATGCTGTTTTCCAGCTGAGTTTCTGAAATGTATAACCTATATCTGTTACCATTTAGTTTGTGAATTTTGACTTTCTGTCTGGATGGACATGAAAGTGGAGGCAATAGAATGCAGTGTTTTATCACAGAAAATTAACTTTGTTTATTTTTTCAGAGTGTTTTGTATTTGTTTTGTATTCGTTTTGTATTCGTTTCTGTGGTAGCGTATGCAATTTTCCAAAGAGCTGTAGAATATGATGGAGGCAAAATACTGAAGGATTTTTATTCTGAAAATGAAAGTAACTCCCAATGTCCATTGTTGTTGGAGCATGCCTTCTTCTCCTGGAAAGGAATGAGACAGAGATAAGAAATGTTGCATATTTCATTGGGAAAAAAGTTATTTTGGGAACATACGGCAGCACTTACCAGAAGGGGATGCCAAGTAGGTCAGAAGAAATGCACCAGGTTTTGTATTGTCTCGACTGTTTTTGTTTTTTCTGCTTAAATACCAAATTGTTCCCCCAGCCTGATGAAGGACTGTCTGAGCACTGCACGTAGCAAGGACGGTGTTTGCACGCTCAGGGACTGTAGCTACAGGTTTGTGGGCAGGTCGTGGTTCTTGGGAATGAGCTCTTTGGTCAGAACGTTGCTTTTCAGCACTGTGTGAAACTGTGGGCTCTCAGATCAGGTCCCAGAACCACCAGGGGTGAGGAAGTGCTGTCATAAAATCACAGCTGTTGTTACTTACCTCTGGTTTGTTTTGTAGCAAGGGCAAATATGCAGAAGAGTCCAAGAATTTGGAATCGGAGGAGCTAACTGTAAGCCAGCTGCTCTGCTGCCTTAGAAATGAAACTCAGAAAAGGGAAAAACTTGAGAAGGAGCTGCAGGATCACAAAGACAGGTATGGAATAGGTGCACTGTAATGTTTTAAGCTGTTTTCTTTCAGGGTTGCTGCAGTTACCAAGTCTGTGGCTGATGGGAGACAAGCTGAAATATCAGCATGACCTGGCTGGGGAATTTCCTGAGCACTCACTAGTAATAATGTCTTTTTGTCATAGCTCTGATAGGGATAAACCACAAGTTCCGTTCTCTGAGCAAAAGAGTTTCTCTGTCGTATTACCTCCTGTAGCACCACAGATCAAGACAAATTACCTGTTGCCTCTTGAGTTTCAGCTTCCCGCAGGTGATGTCAGAACAATATGAGAACGAGCTGAGGCTGTTCCTTCTGCTCACTCCTCTCTCATTATTTGCTTTTATATGAAAGCAATTTTTGTATCTACATGTGGGGCTTAACCAAATCACTCTGTATAAAACAGGGATTACAGTTCTCGTTGTGCTATTGGCAAGCTACGTTTAGTGGTGTGAGCTTGGCAAAGCTCCTCAGAAACATCTAAAATGATTTTAATTCCTAACTTACCTAAGAGAGCACTTTTGCAGTGAGACCTGCTTGAGTGCCCATCACAGCTCAGTCATAGACGTATCAGCATGACTGTTCAGGCATGGACAATTGCCCAAGCAGTAGCTGCTCCAAATCCCCAGTTTGCAGAGGCAGAGTAACACTTCCTGGACATTACTTACTACGAAAGATTAGTGGCTCAGTAATTGTTTCTCCGTGGTCTTCCTAGAAGAGGTAATGAGCCAGAGCCAAATGATTCTTAGAAATCTCAACCTCTGAAAATATCAGACGAAAATAGAGGCAGTATTAATCACTGGATTCAGTGAACAGACTGACCGGTTTTCAGAGAGCCAGCAGTTTTGGGCTGTACCAAAAACTGATCAATGAGTAAATTGATCAGTCACAGAACTGATCAGTGACTGAATGTCATTACCCTTCACCACACCTGCAGACTTGTACATCCACTTAAATGTACGTGCTGGGGGTCCTGTGTCCATCAGGAGGCCCCACAATGGCTTTCCTACATGATGACTTTCAATTCTGCCCCAATTAATGGCTGTGATGTTGGAAAGGCAGTACATCACTTGCATGAAAACCTCAGTCACAATATATGTATTGAACTGGATTCTTCTGTTTTCCAGAATTTCAAAGCTGGAGAATGAAACAAGCACCTGCCTGGAGAAAGGGACACAAACTGACCAGGAAGAAGAGAGTTCAGAGGCTGTAAGTATCTGTCCTGCTGAGCTGAGTTTTAACAACATACAACTTAGGTGTTGAGACCAACAACTTCAGGGTCTACATTTGCACTTTCTATCAGGGAGCAGGGGGTAAATATCCTGCACGAGCAATGGAAGTGAATTTTGAACTCTCCGATCCATATCTTATAGGTGGTTCCAAATTACACCAGCCACGCAGAAGGGGTAAGATTGATGGCAAGAATTAGGGAAGTGTGACATGACTTCAGGTGCACCTCATTGTCCTGGTCTTGCCCATTAGACAGAGAAGGATGCAGACATTTCTGCCCTTAATCTTCTAAACTGGATGAATTTTCTAACTGCTGACTAGGTCAGCTTTTAGGTGAGAATCACTGACAGCTGACTGTAAAACAGACTTTAAACGTGGAGCTCATGTGGAACCTGGTATAATTTTTTTTTCACGGTTCTGGTGAGATGCAGTGCAATGGGGGAGCATAACTGTCTTGGGTTGTGACACAGATCTGGGCAAACTTAGTCCTGATGTTTTCAGTTAAACCTTTGAATGGATTTTGGGGTTGGGATTCAGCTCCGGATTCAGACATCTAAATTTACGTGCCTACAGTTGTAGGCCTCTCCGTGTGAGCTAAGTGTGCTCCTTGCCTAAGGGCTGATATCAAGGTCAGCATCCTTGTGGCAGAACTCACTCTTTCCATGTATGTGCTGTTGTATGTGCCCCTTCAGAGGGTTCTCGTCAGCTTAGTTCCATGTTTTCTCCCTCTGTTGTAAAATGTAGGTATTAAATGAAACAGTGTACGGTTGTGGTATGGACTCTGAGGGCTCCACAGTTGGAAGACATCCTGTGGAGAGAAGGAAGTGTTTCTTAGAGCTGCTTTACTCTGTTTGGAGAGTGAGGAGTGGCTGGGCTAGAAGAGGCTAGAGAACATCTGCCAAACGTTCACGTGGACACTAACTCAAGCCAGGTCTCCTGAGATGAGGCATCTTAAAGCACCACTGCAGTTCCTGCTCTGCCATCCCTGGGAGGCTGCTTGCAAACTTCCCAGAAACAGATCTAGAAAGCTGTGATTTTGGTGTTCCTCTTTCCTGAGTTAGGAAATGGTTGAGAGGCAGTCTGTACTGTGTGATGGGATTTTTTGAGTCACCTTAGTCTTTTCCTTCAGCAAGATTGCTTCCCAGAAGTATGTGACGGTAGTGTCCCAATTAAGTAAAATATCTTGGATTTTGATGGCTTTCGTGAGGGAGCAAAAATTCACAGTGCAGCTTTATTAGAAGGCAGACTTTTGCCAGTGATACATGGTTTCATTTGCTGGCATGCTTTCTGTTAAAGAAATTGCTGCTGTCTGCAAATTGAAATGCCATCACCTTACAGAAATGAGTGCTTTCCTCCGTGAGTCTGATTGGATTTGCTGGATTGCTCAATAAAATATTTTTGTGGCTTGCTTTGAAGCTATGGTGGTAGAGGAAAGATCTCTTTTTGCTTCAAAGATATAAAAAGCATACTGCAACATGGTTTGTGTTTACACCATCTTCAGTCCCTTTTGATTGGCATGACTGGCGAATGATGTTGGCTTTGGCAGCTTATGGAGGGTGACCTCCTCAACACCCGTCAGTAGAAAATTGTGTTCTGTCTACCTGTCAGTCTCACTGGCTCTGTTCCACACTTCTGCTGGGAGATAAAAGCTGGAAGTGTTCACAGGTCATCATGGATGAATGACTTCTGTTGCTTCAGTTACCTGGTGCAGTGGTGGACTTTCTCTGTTAGAAAAGTGAAAATTTTCTTCAAGGATGTAAAACAGCAGCAAACTCTTGCTACACCTGGTGTCTTTTTCAGCCACGGCCACCTAGCTTACTCCCAAGCTGGATTGGAGACTTCCCATGCATTTGAACCTTTGAGATCATCAAGTCTGATTAACAGTTGTACTAGAAATCATTTTCTTCTTGATTTGCAAAGTTGATTCCTGAAGAAATAGTGATAGAGTCACCATTGGCTTTTATTTTTTTTCTGCTACAAAAAGCTAGAGCCGTAGAATTCCAGTTCTGTGACACTCGTGTAGTGTGGCAGAGGCTGGTGTGTTTAATCTGCCTCTAATTCTTTGCTTCCAAACTGCTTCTTCCATTCTACACATGCTGTCACACCTCTAAAGAGCTTACTAATGGTAGGAAACTAACCTACCTAAAGATACCCATGTGTTTATGTTTCTTTGACAGACTAACTGCTGTGTAGATGAGTGGCAGTAATCGCTGTCTGCTTTGCCCACAGGTTTTAAACCATGAACTCTGAGGAAGGGAATGTAGATGTGTTACACACCTGTATTCTAGACAAGAGCAATAGACATGTCTTAAAGTCACACATACTTCATGAAAGTTTTAAGGGTAATGTTAATGTTAAAGTGTAATGGGGTTCTGCCATGTTTAGGAATAATTGCTAACTGTGAAGTCTTGCAGATGTAGCCTTACAATTGAACATACAGTGTAATGGTGCAGACTGATTTATGCTGTTTTCTCTAGAAAAAGAAAACTTCTAACCAGTACATCCTGGTTAGATCTCTTAAACTGCATTTTCTTTTTGTCTTTAATTATCCATGTATACTTTTCCGTATTTATTCTTTAAAGGTTGGCAGTGAAGTAGAAGCCCTGAATACTCAAGTTTGCGCTCTGTTTAAAGAGCTTCAGGAGGCCCACGCGAAGTTAAAAGAAGCAGAATTGATTCAGAAGAAGCTTCAAGAAAAGTAAGGTTCAGAAGAACAAAAGTTTTGCTGTGACACCCAGTAAATATTTGTATGACATCTCCCACCTAGGGAAACTCACTAGCTCTACAAATACCAACTTAAGTATCTGTCTCATAGAAATGCTGTAAAAGATTGCTCCTTCTTTGTAAACAGAGATGAAAGTACAGAAATACAGAAATTGTCAGCAAATCCAAGCTGCCAACCTAGTTCTACAAATAGAACCCCGCTGCCTGGAATTTGATCATTTGGGTTTTAATCCTTCCTGTCATAAAGACGAGTCTTTCTTGTTTTCTGCTTCACATAACCAATCCGTGTGCTAGTCTTAGGGGAAGAAGCTGAGGGACCTAGTTACAAGCCTTTTCACATGAACTGTCTGTGCTTTTCAAGATTGATCCTGTAGGTCACAAAAAGTGGTCACAAGAACCTCACTGTATTTGCTTAGTTTTCTGTTAAATTCCAGTTCTTTGAAATTCGTAGTAGAGAAAAAAAACATTAGGTTTAGTAGTTTTATTTTCTGATGGTTGTGTACAGATTTATTTTGTATTTCTTTTTTCTTCATCAAAATAAGCCTTTCAAATTAATTCTTTTTCTACAACGCCCACTTGTGCCAAATTCATCAGGAAAAGAGGAGCAGGGTGGATCAAGCTTTTTCTTTTTCTCTGTTGTTCTGTCAGGTGCCAAGTACTGGAAATAATGAACTCAGCTGCTGCATCAGAATTGGAGGAGAAGCAGCAGCTAGTATACGCCATCAAGAAGCTGGAGCTGCAGGTGGAAAGCGTGCAGGCAGAGGTCAAGCTAGAACAAGCCAAGACACAGGAAGAAAAGTGAGTATGACTTGGTTTTGTATCCTGGGGAGATGTTGCCACTCCCTTTCATGTGCAACATGAAGGAGTGTAAGCTGTATGTGTGTAGGCTGAACTGTCTGCAGGTACTGTTGTTGGCTGCTGGAGAAGCTGCTCATTACCTGGTCTGTCTGGTTCTTCTCCTGATGAATTCTCCATCACTTGAGGTCTCTAAATCTAGGCATCAATGTTTTCCTAAGAGAGGTGTTAATCTGGAATGGAATTGGTGAGCTTGATATAAAGATATCGGGTGGTGGATTCTTCCATCTAAAATGCAGACCATCAGTAAGGACATCTGTTTGGACTCAGTCCAGGGATGAGCAACATACCACTCCTTGGAAGAGAGATTTTGAGAGAATGGAGTACAATTTTTTCTCATCAGAACTACAGATTAATTTGCAAAGAGTTGAGTTATTTTTTCTTAAGACTGGTAGATTTAGATTTGTGTATACATTTCTAACTCTTAAAACCCTAGGAAATTGAAATTTTACAAGGAAGGAAAAAAGTCTTCAACTGGGACAAGTGGGATAGTTTTGCAAAATGAAAGATGGTAAAAAGAGCACCAGATCTTTCAAAGAACTAAGTGTTTCAAACTTTTGCCTCTTTCCTTTTCAAAAACAGGACAAGAAACAGTAACTTGCAGGATGCATACAGCAAAGTCCTTTCTGAACTCACTGAAGCTATGAAAACAATCAGTGAAATGAAAATCAAAGAGGTAAACTCATCACCAGAAGAAATCATAATGAATTAGGGGGGAGTGGGAAGGGATGTGAGAATGTATCTGGGAATAAATTCAGGCAGTTGTGATCCCTTCACATAACATAGCATGCAACATAGCAGCATTGCTCTGAGAAAAATAGATTCTGTGCTGTCAATTACAGAAAACTTACCGCACATCAGTACTTACGTGGTGTTTTCTAGATATGGTTTAATCTGCAGTACAATATGAAGTCCAGTCCTTGGAGATCAGTGATACGCAAAGGCATATGTGTGTTCCCACAGCATAGTTTGTAAATGTAGGAGGGTAGAGCTCTAAACACTTTTGTTTTCTTAAATAGAATGTCTACAATAAGTCCTCTTCATAACTGAGGCTCCATGTAAGTGCCAGATTTTGGAAAGTGTCCTTTGGAGGGTCCATTAGGGAGTTCTGTTTTGACTTGATACCATGTAGTTTGAAAACTCAAAAAGAATTTATAAATTGAAAGATCAATCACTACTTCTGTCTTAGTGCAAGTTGCTTTGATGGCCATGGAGTTGAAAACTTTTCCGAGGGCAGTAGGAGCAGGTAGCAAACTTCCACTTCAAGAAGTGTCATATTCTGAGTTCATCTCCTAATCATAGTTCCTCCTTGCAGCTGGACAGAGTGGATAAAGCTGTGGTGGAAGAACTGAACGCAAAGGTGTTGCTGGCAGAACAAGCCCTTGCTGCAAAGCAGCTCCAGATGGATGAAATGAAGCAGATAATTACGAAGCAAGAGGAGGACCTTGAAACCATGGCTGTGCTGCGTGCTCAGGTACGAGTTCTCCTTTGAAATTGGCTAGTTCCTCCATACACTATTCAGAAACCATAAGGAGCTATTTAATGGCTCAGCCTGGAATATTGTGTCTGTGTTTCCTCAGTTCCAAAGCACAAATCCCTTACTCAGTCTACAGATCCCTGCAGAGCCTGTACCACCATGTCCTACAGTTCTGTAGAGTATACCAGAGTATGGCACAACACATAAAGGCTGGGACTAAATGTTTTCATATTTAAAACCACTGTCTTAAGAATCACTGCATATGTGTTAGGGCTTATTTATTCAAACCTAACACTGTGTGAAAACAGCGTCTAAAAAGGGTCTGCCTCACCTTTAAGGCAAAGGAAAAAAAAAAAAGGCATCTTGGTCTGGTTCCACTCCGTATCTGTGCCACCAATTTGTCAGTGTCATAGGTCAAGTCACCTCCTCACTGCTGTTCTGTACCTCATTTCAGCATCTACATGAGTTGTATGGTCCCAGTAAGACCCTTGAAGTCTAAATGGAGAAGCTACTCAGTCTTCTTCACCTCATATACAGTGCAGCTGAATATTTTGCATTACATAGGACTTCAGGAGTGTTTTAAGTAGATGCAGGCTATGATAGAGGTTTACTTTTTTGGCATGTAATATATGACTTGGTTCAGTCTAAGTTGAAAATTCTCAGCACGTTTCAATTTCTCTGATCAGATGGAGGTTTATTGTTCTGATTTCCATGCCGAGAGGGCAGCAAGAGAGAAGATTCATGAGGAGAAGGAGCAGTTGGCCGTCCAGCTGGCATACCTGCTAAAAGACCAGCAAAACCTTGAAGATCTTGGCCGGTGAGAACAGATTTTGGCTGAGCCATCTTTGGATTGTCTCATTATCCCATATGCTAGAGATGACCAGTGTTATGTTGTTAGCATCTCAGTAGAAAGGCAAACGAGTTTATAGACATGTATTTCTTGGTTAATTTGAATTTTAAAAGAGAAAAAAAAAAAAACGAGTTGGCTGACTTCTCTATTTTAGTTTTGTGATAGAATCTCAGAAGCACAGTAGCATAAGGCACGTCAGCTCTGACTTCGATACCTCAGCAAGATTTTACTTTGGATGACTCATACTTGGTCCATTCTCCTTGCTGATTCAGTTGAATTTCTTCGGGTTCTGGCCTCAGTTTTAGTGGTAAATCTGCAGCTAAGCTTGCTGCATGTGTGCCAGGGATATGTGTTGCTTCTCCAAGTAGTAGTAATAAGTGAGCATATGCAGTTTCAAGTACTGTAATGCCCTGTAGAAGTACTGTAATGCCTTGTAGTTGCACTGTATTAGCACACTTAACTGTAAAATACAAGAAAGAAATATTAACCACGTGTTCTCCACTCATCTTGTGGAAGCCCTGGATACAGGAAGAGTGACCAGAATTTGAAAAATCAATTTACATATCAGGTTAACAACCCTCTGAACACATTCTCTTGTAAAACTTGCTTTTCTCCTTTAATCAGATATGCAGTTTGCCTTGAGTGGCTCAGAGCCCTTGGAGTTTTCCAGAGGAGTATCCCCTGGATTCCTGAGTGTGTAGCTGCCTAAATCCTGCTGGTGTCAGTTGTTTGACCCTGATTTCAACAGGCACTGTCTCACAAAGCAGCAGTGTTTCTAGGTCCTCTGTCACAAAGCAGCAGTTGTGAACTAAAAGCATGACTTGTTAACATGAGTTACTTGCAAATCTCCTGATTTATTTTAAATCCTCTTAGCTTTTCTGGAGGCAAAGGGAAGATAACCTTCAGTTCTGCCTTCTTTTTCAGAGCCCTTTTAATTGACTTATTTCTTCTCCTTAGAAACTCTTTGGCGGAGATGCAGAATCGCCACGGAGCCAGGGCACCAGAACAGGAACGGTCACCTCGCCTTGTCCAAAGAGGTACCATAAGCACCCTCCCCACCTCACGGGGCCAGGTCTTGCTGTGTTCAGTTTAAAACAGCTTTGCTTGGCTGCAAGCAACTCCCCAACTCCCTTATGGCTCTTTTGGCAACTGGGTAGCTGCAGAGAGTGTGATTCTCTGGCCATTGGGAGTCCTCTTTCAACTATTGCAAAAAAAGAGCGGAAAAATCAAGTAATGTAACAGGTAATCATTTATATTCTCTGCTTGCAGGAACTGGTAGTCAAGAATGGCCAGAGCAGCGGAATATCTCAATGTATTCATGCCCAAAATGTGAAGAAATTCTACCTGATCTGGACACGCTGCAGATTCACGTTATGGACTGCATTAATTGAATAATGCCCCCCAATTCTTCATCTACTGGAATTTCACCTGCCAAACACACTTTTTTTTTTTTTTTTTTTTTTTCTGCTGAAATAATGCTCATCTCTACATCCAGTGAAGGAATTTTTCAGGTTTTTTCTCATCCTGTGAGAAAACAGGAAAACTCCTGCCCTACTCTGCACTCACTGATCTTGTTGTAATCTGCTTTAGAAAAATAATTTTTATAGGTTAACAACATGGATGCATTAAGAAACTCACAGAGTGTCTGCTGCAATTAAATCTGTAAGGAACATTCCCCTGATGTGCTCTGCTCTTATGGCTAGTCCACAGAACTAGGCTGAATTACTGAAGTCAGAAGGGAGATGGGATATATGCTGATCAGTTAAACTACTGTAAGCCTGTAAATACTTCATCTGTCATATACTATCAATCAGGAAACTAATATATTAAAAAGCTGTTTGAGAAGCTTCCAGTGAAACTAAGTACTGTCATATTCATCAAGCATTTAAAATGAACCCTGCTCTTTCTCCAGATGGCAGTTTTATTGCTGCCCTTGTGACCATACTAATCTGGTGTTATATTTTTGATGGCTTATGTAACTTCTTGCTTTAGCCGGATGTGGGTAAGGTTTAAGACAGATCATTAAGGTCTGATATATGTAGCTCCTGGTGTACCCAAGTCACTGGGTTTTATAGAACTTTATTTTTAAGGTGTTGTCTTGATTATTCTTTGTTGTAATAAGTTTATTTGAATCTGTACAGTATTGTGCTAGAAAATCTGAAATGGATGTAACCTAATTTAAAGAGAGGAGTATAATGGATTTTCACATCTCAAAATAAATCTATTGCAAGTATAAAATTATCTATGCCTGAGAATACTTTGGAGGCTAAAAGAAGATTGCTAATCATGTAGAAAGAACTGCAGTATGTTAGTTCTGTTCTTGACCTCACTTCTGTTTTATCTCAACAAAAAACAGTTCCTAACATGCTCTTACAGAAGGGAGAGAAATAGACAACTAACAAAATATAAATGAGCACAAACAGCAGGAAACATTATGGGATCCATATCAACGAATAATTTAGTTTCTTTTGCAAATAGCTAAAATTTGTACTCCTGGAAACTGGCAGCAAATGGAAGCAAAATGTGTGAAAGCCTATGAGCACCCAAAATGGCATCTTCTAAAGGCATCATCTTCTTGCTCAAGGAAAGTGTTGGTCACTTGGGCATTTCCCAAGTGGAAGGAAGCTTCCACATGGCTTTGGACTGATCTGTCAGCCTCGGGATAAGGAAAAATTTTTATTAGATTTTTATTTATTTCCTCCACTGTTCAAAACTGAACCTCTAGAAACAAATATACCGAGGCAACACCCTTTAACTGCATTACAACAAAGTAATTAAATCTCTCCCATCTTGTTTTGGGGTAGTCTGTTTGTCTTGCAGAGGGCACAAACAGCTTTGATTTGTGCCTGGTCCATTTCTTCCCAGTTTTCAGAATTGTGGGCTGGGTATTCAGAAGGAGCAGAGTAGGATGATTACACTAAACTGAAAATGAAAGTTCAACATTGTATTCTTAATACCAATTTATTATTTCTTGGTTCACCCTTCCACTTCAAAGTCCACATTATAATAAGCCCGAATGCTTCCTGATTTGACCTTACAGTGCACTGGTCTCAGACGTGTTGGATTGCCAGAGTTAGAAAGCCTGAATTTTCCTCCTGTATAGATGGTGTGAACTGCAGACACTTGGACCTCTGGAAGAACAAATGCAGGAAAGATTGCATTTATAACTACAGCACTTTTACCAGAGTAGGTTTAGGTAGGAAAGTGCCATAGTTGTTATAAATTGCTGATATTACAGAGTCTGATGAAAATGCTGACTTTTCAGCATCAGCCTAATAAAATGGTAGAAAGTGTATTTAATAACAGAACATAGCAAATCGTGGTAAAAGACCATTGTAGCATTAATTATTCACCATGAAAGCCTCAAGTAGTCCAAAGGGGGAAATTAGACAGGAACTGCTGTCTCTGATGATGTGATATGAACAATCACTGTGCTCCAGCGCAGGAGTTACAGGGAATAGCTTTAGATTTAGTAAATCAGGTGAGGGACAAAAGATGGGACAGAATAAGGTGAGTTCAGGATTTCACAGATTTCCATCAATGCCATCTTTCTTTCATTTGAGAACAGCTACTTCCATATCTGTTACGTAGATAATCATACAATACAATTCAGATAGAGCATATTTTGAAAGGTCTTAAAGGTAAGGACAAGTTATGACTACAATTAGCAATGGTTTTAGGCCTGAAAGCTGAGGTATCTCAGTTTCCACATACACCAGAAATGATGGAAGCAACTGCTGCTATTGAGCTATGAAAGGATTGTTCCTTCCCTGCAAGCATTAAGCCAGGAAAGTAAGACTCAGTGTTCAAACACACTTTCATACATCTGGCACCCTAACTTGAGCATTGTGTATAGAAAGGAGTCATGCACTCACCCTCTGTGACATTGCTTATGAGTTATGTCACCTGTCTATAAGAAATATGAGACTGCTCTGTGATCAACAGTGGCAGGTATGTGGCCTTTACTGCTGACATTTCAGGGAGTTTCAGACACACGGAATTCCAATTTTAAGAGATATTAGCTAAAGGAAATGTACAATAATTGTACAACCTGTGAGAGAGGTGCATGTGCAGTAAAAATTGTATAGTTTATATAATCCAACAATGTTTAGTTAAAGAGAATGGAACAACTCTATAGGAGAAAGCCTTAAGGATGCTGGATACAACTGAATGTGCAGTGTTATGGCAGATATTTTGTACTGGTACATGACAAATTCTCCTGTCAATCCACTCAAGAAATAAGCACTTATCCAAATGGTCCTATGGATGAAGATCCAATCACAGAGGAGAAAACACTGAACAGATCAATAGCAGAATTAGAAATAAAAGTTTGGTAACTCAATATCTTGCTTCAAACCTGAAATTGAAAATATTCTAGAGTTGATTAATTCAAAACAAAGACCCCGATACTGTAAGATTTACATTTCAGTTCAAACAGATTAATATCCTTAAAGCATACACAAGAAAAATATGTGTAGTGTTTCTTGGGGGAAAAAAATATTCCTTCAATGTATTTTAGTGTGCAGAGACAAGCATTTCTCATATCATGCTGTCAATGAACTCTCAGCTACCAACACCAGGAAAAATAGTCCTTTTTTTGCCCTTGTAATTAAAGTTTTTGCTTATTTATTTGCTCTTTTAAGAGGATTCGGGGTATGGACACAATGTTGGGGGTTGGACCCAATGATCTCTTGAGGTCCCTTCCAACCCCTACAATTCTCTGTGTGATTTGTTTTTATTTTTGAGGTTGTCACGATTGTTCAACTTCTCTATTGTAGCTTCTGGATTCTTGCTTTCTGTTAGCTATAGCTCATGCTCTCACACATGGCTTCATCCATAATTTCAGGTAATGCAAGAGCTGACTGAAATCTGTTGTGAAGAGATATTCATCGGCTTGGTTGCAACCTTCTTCATCAATTACAAGCACCCCCAGCAGATGCAATCTCTTATTGACTTTTAATTAGTTCCTTGTGACAGTAGGATTTATGGGCTTTTTCCTTGAATCCAATTTTATTACAGGAGCTTTGCGATAGTTATGGATTCTGCAATGATCAAAAACTGTTGGAAGTGCTACTAGGCCAAAATCAAACTAATAGAATGTTAATAGAGCTCATTTCATCTGAGGAGCATTAACCTTAATGAAAACACAGAAAATCAATGTGAAAGGCCAAAAGAGGAATTACTTATGCATCTGTCAAGCCAAAATTAATCATTTTAAGAAGCTTCGGTAAGAGAAGGGATCTTAGCACAAGAATACCAACAGGACAACATGGGCACTGGCTGAAGCAGGTCTTCATAGAGAGATCAAGTACTGGCTCTAAGATCACAAATCAGGAGGGACAAGGAACTGCAAGAAATAAAGCCACGATACACTGAAAGCTGCTAATGCAATAGGAAGGATTATTTTTTCTGTAGATGTCATCATTAACTGCAGTCCATTTAACACAGAGGACAAATGACCTATCGTGACAGGTTACCATGGTCAGCAGATACTCATTAGCACAAGTTTAAGAGTAATTTGCTTTCCCTTAGACGACAAATAAGATAAAATGTTTTTGTCCCTTAAAGTGACTAGACTCTACATGCCAATGAAGTACTTGCCACCTGTCACATATCCCTGTTTTTAACAAGACATTCCTGCTGTCAGAGTGTGTCCCATGGTCAGCACCCTATCTCAGTGTGGAACAGGAGACAGAAGTCCAGGTTTAAAATCCAGGCTGGGAAGAGGCCAGGAACAGTCCTGTAGTTTGGGCTTGAGATTTGTGAGCAGGAAAGTACTGCTGGATTTGCAGATCTCAAATCCCAGGGCGGGCAAGCGAGTTTGAGAAATACCTGTGTAGGAGAGTCAGGTATCTCCAAACGTACCATTGCCTACCCAATGATTCCCACCCACCAAGATGGGCACCCATCTTCCTATCCAACAAGATGGGCACAAGGTGGTGGATATGCCTGAGCTATGGGCAATTGCTGCAGCTCTGATAGGGTCAGTGGGTCAGGGAAACCTCAGCCTGCAAACAGGTCCTACGGCTGTCCTCTCACACGGACAACCACCCAACCGAGCCTTTCAACCACCCAACAGACCACTCAACAGAGTGGTTGAAGTGGTCTGTTGTACATCCATCCAAGTGGGTGTATCCATCCAACCAAGCCTTTCAGACAGCTAACTGAGCTTCTCAGCCACCCAACAGAGACTCTCAACCACTCAACTGAGCCTTTCAGCTACCCAATGGAGCCTTTCAACCACCGAACAGATCACTTCAATCACCCAACAGAGACTTCCAACTGCCCAACAGAGACTTCCAACCACCTAACAGATCACTTCAATCACCCAACTGAACATTTCTCTATTTGCTTAGGATATTTGAGTACATCTTCATATTTTTTCTAGTCATCTGCTGGAACTTCTTCATGATTCCTTCAATTCCAAATAATTTCTGTCTTGTCCTTAATTTACCTTTTCTAACCAGGTACCAGTACCACTGGCCTTCAAATACCAACAACACCATCTCTTTTTTTTTTTTTTATATCATCCTGCAGGGTTGACAATACCCTTGTGGTCTGAGCCCACCTCCTCCCATTTTGGGGTGCAATTTGGGGGTGATTTCTGTGTACAGTAAAAAGATACAGACTAAACCACTAATTTGTGGGTGATTTCTGTATGTGATGACACTAAAACACTAAATTCATACACATCCAGGTATCTCATTTCTCACAGAATCTTGGATGCTCACCCAAAAATAAACAAACAACAAAAAAAATGAGACCCCACCCCACCCCTCCATCTGCCCACAACCAAGATGGCGCCCAGCTGCCCCCCCCCCCCCCCATGGCTGCCAGGACTAAACATGGCGCAGGCACAGCGCCCGGTGGTGCCGGCGCGCATGCGCGGGGCAGGGGCGGGGCCCGCTTGGAGTTTTGGCGGGCGGCGGCGAGCGCGCGGCCGGCGGTGAGAGGAGGCTGTGAGGGGATGGGGGGGGAGGGGAAAGTTTGGGTTTAATTAAACCTAATTACCCCGTCTGACCGACGAGGTGGGAGAAGGCGGTAAGCATTTCGTTAAGCCTGCCCGTGACCGGGCTTTTTATCTAAAAATCATGCCTTTCTGCTGCCCTGAGTGCCTCAGAGCTCAGGCTGTAGCTGTAGGAAATGTGCTTGGGGGGGGGGGGGGGGTTAAATTCGGTGGGTCCCTCATCGGGAGCTGTGAGGAAAAGCCACGTTCGTGGTTTGCACTTCGAATAAACAGCCAGAGCAGCTCAATATAGCTGGTTATATCCCTTCTGGCAGTATGGATGCTGTTCTCCCGTGACAGAGGGCATTTTACCTCAAGCTCCTGAAGAGATCCTGGTGAAATCATGGAAGGTAAGGGATAAAAGCGCTCGTTTGCTTTCAATAGGGAAGCTTTCTTCTGACCAATAAGTTGGTTAATTTTGTCCAGAGAACTTAGTAAACCTCTTAACAAAGGAAGTTACATTGCACTGACTCCTCTCCCAGAGACCTCTGGTGTTGCCCCTTGCCTTTGTCACTGTCGCCTTTGTGTGGGGCTGCTCTGCCTCTTCCCTGGATTTCTGTTTTCTTCAGCAGCAAATGCTAAACACGTTCCTTGTTTTGTTCTCTATTTCATTTCTGCTCTCTGTCCTATTCCTCTTCTTGGTCTTTCTTTTTCCAGTTATTTGTCCTTTTGCTCCGTATTCCTTTGCTACCCTGTTCCTCGAGTAAAGCATATCCTCGGATATGCTTTCTTGCCTGCTTGGCATCTTCCTCCTTAACTTCTATTGCCAAAAGCCATTTGGGTGTCCTTGTAGAGCTGTCAGCTATCCTTAACAGGTCCTAAGACTTCCTTGTAACAGAAGTTGTTGTACAAGCAGCTGCACAGAAGGAAAAGCCAGTGCTAAGCAGCCTGCAAGCTTTCTGCTGACCACCCTGGGTAACAAGTGGAGAGTGTCTGCAACCACGTTTCCATCTGATCAGGTGGCAGGAAGCTGCTTTATCGTCCTTCAGCCAAAGTTGAAGCAAATTTTTAAAAATACCACTTGTTGCTCTGATTTAGTCTAATCACAGGCTAGTGACAACCAAGACAATCTTGAATGTTTTATTCCACGGCAGCTTTCTGCTAAGTGTACAGAAGTAACATTGAGTTTAATTTTTGCCTCAGCTGACGATGACTTGGACCTGCTGGCCTCCCTCCTGGAAGAAAGTGAGGAAGCTGAGGAGGGGAATTCTCCTGAGGAGGAAGATGCCCCAAAGGATGAAGGGGGAGAACCAGATGAATACGATGAGCTCTTTGATGCAGAAGATGATGCGTCCTACACTGAGGAGGTCAGTGCTGAGGACAGCATAATTGATGAGCAGAAGGAGAACCTGGCTGCACTGTTTGGAGATGTGAATGACCTGCTGGAAGAAGAGGAGGCAGAAGAAACTGTTTCCACTTCAGCTCCCAGTCAAGAAAAAGAGAAGACTAATGAAGAATTGCAAGGTTTGTAACAGCATCTTTTATCTGATTTGTCATATCTATGTTTCTTTTTTCAAGAAAGCTAATGGGCAGAAGCCTGCTGCTTCTTAGTTTAGGACAGTAACCAGACAGGGAATACAGAAAGTTCATGTGAATGTTTAGGGCATTCAAAATCCAGTTTTCAGTGCTAAATCCAGTTTTCAGTGCTCATTAACCAAACTCACCAACTTATTTTCTTAATTGAAGGACACAGGACTGAGTAAACCAGGGAGACTCAACTCTCTTTGAGCAGGATAGGGAAGGTTTCCTATGCGCTTGTGCCTTGTCTGATGAAGAGCAACATTGCTTCAGTCTTTAGGGCTGTCATCCTGGCATCTTTTACCAGCATAACTCCCCCTGCTTTCACAGGGCTTACTGGTGGGAGGTTCTGCCATAGCAGCCAATGTTGTAGTAGCAGAGCTGGTCCCTGAGCCTTGCACGTATTTGCTTACACTGGAAGCGCTTCTTTAGCTATGGAGTGTAATTGTCAGCAATTTAAAATGTCTTCGTTAGGAAAGATACATGCAACATGTCAAGGAACATATACCAAACAAGTCAAGTATTTATATAAGTCAGCTCCAGGCTGCACAGAAACATGTCCCTTCACCATGAGCTATGTACAATAAGAGCAAAATCTGTACCATGGCTCTAGGCTTTGTTTTCTGGGTTTCTGTGATGTAGTAAAACTGCCAGACTTCATAAATCCCTGCTTGCAATGGCTTCCTGCTGTCTTCATTATTATCTTTTTTTCTTATTTCTTTCCTAGCTGAGCTGAGAAAATTGCAAGAACAGATGAAGACGTTACAGGAGCAGTTGCAGAAGACAGCTATTGGGCAGCAATCCAGTTCAGGCCCTGAGAAGAAAACCCCTGGTAATGAGACTAATTAAATGAGTTCCTGATTTGTTGGCCTACCAACATGCAAATTACAGGCAAGACTCCAGCTAATCTAAAGTGAGCACTGAGCAGCAAGGAGGAATGGTGGTCTGGTGTATTCCCATGCAGATTGTTTCCTGCAGCTGTGGACTAAATCAGTGAGCTGCAGTTCTGGCATCTGCATCATCTGTTAATCCTTCATGGGGCAATCTGTGACTGAGGTGCTCCGGGGTCTTCTGCTGGAAGTGTTCCTTCTTGCTGGCAGACCTCAGTACGCCCAGAAAATACAGCTGTGTTTATTGCTGTAGCACACTGGGTGTAGTAGTAAACTACATGGGGGAAATTGAAAAGCAAGGGGATGTGCCTGTTTTTCACAGCTTTGTGGTTTCAGTGGCATGCAGAGTTTTTGGTCATCAGGGGAAGGAATCACCAGGGCTTTTCTTGATGTTGCGTTTCAGATGCTGGAAGTTTAGCTGAAGGATTTCCGTGTGGTACCCTGACTTGGCCTTTTCATTCAGAAAATTACTTAGTTTGGAACAATCCTTAGTATTTGAGTCTAGATCCTGAGATCTCATAAATACTTCTTGGTTTTCTTGCCCAGGTAAATCTCCCTGTCTGCCCTTAAAGGAAATCAAAGTTCAGAAGCTGCAAGAGTCGCCCTGTTTCTCGGCTCAGCTGGGCAATCCTTTACTGACAGCCAAGCGAGGAATCCAGAAATCAAAAGCCTCCTCAGCAGGTACCGTTCTCACTGAAACACACCGGGCGTTTGTCAAAAACCTGTGTAGGTCACAGCAGCAGTGCAGACACATCCAGGGTAGTTTTTATACCAGCCAATGCACCAGGAGCAGTCTGGCCACAGCAGAACAGAGCTCATTACAATTACTGTGTCCTTTGCAATGGGTGCTATGCTCTCTGCTGCTATGGTTAATTTGGACACTGGCAGTGCGTACTTCTAAGCTTACCTGGAAAATGTTCACCTGCCCTGGGAAGCTCATGGTGAGGCAGAACTCACTGCTTGAGTACACGCAACTGATCCGGAGCTGTCAGTTCCTAAATGACTGTGAGACCAGTCCTGTACCAATAAAACTGATTTATGTCTTTCCTCCTCTCTGTTAAATTTGACTCCTGTTTCTGGTCAGATGTAAGTTGATGTTATTTTTATTTAGATATTTTATTTCGTTATCAAGAGTTGTATTTGTGTTTTTTTTCCCATTTTTTCCTGCTAAAGAAACCAAGACTCCTCCTCCGCGACAAGTCCTCAGTCTGGCATTCCAGCCTCTCAAGTCTGCCCCAGGGAACACGCCCAATAAGGTGACCAGAGAGAAGACTCCTCAGATGCCTACGTGCTCCAGTACAACATCTCAAACAGTGTCTGTGGAAACCTTCTCAGGGCTGAGATTAAGGTCAGCAGCCCAGCAGTATCCCCGCCTCTTCCTGGGGATATCACTCTCAAGTGATGGGAGAGAGAACACAATCAGTCCAATCTCCCGTGATGCTAATCACAAAGGTGGAGAGCGGAGGACTGGATTTCTGATTTGCTGTTTGTATATTGCTTAACCATGGCAGATTAGTCAGCCATCAGCACACGCTGTAACACAAAGCCACGGCATTGTCTGGTTGTTAAAGTTCACATTACCTTTTTACATGGCTTATTACCATGTTCCTATTTTTATCTTCACTTCTTTCTAACAAAAAATATAATTTTATTAGCCCTGACTTCCCTGAGATGTCCTAAGCAGTGGACACATACAAGGCCTGCTTGTGCCCCAGCAGAGCAGATTTCATTTCACACCAAGAAGCCTCAGGAGCCACTCGCCATTCCCATACTCGCTGTAGCCACAAGAGGTCTCTGAATACTTACCATGTCTTCCTCACCAGAAACTGCTGGATTTGCAGCATATTTCCAGGTAGCTGTGATACCTGGTCCTTCCTGAAACGAGAAGAGTTAGTGAAAGCTCAGGGCTAAGTTACAGTGCGAGTATTTGGACAAGGAACAGTGTGTGGTTAGTAGCTTGCCAGGATTTGGGCAGCATTTGGAGCTAAGGGGTTTTGTTTCATGTGAACTCAGTGTGAAATGATGCACCAAAACATTTTGTTTTGAGACACAGTCTTTCACAGGAGAATGCTGAATATTTTTGTTCATGCTTGTCCATTTATGTAACAGAATGTGTTCTTTTTTACATGCTTTTACTTGATGTAGAAAACCCCGGGTTTCATCAGCTGAAATGGACAGAAAAATGGCTAACCGGAAGCTGATCCGACTGTCCCAGCTGAAAAACAAACTTGCTACAGAAAACTTGGAGGAAACAGACTGGGTGACGTTTGGAGTTATAATAAAGAAGGTCACTCCTCAGAGCGCCAACAACGTAAGTAACTTCGTTGTATCCCAATGAAATGCTGGTCTTCTATCCTGAGAAACTAATTAGATCTTCAACTTAATCAGCTTCCTCTGTGTAGTTACTGAAAAGCTCCTGTATTAAAGAGCTTGGCTCATCTGGCTTCATGCAGTAATGCTGCTTTTAGTCCTCAGGGTAACGCCTCAGCTTATCTGGAGCAACTGTCCTGGGCACTAGTGTAAGTGTAGCTGTGGCATACATGGCATAAATCTGTCAAAATCTGTTCGCCCGTGTTATGTGGGAAACACCAGTGCAAAAAAAGTCTGACTCTCAGTCTTTCTGGACAGCTCTCTTGTTTAAACGTGGCAACATGCTGTGCCTCCAGCATTTCCCTAGAGATCATTCTACCCTGTGTGGTGCATGACCTATGGACTTCTGCTGATGAAACAGAACTGAATATGCCTTGGTGTTGATTGTTCAGTGGGGTCAAAACTTTGTTATTCAGCAAGCCAGAGTGCTGTCCAGCTTTAATATCAGGAAGATTAGTAAGAGCAACATTGTTGCACTAATTTGGCCTCTAAGAAGCCTAGAACTGGCTGTGTGGCATGGCTGGATGTATTGTATCTAACCTTTACTGAGGTTACAGTTTGTGCTTGTCTAAATGAGGAAACCTCAAGGGAAAGTAATTGGAATAACTCCTTCAGTGCAACAGCAAGAGGGGATGCAATCAGTGTCCTCTTTGCTGAGAGCTGAAAGGAAAACAAATGTTCATTCCAGGGCAGAACCTTCAGCATCTGGCGGCTGAACGACCTGCGGGATCTCAATCAGTCCGTCTCACTCTTCTTGTTTGGTGATGTCCATAAGGAGCACTGGAAGACAGACCAAGGCACAGTCATTGGGCTGCTCAACGCTAATCCTATGAAACCTAAAGAAGGCTCAGATGAGGTGGGAGAATTTTTCACTTGCCCATCAGCTGGGGGGGGGGGGGGGAAAGAACACATAGCTGAACTTTTTCATATCTGCCTGAGATCTAGCTTTATAACACGTTAAGGTTGAAATTACCGTGGTCTGATCTAGATATTTGCATGATGTGTATTTGCTCTTGACTTTTTGGAAAACTAACTCCAAAAAGTCCAACTAGACATCTAAAACCAAAGTTCATTATAGTGTTTAACCTGCTCTCAGTAGCAGTCAGCTCCTCTGGAGTTGTAGGAATTGTATCTTCTTGTCAGTTTGTTCAGCTACTTCAGTGCAGTACCTGGTTCAGCTGAAATGTCTCGACAAGCTGAAAAAAGGGGGAAGCTCATTTCTCTCTCCTAATTTAAGCATGAGATGTGATTGGAAATGTTTCCTGGTTCCAAAATCATGGCTGAAAAAAGTGTTTGATTTATAAAACAAATCATATGTATAGTAAGTTGATACATAGCACTTCATTTGTTTAATCAATTACTTATAAATGCAGAACATGATGAATTGCTTTTTCTTTATGTATCAAAACATGTAAGGTAGCTTCATTTTGCTAATAAGTTAAATGTTTTCTTAATGTCTTTTTAATTGCACTGGAATGGAAACCGTTTTTACTGACTTCTGTCAAGGGTAATTTCAGTCTAGTAGCTGGTGATGTAGTATTTTGCATTTTAAATTCTCCAAATGGAAAAATTAAGAATCTCATTAATTGTCTATTAAACTATATAATTGCTGAAATTAACATTAATAAGCTGTAGAAAGGCCTGCTGGTGAGTAGGAAGGCACACCGGATTTAATGCAAGGCCTGTGTTGAATGTTTCTTCTGAGCTAAAAATGGACACCTTTAGAGCTACATAAAAACGGATTTTGCCGAATATTTCTTGTCTACAAGTCCCAGTATCTCTTGGTGGCATGAAGATGATGCTTTTGTTGTCCCACAGCAGTTTTGTCTGGACCTGGATATATGGAGAGGGACAGAAAGTTCCAGTCCATCTCCACTTCCCCTCCGCTGCCAAATGTGGTTGCCATGAACACATGCTTGCTTTAAGTAAAGCTTGTTGTGCTTGCTTTCCTGAGGCTCCGAACATATAAACACAACATCCTTCGTCTTCTTGTGGGAAACAAATCCTTTTTTTTTGTTTTTAACTGAGCCTTTTTCTCAACCTGAACAGGATGTTGTGGCTTTCTTAAACTAGGCCTGCATTTTTTTAAAGCTGCACTGCTAATACCAGAGGTGCCAAACTAGGCCAGCAGCAAACCAGTGACATCTCGAGAGAAGCCCCTCCTCAAGACATGTTCTGATTTCTTTCTAGGTGTGTCTGTCTGTTGACCATCCCCAGAAGATCCTGCTCATGGGTGAAGCTCTGGACCTGGGTACCTGCAAAGCCAAGAAGAAGAACGGTGGTTCCTGCACGCAGATAGTGAACCTGGTTTGTACCTCAGTAGTTAGGACATCCTGAAGCTGTTGGTAAATTTTATCTGCTGCTTTTGTACTCGTGCTCCAACTCTTTTACTTCTTTCTGGATCTTATAAGTAATTAAAGTGGGTGGAAAAGCTGAGAAATGAAACTCCAAAGAGCTGTTTCTCTGATAGCCTTGTAGCAGCAGTACTGCAGCTCCCTAAAAGCAAAGCTAGTGCTGCAGTGGAAAGATAATGGTCTCAACTCAAGACCATCACCATCTCCACATCCTTTCACTTCCCTTTGTGCCAGCACAAGCTTCCATGCACTGCACTAGGGAACTTATCCAAAGTAAAAGAATAGAAGGTTTTTCTTGGAATGGTTCTGGTTTTTGGAGATGATCTTAACCAGGTGAGTTCCCTGGTCTAGCGTGCCCACTGGCTGCCAGAACATTTGCACAACTACTAGAGAGGAGAGGGAAAAGGTGGTGGGATTCATCTTCTGGAGAGAGCACTGACTTTTCCGAAGGACTTGTGGACTGCATAGCTCACTTCACGGCAATGGTGACGTTAAGATATCTGAAAGGAACCTTGTCCAAGTCAGAAGGGTAATTGTTAGTAGGGAAGTACTTGGGAGGAGGAGAGAAGAGGAAGGAATGAAAAACTGGGGAGGAACTAAAAGTGCATAGGGTGGGGAAGAGGACAAATAGTAAAGGTACTTGTCGCAAAACAAGGCTGTGATTACAGACCCACTCCAGGAAGTGGCTGTGCACAGGGCTCTTGGTGTCAGTGAAATATTCAACGGCCACTTGGAACAGACCCAGATGGAGGCTCTGGCAGAAGGACCTCCTGAAGGAATTGGCTGCTTGGTTACTTAGTGACAAAAGATGCATAATTATGGGATAATTGTAACTATACAAATATGGGGCAGATGGATATCAACAATAGAAGAGTAATTTCTTTTTGTTGGTGAGAAGAATCCCCTGAGAGAGTGCTTTTATGACACTTCTTTCTCTGGCAGGCAAGTTTACTAACTTAAGTTCCAAACTTGTCCTGGATTGATGCTGAAACCTGATGAATTAATTTGGAACCTGTGCATGAAACGTTGTGCTCCAGTTTATCTTTGTGTTCATACCAGTAAGAAAATGGCATACAGCTCAGTCAGGAGCACAGAATTTGGTCAAGAGGACCTGGAAAGTCAGTTGACCTGAGCCAAGGAGTGGCCTAAAAATTCCTGGGATGGAAGAAGTCTTTGATGCACGAGCTTTTTTCCCATGATTAGCACAAGCAATTTTAATTTCACTTCTTATTGCTGAGCGTGAGCGTATGTTTGCTGATTTGGGTGATTGCTGGAATGCTACAATGGAGATGAAATCTCAGTTTAGCCACAGGTGTGGGTGAGGGGAATGAACTAAATTGTATCTAATCATGTTTTGCAACAATCTTCTTCCATTTATTTTCAGAATGACTGTGAATATTGTCAGTACCACGTACAATCCCAGTACAAGAGGCTCAGCTCGAAGCGGGCAGATCTGCAGTCTACCTTCTCTGGGGGCCGCATTCCCAAAAAAATTGCTCGGAGAAATCCCACTTTGAAGGAGAGGCTGTGCCAGGATGGATTTTACTATGGAGGAGTCTCTTCAACAGCATACGCAGCCTCAGTGTAAGACAAGCCACATGTTTCTTTTGGGCTCAAGCACAGGTCTCAGATTTTGAACAGAATTTACCCCTCATATATAAATGAGTGCAAAGCTCTCTCTTAAGGGTGGCTGTTTAGTTAGAGTTCCTTTTCATTGTTTTCACCTGCATTCATCAAACAGGGATAAATGTCCCATGTGTGGTGTAATACTTTTGGCCTCACAAGGTAACAGAGCTGCTGTCTGATAGGAAAATTTCATCAGTCAGTGCTAAGATGTGGGCAGGTGTGTTTTTGTCTCTGAATTAATACTGTATTTTCAAGCCAGATGATATTGGGTGTCAGTAGGTAAATGACCTTTACCATAAGGTCCCAAGTGTTCAAGTTGAGTATTTTCCAGTGCCATTCCCTTACCCTAATTTGTTGTGACTCATCAAATTTTAATCCCAGTTTCAGTGTCGGTGCATTCTGTATTTCTTCCTCCTCTTCCCTTCCTTGACTGAAATGACACAGTATCACTGTGTCGACAAAGTTGGTAGATCCCTGTGTATCACAGACTGAAGTGGAGGGGTCAGGCCCTTTATCCAAATCTCACTGAAGAAAGCTGTGGAAAGACTTGAGTCACAGCCGGATCAAGCCCTCTGTTTGCACATTGCTTTGGTTCCCATACCACTGCCATCTGATAACTGGTGTGACTCCACAGTAATGGAGCAACTCCAAAAAAAACCCTGACGTTCTGGTTTTCTTTCTTCTTTCTAGTGCAGCAGCTGCCGCGCCGAAAAGGAAGGTTCAAACCACTCTCTCCAATCTGGTCGTGAGAGGAGTTGATGCAATTGTCCAGGAAACCAAGCAGAAAATTGGTACCTAACTAGCTGTGTAGTCTCTTCACCCTCCAGATATTTTTTTTGACTTGATGTGTAGCCGTGTCCCAGGACCCTGAATGAATCTGGCAATTTGTTTGCTGCAGAGATAGACGTTTGCAGGCTGCTTTCCCAATTGATCTAAACTCCTCTTTCTTCTTGAGATCACAGCTGCCAGGCAAATGTAACTAAGCAACTGTGTGGCTTTGTGCATCTTTTTTCAGCAGTGCCCCTGAATTAAGTCTCCCGTTCTGTCTTTGGACAATGACAGAAGATCTTTGCCAGATTAATGGGAATTGGAAATTCTAAGAACTTTGAACCAGAGAATTTATTTTAATTGATTAAAATAGATGGCTTCTGTTAGTCTGGGAGGCTTCCAAGGAATACTAAGTATAAATCGGAGACAGGTCTGCAATGCAGGGGGCCTCCTGGGTGTCTAGCCTGTTTCTTGTGCTTTTCTTTTGTTATCTTCAAAGCATGTTCCTCCCGTAGTCTTTGGAAATTCACTGATCTTCTCTACCTGTGTTTCTTTTTTGCAAAGCACTTAATATTACACCTTCTTTACACTCAGTGGAAAGCAGATGACAGATTATTCAAACCACATGCTCCAGACGTTGCTTAGATGTCTTATCCATCTTTTAGTTCCTTCAGTTGCCACCATTTCAGGCACCATAGCCTGTGTAATTTCTCTAGCCTTTAGCTGCTCTTAATTCCCCAAGAATAACATTTGATGACTGTGGGGCTTTCAAGCAAAAACTGTTTAAAAAGGGGGATGGTGGGAACAATACAGATCAACAAGGCTGGGGGGGGCTGACTGATGAAACTGCTGAAGAGGTAGAAATATTTGTGTGACATGCTGTGCTTGAGCAACCAAATATAATGTAGAAGTTGGTCCTGCTCTGGGGGGTGCTTGAGCAGATGACCTGCAGGGGTTATTTCCAACCCTCTGAAGCTAGGTCTGCTTCCCTTTCTGGCTCCAACTCTCTTATATTTATGCCTCTTCCGCTCCAGGTGCAGCAAAGAGGCCCATGCCGTGTTCTGAGGAGTTCAAAGAACTGCTGGCACAGCCAACCTTTGGAGCACGAAACCTCTGCAAGCACTGGACCAAAGCAGGTGTGTCTTTGTGCCTGGAGGAAAACCCACTCCAGAGAGCACTCGTCTCCTTCTGAGCAAACACTGGTGTTGTTTTTTTTTCTTTTTTATTTCTCCCAGATGCTGAAAATAAGCAAGGGGGCACTTTCCAATCTCTCTCTGCATCAGCACTGCTCAAGCAACAGAAGCAGAAATTGCTGGAGGCCAGAAAAAAGCGATCTGAAGAGATTCAGAGGAGGTAACGCATGCTGACTTTCACAAGAAGGAGTCCATTACTGTGGCCTGTTGTTGTACAGAGATGGCTTGCTTTTTTCATAAAAAAACTTCATTTAAAAAGAAATACTGCACTAGGGGTTTTGTTTGTTTTAGTAGAGACCTAAATACTCCAGTATGGTGCCCAGTAACTGGGAAGCATGATGGGAAGAGGATGATTAGAGTAGGAAGCTTGGGTCAGGACTCCTGGTTCTGATCATTGCTGGTCTGCAAGGGTCTTCTGAACCTAACAAATTGCCAAGTGCATCTCTGTTAACAAACCTAAGAAAAACCCCATAAGGGCCATTCTGGATGAAACTGAAACTGACGGAGCCTAGTAGCCTCAAAAGGCTCAACTGGAGCCAAAACAAAAAGTTCTAAAACAGAACCTGAAGGAGAAAAATAAAGCTGGGTACCAATCATGATGATTTTTTTCCCTCAGCCTCCAACAGTGTGTATTTCAGGGACTTCACAAGCTAAAGGTGGTGTCTGTTACAGTACCCCTGAAAGGATTATTTTTTTCCCGTGAACCCGTCCAACCTCTGCCATGACTTACGTAAACCTATGTATTTATGTGCTTAACTACCAATTCAACAAAAAAGTCCATTTCTTCATGATCTTTCAGCTCCTACCTGCCAGCTTTATTTGAGGTTTCTCTCTGTTTGTTTGTTTTGGAAAGAATCCTTCTGTCTCTTTGACTTGTGTCACTATCTCAGTGGCTTACTTTTGCCTTACAAGGTTTCTCCAGAACACAAGTAAAGCTGACAGCCCTGCTCTCCCATCCTCCTCCGGGCAGTCCTCACACCTTTCCCCAACACCTGGGGCAGAGTTTCCCAAAGCTGCAAAAATGTCAACTCCTCAGAGGCCCAGGCTTGGCACAGGCTTCTCAGAAGGAGAAGACATCCTCTTCTTTGATGGGCCTCCACCTCCAGCACCAAAACTGGGCAGCTTGGCAGAAGCCAAAAAGGTAACAGCTCTTCGAATGGGTGGGTTTTGAGTGTGAAGAAGGGGAGGATAAGGGAAGCTTGATCTGGGGTAATACAGGAGTCATCAGGAGCTGGGGATTTTGTTGGTTTTCTCTTTGCTCTGTGTGGATTTTGCCTCCTTCATTTAACAGACTTCCTCTGCTATTGCTGGAAGTAGGAACATTGGAGCCAGGCTGGTCACCAACCCGTTCACTGCTCTTTCCTGTTTTCTAGCTGGCTGCAATACAGCGACTGCGAGCAAAAGGCCAGGTTCTTGCTAAAACTGATCCAAACAGCGTCAAACGGAAAAGAGCTGAACTCGATGATGTCCTAGAAATTGTTGAAAGAGTTGAGAAAAACGTTGCTCAGTCGCAGAACACAGATGCAAGCAACGGTAAGTCCTGTTATGTTCTGGAATGGGAAAAAGTGTGCTTATTTTCTGCTGAACAGAGCACTATTACTGGGTCAAAGACAGCTTTGAGAGAAGGTGCATTGTTACCTATAAAATGCTGTTATTTCTCTGAAGCCATCTTTGGCCTTGGCTTCACATTCTCCTGACCTACTAAAGTCTGTTGCTTGACCTGAACATTTGCTTGAGACATCTGAGACTTCCAAAATCTCCTCCAGTGACCATGCTTAGAAATCACAACCTTGTTTTGATCTTGGTCTCTAGAGGACTGAACTCTTTTATTTTTCTAGAAGTGGATGAACTGGAGCCTGCCCAGAAGAAGCGACGTGAGCAGCTGGCCTATCTGCAGTCAGAAGAGTTCCAGAAAATCCTGAATGCCAAGTCCAAGCACACGGGTATCCTGAAAGAGGTATGGCCTCCATCCAGCCATGACTGAGGGCTTAGACCTAGGGAGCTGATAGGACTCCTCATAATGATTTCAGCAAGAAGCAGGTACCCGAACATGCCCTGCTGTTGTTTTAACCCTTCCACTCATACATTTCAGAGGTGGGTCATTTCAGTGGTGGTGGAGCACAGCATGGATTATTCAAAGCAAGGAATATTTGTTTTTTCTCTGGCTCCTAGACTGCAATCTTCTCCAGACAATCCCAGTAACTTGCCCAGGGGTCACACATGGAGTGGCTTCTCCCATCTTTCTCCCCATAACCCTTTTTCCTGTTCCCCCCACAGGCTGAGGCTGAGATGCAGGAACAATACTTTCAGCCCCTGGTGAAAAAGGAAGAAATGGAAGAGAAGATGAGGAACATTAAAGAAGTGAAATGTCGGGTTGTGACGTGCAAAACAGTAAGTGAGGTGGAGCCAGGGTGACAGCAGGGGAGTGGGGTGCAGATGGTACAAAATGGTTCTGGAGCATCCTGCAGCCTCCCGCCAGTCACTCACTTGGCCATAGTCCAGTGCAGGGATCAAATGGACATGGTTTTATTCCTTGCAACTCTTTTTTTGAGAGCAGCACTTTTCCTTAGAGACTTTGAGACATGAGGACACTGGCAAGGCAGGCTTTACTGCTGTGCTCAACATCAATTTGGTGTTTATGGCAGTGAGTTCCCTGGATATTGGTGCTCTGACATCCATTTACCAGCTTTATCCCTGAAGTGTTTGGGACCGAGACCCTTGGTTCCCCCCATATTACGTGGTAAATGAAGCCCTGTGCCTTGAAAAACATCCTAGACCTCAGACTGGTGGGCACCTCTAGATGGGAGAAGGCAGAGGGGTTTGGATATTCAGCTGTCCCCAGCCCACAGAACAGGCGCTGTGTGCTGGGGAAGCAGTCACAGCTCTTTCTCCTCCCCGACAGTGTAACTACACCTACTTCAAGCCTCTGGAGACGTGCGTGCAGGATAACCACGACTACCACTGGCATGATGGCATCAAGCGATTTTTCAAATGTCCTTGTGGCAACCGAGCTATTTCCCTTGACAGGCTCCCCAAAAAGCCCTGCAGGTAAGAAATGAGCCTTGTGAAGTTGTGACTTGGGTTTTTGTACTGTCCATTCACAAGTAATGTGCTGGGAGTCGTAGCATCATGCCCTAAAACTGGAATGTCAGTCCTTCCTGCTGAGTGCTGTGGGAAAAGCCTTGGGGCCTATTTTGGATGCCCTCAGCAAACACACCATGGTGGTCCTCACCTCCCATCTTCATCTTTCAGCACCTGTGGCCTCTTCAAGTGGGAGCGAGACGGGATGCTAAAGGTAAGACACCAATTTCTGAGCACCTCAACACTGGCTTTTGTCCCAGGCTTTGCTTCAGTGCCCTTAGGGCCTGCCAGCAAAGCCCAGCAGCTCTGCACCTCATCAGACCCCCACAGGAACCTGCAGGCTGTGTTTTAGTGGAGTTTCTCTTTTTGCTTTCTGCTCTTGAAGCTTTGTTTTAATTAACCATGGGGATGGGGAAATTGCTTTTTCCCAGATCTGTGAGAATTCAGAACCTCAAGTTTTCTAGAGGGTCTGTCAATGTTTAATCAGATAACTTAGGCCCACCACAACTTCTGTAATAAATCTGGGAAACCTCTTAGCACATTTTAACTTCCTTTCTCCATGATTTGTATTTCTAGGAGAAAAAAGGTCCGAAGATTGGTGGAGAAACACTTTTACCGAGAGGGGAAGAGCAACCAAAATTCCTCAATAGTCTGATGTGACCTGGAGTTGATGCTTTCACAACATAAGGAAGGATTTCCATGTCTAACCCACGCATTACTGGAATGCCAGGAGGATTCTGGCTTGATGAATCAACAAGGAAATCAATTTCTTGTGAGAGGGACATCCACAAAGTCTCCTCTTGACCGGATCACTGCATGAGCATTCAGCATTGATCTTTTTAAAACTACCTGAAAAAGGCTGCATGTGAAATACCCCTTCATGTCTGTTCTGTCTTAGTAACAGCTTGTTTACAAGATTTAGCCTAGAAAACAGACAGGTACTGTGGACTAATCCCACAACTTATATTAAATGACTAGTGTAGAATGACCCCACCAGAATTTTAAGGGACAAATCATGAACTGGGAGAGCTCTGACTGAGAAGTCTGATTCTGTATGCACTTGTGAAATTAATGTTGTGCTGCTTAATGTCAGCCTCGTGCCTTTTCAGCTGTTGGCTGAAAAGGGATCTGAGGGTTGTAACCATACAGTGATCTTCATTAGCTCCAAAATTACTTGCTTGGAACCCTTAAGAACAGATTTCAAGTGGTTCTGGAGCTGTCTCCTTGGCTTATGACTTCAGAAAACTTCTGTGCCCCCAGGTGGCTGCAGCGCAGGCTAACCAGAGCCCTTACAAAAGCCTTTTCCTTTCCCAGCTGGATTCCCAGCACCACCCGCACTACAACACTCCCACAGCTACAACCCTGCAGCTCCACCTCGGAAAAGGCATTTTAATGAGTCTGGCACTGCTGTGAGTGGTCATAAAGAGCCGAGTGATTCTGTTGCACAGCTTTTCCCCTTGTTCTGGCATTTTAAATCTTCCTGAAAACCTTCCCATTTGTTACCTTGTGGACCTCGGATGCTGGCACAGCTGCCTGGGGGGACAGGAGATGTCTCAGACCAAGCAGGAGTGATCCCAGCAGGATCACAGGGGGATTTTAAGTACCTAAAACCACCTGCATCTCTGTGTTTGGTGAAACTGCCACATTCTTAGGTTGCAGTGGCTTCATCAATGACTCTTGTTTGCTTGCACAAGGGCTGGAAGGAAAATGTTCCTGCACTTGAAGCCCTCACCAGGTGGTGCTTCTGCTGGGCAGCTTTGCTTGGCACAATGCCTTCATTTCAGTCTCGTTTTGGTACTGTTTGTTGGGTCAGGAGGTGTCGCTGGTTGGTGACTAAATACGGAGCTGTGACAGCGCTTGGAAGTGTCCCTTGTTGCCTCATCCAGAATAAACACTGCATAATGGAGCACTCCATGCCTCTGGATGGTATTTCTCTGAGGAAGAGGAGGTGTGAGGTGCTTGCTCAGCATCCTTGCTAGCTCATTGCTGAATCACCAAATGGAATTGTTCTGTAACTGCTTCCCAGATGGTTTTTCTTACTCAGACCAGCAGGAGTTTCACATTTGGGGTTCCATCCACATCGGTATCAGCCTTCAGCTGGCAAGTTGAAAGCTACGTGTGTTTTCCAGTTCCTATCTCTTGGGCCAGCGGAAGGGAAATTCCTGCAGAAATCATACTGCCAAAGGCAATCCTTTATCTTCACCAGTGCGTGCAGGCCTGTGCTATGTAGGCCTGGTATTTTCTTCCTTGAGTGATGAGGAACAACAGCGCTATTCTCAATTCTTGTGTGCAAAAATAGGGTGAAGGTACTGAACCCAACAGCTTTGCTTAAACCCCAGCAGTAAATGAGGGAGTGCTGGGACTCGTAATGGAGTTTGTGCACTCGTAATGGAGTTAGTGTATTTCTGGGGAGATTTTCCTTGTGCCAGAGGTGGCTCCAGTCCAGCAGGAGGGGAGCTGCCTGCTGGGGCACGCTGCCTCGTGAGTGCACACCCTGCACTGTGCCAGGGCAGCCTGCAGGCTCTGCTTGGTACCAAGCTCATGCATTCCCCCTGATCCTTGGGAGCAAGGGCAGGCTGGAGGTGCCATGACAAGCCCAGCTGGCCCTGGTAGCCAGCTGTTCTCATCAAAGCCTCCCACGGAACCAGGCTGGGGTTTGGATCTGTTAAACACCTCCTCAGCCCTCAGCTCCTGCTGCAATGTTAATTTTGAACACCTGGCCCTGCTGCCACAAATTACCTTCCCTTGGCTTTTATGAACACTGGCAAAAATTAAACCTTTAGCGTTTTATCCCTCTGCACTAATCAGTTGAGTCCTACAGACTCAGATAAAACCACATTAATGAGAATTTAATGTCTGTTTGAGTAAGCACTCAAAAATAAGTCCTCATAGAGGACTTTCCTCTATGCCTGTCAGTTTCTCATGGCAGAGCCTACGCAGGGCACAGTAAGCTGGGCTCACGCAGCCCCTGCACCTTGTTTTATTTTCCCAGCTCACTGCCCGGCTTCCCTCTCCCAAAATTAAGTGTTTGCAGGATGAAAGTGTGGGCAAAATGTTCTCCTGGGCTATCATTTCCTTTGCAAGCCATGGTGAGGATCCTGCTTCATTCTGCCCTGCGATGCCCATGTGGGAAAAACCTCGAGGTGCAGCTGGAGTCTCCCAACTCTCACTGACACAGCAGGGATCAAAAAGGTAAAACAAGCGTTGTCCTTGGCGTCCTCCTCATCCTCAGGGGTCAGGGAGTGATGGAACTGGGAGCAGGGCAGAGCAAAAGGCAGGAGGTGGGCGCTGCTCCGTGCCCTGGGGCTGCGGAAACTGCTGCAGCTTTACTGGGGCTGCTGCAATGTCAGGGTGCTGTGGGTTAGCTTAGGGTGAAGCAGCCTTGCTCCCTGGTTTTTGGGGAGGAAAAGCTTTTCTGGAAGTGGTATTTAAAGCTAGGAAATAAATAATTGAGAGTAGTTTAAAAAAAAATCCTCAAAAGTGGCTATTAGACAAGAAAAGGGGCCCTCTGGGAAACTATTTCTGAAGTCTTGAAATAAAACAGCCCCAGACAGGGTTTCCCTCTAATTTCCTCTTCATTTCAAAAAGAAAAGTGAAATCCCCACCTTCAGCTGCTGTCCTGGTGGCACCTGAGCTCACACTAAGGGCTTGCAAGAGATGGATTCGCTGTGCTTCCTTCACGTGGAGAAAGATGCTGGAGACCTGAAACATAATCTTGCATATAACCTTATGGTAATAATATTAATGCCATCTAATTATATGTTCAGGTTATTAATAACCTTATATTAATATCCACCCAAAAGTGTATCAAAAGAGATATTAGGGGGAAAAAATCATGAAACGAAGCACATCTGTCGTCATTCCTCTTTGATTTTCAGCTCAGGTTTCCTTTGAAGTAAATCAGCTGCTCAGCCTGGGGGCAGTCACTTTGTGCCAGCATAACACGCTTTTGCAACGCAGTGTTTGGGTAAGTTACTTACGTTGAAGGCAAAAAGCACAGAAATCTCGCTAGAGAGCAGTGGCTCTCCCTGCTCAGAAGCTGCTGCTCGGGCATGTGCTTTCCATCCTCATCTTCAGAGGCAAAAGATTAATTCTCTCACAACTTCAGTTACAGTCACCAAAGCGGCTGCTGGAGTAAGTTTGCCCGATCTGGGTCTGATTCGCACTGAAAGGCACCACGGGGTGCTGACAAAATCCTTCTGGGCAGCTCTGCTGGTGAGCAGAGCTGGAGGAGGAACCTGCCGAGCTCCCCAGCTCCGATCCAGAGCCCAGAAGGGGCTGCGGGGGCAGCAGGGGCACCCCTTGGGCACAGGCAGCAAGAAGCAGTCTCAGGACAAAGGCCAGAGAGGTTTGCCAGTTCCAGTGTAAGGTCATGATTTAAGGTTACTGCACGATCTGCATCAGAAGTCGCTTCATATTTTGCACAGCCAAATTCCACCTCTTCCTCTCTCCAGGTTCTCTTGGATCGTGGTCTTGGCAGCAGCACTGCAGCCCTCCCAGCTGGCAAAGTGACAGTGACACCAGTCTGGTAACCAGGTCTTGGGTAAGCAGTTTTATGGTGTTAATTTTATTGATTAAACTAACACTGAAACTGCAGGCAGAGGTGGTTTCCTACCCTTTTCTTTTTCACCTGAAACTGCTAGGAGAACTCCTCGTCTCACAGCTAACTAGCTCTTTGCCTGCTTTCTGAAGCTGAATTCAAACACCTCACACCTTCTCTCTGTTGGAGCAATGCTCCAGCCTCCCTGAAACATGGGAAGCTGCGCTGGGAAGGCTCTTCGTGTGCTTCAGCTGGGAAAGAGTTTCCCCAGGAATGGTAAATCACTCATCGTGGTACCGTGGTTTCAGAAGCTGCTCCAACACTGTAGGGGAAGCCCTGCCTCTCTTTGTTGACACAGCTGAGGCCAAATTAGTTTAAATCTCATTTTGTTGCCCAGTGAAAGCCCAGGCTTGGCTCTGCGCTGGCCACAGCTGCTCCGTGGAGTTGCTGGGAATGACATCAACCTGTGTTGTAATAACTCAACACTCAGTGTGCCTGTGCAGAGCCTGGGCACCTCCAAATGGGAAACAGCGTGGGGCTCAACGTTGCTAAACTACAAAAGCCTTTGAATAGTCAAATCTGCTTTGAAAACCTGTAATATAGTTAATTAAGCTTCCTTTTCTTCCCCAAAGTCAGACTTTGATCTGCAGCGGTAGGAGCCAAAACCAGGCTTCAAAATCCTTCCTTTGGCACCTGGACAAGTGTCTTCCTATCAAAGCGCTGAGCACGCAGCAACTGTCAGTGAGGCTAAGTTTGACGTGTCTGACCTCTCCATCTGGAAAATCACACACCAAGTCTAAGCAGAGGACCTTCTCTCTATTTATTTTCATTTATTAAAGCTCCCCTGAACTGTCATTTCAAGTGTTTAGGGCACACAGTGTCTTAAACAGCGGGGCTTCTAGCATGTGCAGACACCTGGAGAAGTAAAAATGTGTTGGTGCCCAGCACTTGGCTTCCTTTCCACCTGCAGCTCCTCAAAGCCAGGCCCAGAGGGTGCACTCCTAAGGGTGTGCAAGGTGAGCCAGATGCTTTTCAAGAGCTTTGTTAAGTGCTGGTGGCCTCACAATCATTGAGCAATCAGCGTGGGGCAGCAGGGGGCTTGGGTAACCGTTGCTTTTCCTCTCCTTGGTGGTAATTCAAAGGAGAAGTGTTAGCTTGGGACCAAGGCTAGTAAGACCGTGCAACTCTTCTACACCCACAGCTCCTCCCCAGTCACCTCCCTTGCGTGCCCTGCTCAGCTCTGCCACCAAATTCAGCTTTTTTACTGTGAAATCATGCTGGAGCTGGTGCTTTCTGTGGCGACTGCAGCAGGTGCAGGCAGTGATGCCTTGTGCTGCTCTGTGCCCTCTACACCTGAACTGCTCTGTCCTGAGCACAGGGGCTGGGATCTGCCGCCAGATAGTCCCCAGCTTTTCAAGGAGGCTTGGCTGGAAAGAAGGTTAGAAAGAGTTTTCTAAGAGTAAACAGGAAAATCATTGAGACTTGACTAAGAAAGGCCTAATTAAAAATCACTTTCCGAGCTCGCTCTTCATTTAGAGAAAGCTTTTATATCACATGTGAAAGGGCTGCAGCAAGCCCCTGGCAGAGGTGCTGCGCTGTACTGCAAGGAAGCCAGACCCTAAAAAGGACAGGTCTGTGGGCTTTGTTTTTGTCTTCCCTAAAAAAAGCTTAAAAAAAGAGACCGATTCATTTCAGGGTGAAGGGATCTGACCACTTTGCAGTGTGAGGTTTGCACACAGAGGTGAGCTTGCCTGAGGTTTGTCCTCCCCGGGCTTTGGATCTGTTGTCGGAAGGAGTGAGCACACAAATCTCTCATCAGCTGCTGAGTGCAGGCGATCTGAGAGGTCTTTGATGGGTTTGTTCTTCCGAAAGAAGAGATTTAAGCCACAACCCCTAGGCAGAGATGCACACGTTTTTAAAAACAAAGCCCAACCTCTTCCTTCCCTTCTCTCCTCCAGTCGTAGAAAGGGAAACTCAAAGAGTCTGGCAACTCAAAAGCTGTGGGACTCCCGTAGATCTTCCCTGGAGTCGCAGCTCCCTCTGCAGCCAGCTCAGCTGCATGAGCAGCACCGGCCAGCGAGGTCTCCCTTGGTCCTGTGTCAGGAACAGGATGGGGATCCCCCAGAGAGCAGCAGCTGGGCTGAGCGGAGCCTCCAACCCACTGGAAATCTTTCACTCAGGCCCACGCAGCAAGCAAAGGCAGTCCCCAGGGTGAGAAGGGTGTGGGTGTTGCGGGTTGAGGACGGGATGCACCTGATCTGCTTTGCATGAGCATCCTCCTGACCACAGGGCAGCAAGTGGAAGGGCCAAATGGAAAAGAGACAAGGACAGCAATTGTATACTGGAATGTACAACTACATGTGCAACACCAGGATTTCCGAACGGCAGAAGTAATACCACGTAGCCTCCGCATAGAGTTTTGCTCTAATTTAATAAGCATTTCCAAAAATCTAGGTTCTGAAAGCAAAAGAACCTTCCAAAAGTCAAGGAAAAACAGAGTGAAAGGTGAGGGGATGGTGTCAGTGCACATCCACCCATCCCGAGGAGTGCCCAACCACCTCCTGACCAGCCACCAGTACCAGGCACTTTTCCAGACCTGCCAGACTCGGAGGACTCCCCCCTCGTTTCGCACAGCCCCATATCCTTGTGCAAGGCCAAGAGGAGGCTGTTTGGCCAGCCCAGCACTTCCCAACCCCATTACCCACATCTTTATCTTGTGCCAGGGCTGCTCAGCCTGCAATCAGACCACACCAGGCCATGTCTGGAGAACTCCACCAGCGATCACCTTCCAGCCCACCAATTCCATTTTCCTATGCACGTGGTTGCTGCCTTCCCTCTGCCCAGCTCTTTGCACAGCTCCCTTCTGCTGGTGTCACTGTCTCCATCTTCAGCAGCTCTTCTATTGACTTCCCACATACTGAGGGGCTGCAGGAACCTGAGTCCCTGTGCTTACTTTGCATAGAAAGAAGTTAGGCACTTTAAAAAACATACCCCTGGATAAAAATCTTATATTAACATAGCATCAGCTCCAAGGTATGGAACTTTTAAACTGCAAAGAGTGAAAACATCAAAAAATCAAGGTGATCTTTGAAGACCATCATTCTTTGATTGGCTAAAATAACCACAGCAAATCTCTTTTCCTAGGTTAGATTTTCCTTGACGTACGTCAGCTGTTCAACCTCAGTGCGATTATTTTGCATTAGCATAAAAAGGTTTTGTGGTGCAGCGTTTGGCTGAGTTACCAGACGCGGGTCACCAAGGCACACACAACTCTGCTGTTCTCTCCCATCAGAGGCGCTCAGAGTGGGACAGATGTTTTCCATCCTGGTCCTCAGATGTTCTTCTACAGATTAATCCTTTCCCCTCTCACAAGCCGTGCTCGGAAGTTCCAGATATCCTTCAAAACAAAGGAAAAAAACACACCATGAAACTTACTGAACGTCAAATATTTCAAATCCTAAATATCAAGGAGCAAAACACAGCCTCCCCAGAGGGACAGCTCATTGGCAGGCTCAGTTCTGGAAGGAAACAAGCAGCACAACGAATATTATCCTTGCAGAAGTCATCCAAACGTGCCGGTGCACACCATGTGCACCTTGTGCTCCTCTGGGTGCCTGGAGAAGCTCGGGAGCTGACTGCGTACTGCGTGCTGCTGCACGTGAGCAAGCGACTTGCTCTGTGCAGCAGAGCCCAACAGGAAATAATAACAGAGATGAGCTGAATACAATCCCTTTGCCAGAAATCGGGTGGCGAGCAGACATCAATGTGGACTCTAAAGTAGAAGAAAAGACCGCTTCAAGGAGGTAAGCCTTGGGCAAGTTGCTATCCCAGTTTCCCTGTCTGAGGATTGCTTATTTCTCATCATTGGTCTTGGGAAGGTAAAATATAAGACCCTAGCACTCCTCCTTGGGAAAAAGCTCCTACTCTGGTTAAAGAAAGCATAAAGCTACAAGAAAACACACAGCCTCATCTAAGGCACATACGGGCACACTCTTATTTCTATTCCCAGAAAGGAACTTTGGATTTCACTACCTGAGTAACTCCAGGAATCAAAAGTCAAGCAGCCGTAACTGTGCAGGCAATCTGCAACTCCAGGGTTGCAAAATAAAGCCTGATACCCAGCCACACCCCAGCACTCCATGGAGAAAACAACAACACAGCCAAAGGAGAAAAAGAAATCCCTCTGCTCCATAATGCCCTAGACACTGAGTAACTTGAAGAGGAACTCACTGCCTTGATACTGGATGTGTATCTGTAAGGGAACTGCTGTGGATAAAGAAATTCAGAACACTTGGAAACATTCAACCCCTGTAATAAGGTTTGTTCTTCTGTCAGGGGCTTAATCCCTGGAGAATTTAGATTTGTTTTATATTTTACACATTGGTTTCAATTATTTATAGCGAGAATCTGTTACATTCATCTCTTTTTTTTTCTTTTTGTAGCAGATATATAGTGCTGCCTACACTCCTGCTTTTGCCTCCAGTCTGAACAATTGATGTGGGATTACACTTAACCAAAACCCAATCCGTCAGCTTCTGCAGTCAGATGTGGCTGCTTGTTTTAAAAGGAAAATCCACCTGCCACTAGGAGCTGAAAGCATAAGAACTGGGGACATGCCAGATAGGGACAAGCACAGAATTTATTATTGCACCTCCTAATTGTTGTGAATTCAGGACAAGAGATCGTTACATCTTCCTGTTTACGCCCTGCAGTCCAAACACAGCTGCCAAGGGCTCTGCTTCAGCAAACCTGGAACCAGGAGATGCAGCGAAGGGTAAAGCTTGCAGCAAGTGCCCCCTGCTCCTGCCTTGCCACATTAGCCCTCCGCACTGCTACCCCACTGTCTGGAAAGGCCAGACAACTTGTCAGAAAGCCCAGACCCCCTTGGATGGTGTGAGAAGAGCTGAGCCATCACTGCAGCAGAGCCCAGAGCTCCTGCCTTACACAACAACTCCACTTTCAGCCACCTGAAGAAGTGCTGATGTGGTCTGCACCTTCCCAGCTTGCTGAGAAGGGACCAAGGTACGTTCACAAAATCCACTTGGATAAGCAGAGCTGGAGGAGGAACTGCTAGAGCTCAACCAACACGAAAGGGCTGCCTAGGGAGCAAGGCCATTTCTCCAGCACAGGTAGCCAGACAGCAAGAAGCAGCCTCAAGAGCACAAAGGACAAAAATAAATTAAAATAAAAAAGCCTGCAGCCATCCTCACAGTATCAGACCTTTTATTTTGCCAAGCTTGGCATAGCTTTACTGTGAAGCTGGGAGTAGCAAAACCACAGAGCTGCCATACAAGGGGTACGTAGGAAAGGGAACTGAACTGGGTTGTAACAAGGGACACACCGAAGCCTTACCCTGAGTTTCATAGCAGGCAAGCTGTATTTCTTTTGTACCATTTCTTGCAGTTCTTTCTCCAGGTCTTCTTGGATCGTGTCCTTGACATCAATGTAGTAGCCCTCGGAGCTGGCAAAGTGGCAGCTTATGCTCTGTAGGAGGAAATTGGGCATCACACTGCTGCAATGATTACAAATAACAAAGGGAAAGAAAAATCCCGTGTCCCTGCTTGTAGGCACCCCCCTCTTTCCTTACAGACCAACTCAGCAAATTCCTTCCTCCATTCAGAGAACTCCTGCAAGGGTTTCCCTGGAGAAATATTCCTGCTCACACACATGCCTTTATCCCCTCCTCTCAAAGTGTTTCCCCAGCCCCAGCAAGAGCTCCACTCCCATCCTTCTGCCTCCCCACACCAGCGTTAGGCAGGATGTTTCCAGCCACCCTGGAAATGAGAGAGAAGCACTGAGCTCACCACCTCACAAGTTTCTAAGCACTTCAAACAGAGATTCAACACCTAATTTCTGCTCCTGCTCTGTTTTTTCTCAAGCAGCATGCTCTTCTCCCAAAACACAGAGATGTTAAAAAGGAAGAAAATAAGAGAGAAAGCAAAAGTGTATCAGGAAGCTAAAAAGCACCTTTAAAAGCTCATCAAATTATTTGTGAGTTTGGGGGTGTGAGGCATTATTTTGATCAGTTTAAGGCAAGCAAACAAACAAAAATACCAACAGGTACAGCAAGAGATGGTTTCCTACCTTTCGGAACCCCGATGTCCTGTTTATCCCAGAGCCGTGGATGAGCAGCGGATGGAAGAACACCGTGTCTCCCTTCTCCATGACAAGGTGAACCTTGGGACCCTTGTCGTCGTAATCAATAATCCCGTGGAAAAGCTTGTTTGTCT
This sequence comes from Anas acuta, assembly GCF_963932015.1. Taxonomy (NCBI): domain Eukaryota; kingdom Metazoa; phylum Chordata; class Aves; order Anseriformes; family Anatidae; genus Anas; species Anas acuta. Next base: position 198,156,648 of record NC_088979.1, on the reverse strand, counting down.
TACCCTAGGGGGAGAAAAAATAGCTGGGTTGAAATCACTCGGTTAAAATTAGAGCAAGGGGAGATTCTCTGTGCAGGGAACGGTGGAGACAGCTCCTGACCTGCATTCCTCTGGGAGGTTATTTGGTATGACCAACTGAGAGTCACCTGCATGCCTAAAAGTCTGCCTACTACAAGCCTGAGGCATAGCAAAATCTTATCTTTTCCTATTTTCTGAAGCCAGATGACAGCAATTAAGATTTCTCCACTGGAGAGAACAGAGAAGAGCAGCAGGGAATCCCACAAGGGATGCCACCTCTGGGATCCAGCCTTCTGCTCCATTCTTAACAGGAAGCTAACATGAGGTATTCCATCCCAGCCTGTTGTTTGCTATCCCATTTTGCTCCTACAGGCAAGTCCCTGAGCTCTGCAAGCAGGAACAAATTCTCAGGAGGAGAGAGAATCATCAGACTTGGCAGGGGCACTGGAAAATGGTTCACGTGTTCAGGCAGCAGTGCCACAACGTGACGGACAATTCAGAGGCCCCAGCCCATGGCCCCAGACTACGGTGCAAGTTCAGCTCCAGAAAAGGATCCCCTCCAGCATCTAGGCCTGGAACTAGGGGGGTATTTTCAAAAGTACATCAACATTTTGGCATGATTTATCAGGTACTTTCCTCTAACGAAGAACCAGGGCGACCTTACTGCGAAAGGCTTCGGGTGAAGCTGGGAACAGGAGCGAATGTGCCCAGAAAAAGCCTTGCTGAGAGCCTCAGCTTTGTCTCATGCCCCACGCTGCCATGGTGAGCCCCCCGTGCAGCTCTACCTCCCACTGCGGGTAGGCGTGAGGCTTCAGGGGCTCCTTGTGCGTGCCCGGCTGCACGACCAGGCACCCGTTGGTCTCGTCAGCCCTCTCCATGGCGGTCCAGGAGCACACGATGCGGTCCGCCGGCCGGAACGGGAAATAGTGCAGGTCCTGATGCATGGGGTGGAGAAAGGTCTGCTGATCTGCAACACAGGGAAAACACCTTCAGCATCATCAAACGGGGCACGGCCTCCTCAGAAAGCTCCTCTGGTGGCCTTCACCACCACCACCCGCCTGCCAAGCTTTCGCCTTTCATTTGGCTGCCCTCGTTTGTGAACTTTAACCAGCACAGTGTTGCATAAACCTTTCCCAGCACAAAGATTTTCAAATAGCTCCAGACAGCAGCGCCGGGAAGGCTGTCAAGAAGCCTCTTGATCTGTCGCTGTGCTGCAAGGAGAATCAACCCTGCCCATGCTGCACTCCACAGCTGTTCATTTAGCTGTTTATTCTCTTTTTTTCTCTTCTTTTTAATCTCCCCAGACAGTCTACCCAGCATTCTACTAACCTTCCTCCTAGAGACTTTTTCCCTCTAAAGCCAAAACAAAAATATTTCTGTATGCTTGTTATTTCTCTTCCTACCATGGAAATGGAAACCTCTCATCCTCTTTTGCACCAAAACCAGTATTAGATGATTTATTTAACCACTGAATGTGCTCCCAGGACAGACATAGTAAGGGGGTTTCTACTTGCTTCATTTGTCATATTACTTAGACCTTGGGCAGCCTAGAAAACTCTCCTGAGACCTGCAGCTCTCCTCAAGTACTCTCAAAAACACCAAGTGGAGGTTTTATAATTACAGAGCAGCTTCCCATTTCTTGACCACAACTGTTTTCTTTTTACACTAAAAATGCACGGTCTCCCGCTGAATTCCCAAACAAAACCAACACATTCTCCTGTGACGTTTCTCAGATGGCAAGTGGAGGTGACTTTCACCAGCTCAGTATTTTAATAACTCCACCTGCTGTGTGTCTGCACATCCCAGCGTAAGAAACTGCTCAGGTCGCAACTTCCCTAAACTGAACCAGCTTCCGTGGGGTCAGAGCTACTTTGGAAAACTGTAACACGGTTGGTCAGGTTCTCTTCTCTCTCCCTGCTCATCATCCTTGTGTAAATTATGATTTCAATTTCCAGCAGAGCCAGGCTTCAAACTCTTTCCTTTGGCACCTACTCAAGTGCCTTCACATCAAACCGCTGAGCGTGCAGCCACTGTCAGCGAGGTCAGGAGCACATGAACTCTGAGCAAAAGGTGATCTCTGTACTTATTGCCTTTTACTGAGGTCCACAGAAGGACTTGTTATCACCACGTTTGAAAAGTCAGGCTTACAGGCACGGCACGTTTCCAGCAGTGGGCCCTTACGCAAGCGCAGCTGGCTGCACAGGGAGCTCGCTTGCCCACTTCGAACACTTTGGTGCAGCCAAGAAAAACAAAAAAAAATCCACTGAAAACTGAAATACAAGAAATGTTATCTAGGGAAGCTACAGTTAAACAAAAAAACCTAAAGTGTTACCAAAGTGGTCTCATAAATTAAAAAAATATATATTTTGTTTTAATTTGTCCCACATTATTCAATAGACAGCACACACAAATGATTTCTGCATTTCTCTCTTTTCAAGTTCTCCTTACCAGAGTCTGGAAGTTTGTTTATCAGCATGGTGTGCATTGCCATTATGTTTGGCCCTGTGAAGCACTCAACGTATTTGAGGACCTACAAGGGAGAAAACATCAGAAAAAATATCAGAAATGTGAAAGACAAGAGAGAAGATTGCTGAGGGGCTGCATTTTCTTACTTTTATTTACCTCGGGCAGGGTGCAGTATCTGAAGAGCTCTTCATCTTCCTGGAAGTCCTGCACTTTGTTAACTACATTTTCAGACTGCCCATACTCGGATTTCAGGGCCGTGTTTTTCATAATCATAGCTCCCGGGAGGCTCACCTCCTTCTTACAGATCCTGATGAACTCCTTCCTGCAAAGACAAAAGCGCTGCATCCAGCACCACCACGTCTGTTTTCATAGAATCCCAGAATGGTTTGGGTCAGAAAGGACCTCAAAGCCCCCCCAGTATCACCCCCTGCCATGTGCAGGGACACCTCCCAGCAGCCCAGGCTGCCCAAAGCCCCATCCAGCCTGGCCTTGGGCACTGCCAGGGATGGGGCAGCCACAGCTCCTCTGGGCAGCCTGGGCCAGGGCCTCACCGCCCTCAGAGTGAGGAATTTCCTCCTAACCTCTAATCTAAATCTCTCTCTTTTAGTTTACAACCATCTCCCCTCATCCTGTCACTTAGTTTTGGGGCAGTCCAACATCCCCAGGCTCCCCTCGTGCCCATAACCCATCAGTACCTCGGCCAAGCGTCCCATACCTGAAGCGCTCGATGTCTTCATCAGAGACGAGCTTCTTAATGAGCAGATAACCATTATCTTCGTAGAACTGCCTTTGCTCTGGGGTGAGGACGTTGTTGTCCAGGGTGTAGCTGAGACATAGGAAAAACACGTTGGTGTGTTAGGACATGCAGGGCGTCAGCGCCTGGAGCTAGGGGCAGATGGCCCCAACCAAACCCCGGGGGAAAATGATGGAGAAACCCTCTTTCAGCAGGCACCAGGGCACAGGGATAGTCTGTGGTCAGATTATCCTCTGGGACATTTTCAAGATTTGGGGTTAAGCTCTTTTATTAAACTGCAGTTAAATAAAGGAGAATGCAGCCCTGCAAAATGCAAGGCTACGAAAGACTGGTGATCAGCGCAGGAGCGAGGTTATGCAGGGTGGAAACAAAAACTGAGCTCAGAAGGGTTTTTGTTGGTGGTGTGGGTTTGTTTGTTTGTTTTTGTTTTGTTTTTCCACTCTGTGAAAGAGGATCTAACTTACCGAAACCTCCCTGGCTGAGGAGCAGCAGTAATGTGTGCTGAAGTAGGAACGCTTGTCTGGGGTGCAAATTAAGGAATGTACACACAGACACAGAGTTAATGAACATCCCCATGTCCTGAATCCTACTGCATGGGTTTATGTCTGATTTTGTGCTCCTGCTTGCACCTGTGTCTCTTACCAGCAGGAGTTAACTGCTACCCATACATCTTTATACTTCTTATACATTTGGAGACTTTTATGTCCTTCCTGATCACATCCCCTTCGCTAATTTATTATAATTCAGAAAACTTGCCAGCATTCAGCTCTGTGAATCAGCAGCATTTTTTTTTTTAATTTTTAATTAAAAAAAAATATATATATTTTTAAATATATATTTAAAAAAAAAGCAAAATTTAAGGCAGCAGCTTCAGAAATAGCATCAGCAGGCAGTCTTCACTTAACTTTTGGAAACGTGCAACAGACCAGGGTGAAAACTTTCTGCCCCCGTCTTGTTTCTTTGATCTGTGGTGACAGGCAGCCTCCAAAGCCTCCACATCCTTTCCATCTCACCAGTACAGCACACGCAAAACCTCAGAGCTTTTTCTTGTGCTGGGCTAATGGTCAGGTTTGAGACTTTTTGTGACTGCTGAGCCCTGCAGGGTTTATTTCACCCCAGAATGAAAATCTCTAGGGTAAATGCCCCTGCTTACTGCTCCCAAAACACAGGCACCTACAGGATGATCATGTGTGTTGCGCTTTCAGCACGTTTTATGAGCAGACCCCAAGAAACGAGCGAGCAAAGCTGATCAAAACATCAGGTGTCGTGGAGCAATGCCATCAGCTGCACACCCCCGTGCCCGGGCTGTAGGGCTCAGGCAAGAAACTCCAGGCAGCGAGAGGCTTTTTGGGGTGGGACTCCCCAAAAACAAAGCACCAGGGCACACGTTACCACCCCACAGCCAGGGTGCCTGCATGTCCTCATCGCACAAACCACCACCAAAGCGCTCCTAGCTGTGCAAGAGCATCCAAAAAGCCCCCACCCCAAGAGGGCCAACACCTCACCACCCCCCTCCCCACCGCCACAAAGGATACAAGGGCAGGGGCCGTCCCCAGCCGGGGCGAGAGGTGCCGGAGGATGGTGTCCAGCCGAGCCGCCGGCCCCGACTTCTTCCCCAGCTGCTCCATCGCGCTCGTCCCGCAGCCTGACCCTACAAAACACCCGGGGAGGAGCTGGGCCCCGTCACCCTCTGCAGCTCCTGCCTCGGCTGCACATGCGCCAGCAGCCGTGCATGCTCAGAGAGGCTGCAGAAAGGGAGCCAAGGCCTGGCAGGGGTTGCGAGTGGGAGGGCCCGCTGGAGGCTGGGAAGGACGTGGGGAAGCTCGGAGCGTGCTTTTCTTTGCTCTCCCCTTCCTGTGTTTTTCCCTTCCTCTGCCAGCAGTCACTGAGCCGCGAGGATTTAATCAGCCCTGGGCAGAGAGCGGCGCTTGGCACGCTCGGTCACAGAGCACGGATGGGGCTGGCAGGAAAATTCTCTTTATTTAGCTCTTGTCGCTCAGGAGACTTTCAGAGCTTGCCTCGTTTCTCCGTGAATCGGATCTTTATGGCCCCACAGTCACCTTCACATTGTGTCAGGGTCTTATTTGCATTGACACAGACCTGGAATGCTTGCATATTCCACCACAGTTGTACTGGATGCAGGACGCTGAGCTGGGTGGCCTTTCTGCCCAGCTCCTGGGGCAGCTCCGGTGCTTTTAAGTTAGCAAAGAGGCCAAGGAGCAAAGCAGTGCAGCACCTGGGGAGTTTGGGGTGAGGAAGAAAGCCTAGAAGGGAAATCCTGGTGGAGGAGGATAAGAACACCAAGCATTAAAACGTCCATGTGCTCAGAAGTGCTGTATGGGTACAGGTTGCTCCTAGCATCCTCTCCTCTGACTTAACTAACACCGTGAGCATGTCACCTAAGAAGTCTGAGAATATTAAGGGACTTAAAACACCTCCAGCACGGCTCAGAAGATGATTTTTGCTATTTTTGCACACCTGCTGGTGCCGGTGCTCCTTTTAGAACCTTACCGCTCCTCCAAAGTGGGCTTCAGGTCCCGTGTCACCACTTAGACCAGCTTGTGCCATCGCTGTGGCAGTCAGTCCATCCTCACTTCCCCTTCAAGTGCTACGCTGTGAGGCAGGCGCAGCTGAAAGGTGAGGTTTCTGACGATGGAATTAGCCACACTACATCCTCCATTCCCTGGGCTAGGGGTGTTTGTCTGACCAAGACAGACCAAAGCACTGCAGGGGAAAAAACAATAACAAACACTTTGCAGCAATATTAAAACCAGCAGCATTGGGACTGGAAGGAAATTATGCTAAGAATTCACATTTTTGTGCCAACCCACTGAATGCCAGCACCTGCTCAACTCATTCAATCCTCTTCTGCAAGGCAGCCAGGCCCTGCTCCTGATGCTGCACCATCACCACTGCTGTGCAGCTCTCCAGGAGAGCACGTCCCCTGTTGCTCCAAGGCATCTCATGATGATAGGGTGTGAGCCACAACTTCTCTAGGAAGCTCGAGTCCATTGTGCAACAGGTTGTGCTTGAATCCAAGGTGGCGTCTTGATGAAACAAGAACTTGGCTGTCAACATCCTGAGCTTCGGTATGTTGGCTCTACAGAGAAACAGCAACGAAGGCACGGATAGGAAGAAGTCCTGTCCCTCTGAACTTAAGCTGCATCCTAAAACCAAACCCAAATGCCTTCAAAGATCAGTGCAAAAACTATCAAGGACTTAAGTAAAGATGTACCACAGCAGGGTTTGTGGTTATTTGTGGCAGCTGCCCGGACTGGAGTGCGATCCTGTTTCTTGCTCATGCGGCCAGCAGCCCCATCATGCTTGGTGTGGTTAGTCACTCCCTTCAGGGACGGTGACAGAAGGGAGGGTGTTCACAGAAGTGAGAAAAAAACAGGATCAGGAACCCAGAAAAACACTTCTCATGTGACAAAACTGTTTTGTATAGTCAGAGGGAAGCACGCAGGCATGACGAAGGGAAAACAAGCGGCAGCAGTGACAGCACACAGCCCTTTATTGCCACTAACAGCAGACCTTTGACTCCCGACCTAAAGGAAAATTTAGTCAGAGGTAAACAAAAAGTTAATAGGAGTCTCTCTAAAAGCAAATTCAAGGGAACGGAAAAAAAGCAGCAAGAGTAACAGTTTTATTACAGAAGTTGTAATTACAACTGCACCGAAGGCTCTATTTATAATTCAGATATATGCTGTAATTACCTTCACAATCCAAACTGAGACAGGAACCCCAATAAATCTTCACCTGGGACAAAATTCAGGTAAGAGACATCAAAAAGATGAAGATGAACAATACTACACATGCCAGCTCTGACACAGACCCATTGCAGTGTAGCTATTTCTTCCCCTGTATATGTTTAACAGCACCTAATGCAAAGGTGTCCTTTTTGTCTGAAAAAAAAAATAAAAAGAATGTGTAGTGATTAATTCTGCTGTACTAATTTAGGAGCTTGAGAACTAACATGCTTTTATACATACATAATACACATAGGTATGTGCGTGTATGTACATATATACATTTTTAAACAAGAATTGATCAAACCTGAAAGAGATCATCTCCCTGTGCAGTGTTTACAGTTATTCTTTTTTACTTATTGCTTCTCTGGTGATGTTGCTAACACTACCCGTGTTAGCACTGGTAATACTGGATAATTTCCAGTAACACTGGCTTGCACAGCAACTGCCATGTTCCTGGCCCACCCTGTGATATCGAATTCCCAAATAATTCAGGATACATCACCCACCTTGACACAGGAAGGGATGCTCGAGGTGTGACTGCCCTTTTTTTGTACCGTCACACACAGCCCATGCCCAAAGCATTTTACACGTGTACTTTAATACAACAAAAGGTTGATTTCAGGCATCGCTGCCACTGCTCTGTGCTGCAGAAGTGAGAACCACACCGTGACATAAACGGCACGGCTGCTGTGTTCACTCTCTAAAAACTGGGCAAGGGTTCACTGTTCTGTAACACACGTGGTGTCCTCTCATAAATAACATGATGGTCTGTTCAAATGAAAAAAATGTCCTTTGTATCTTATTCAATAAATGAAAAACCACTACAGAGCGAATCATTTTCAAATATATTCATAAGCGTCGCTAAAGCACAGACTGAATATCACCAACCTAGGAGAAGAAAGAAGGAAGAGACTTCCTTTGTTAAGATAACTGATGGCGACATTCATCTTTTTATTAAAATTAATGGCATTTGACAGTGGCCGTGTCTTTGCAAATTATTTTTACAGCTATGTCTGTCAGTTTACCAAGTTTTATAGAACGTTTTTATACAGCTGCTTTGCATTTGGCTTTTCGTTTTAATGTTTTCTGTTCATTAAATCACAAAACTAATAAAAACTAAACGATCAGGATTTCTACAAGCAGCACTGAGATGGTTCTAATGCGCAGCGCTGTAATTTAATAAGCATCTCAATCGACTATTAAAATCCACATTATGATCAGAACTGTAATTCCAAAGATGAGGTCTTCTGAAAGCCTAATTTACTGCAATGGGAAGTGGCAGCTGCTGCAACTCAGCAAAATTAGCTTTTTTTAACTTAGATGTCAGGGAAAACGGATGGAGCCACTAACAAGAACAATAAAATCTACCACCAACACACAGGTTCAGTTTTCATCATTCAAAAGATTCAAGAAGGGCTTGTACAGATATATTAGCAGCAAAAGAGATGAAAATGTGGACCTTGTGGGGAAGAAATATAGGGGGCTTGTGATGAAGGACACAGAAAAGGTCAAGGGAACTGCATGGGAACTGCTGGAATGGTCTCTGAGGTTCCTGAGGTCAGGTTCCTGACTCAGGCAGCAAGATCCCAGGGCACAAAACACCACTCGTGTTGCACAAGACTGAGTCAGAGACCACCTGAGCAAAGTGGGCATTGTCAGATCTGTGGGACTGACTACATGGGAGGTATCAGCATGAGCTGATACAACTGCAAAGCTGCTCCCTCTGCTGTTGCCAGATGTTCATGATGGCTACAAGAAGGCAAATGTCAGACCTGTCCTCACAAAGGGCAAGAGAAGGCGTCTGGGGAGTTACAAGCTATGCCCCAGTCTCCAAAAAGATTATGGAATAAATCCTGGGTTTGCTGTGTCCAGCTACACCAAGGAGAAGACAACTGGGAACAACCTGCACAGATTTACCAAAGGCAACTTGGAGCTGGCCAATCTCCTCACCTTCTGCAATGGAACAGCTCTATGGACTATGGCAGGGCAATGGGCAGTGTTTACTTTGACACTAGGAAGGTTTTTGCCCTGTTGGGACATGCAGACTATAAAAATGGGTGGAACATCAGCTGAACTGCTGTTCAAAAGGCCGTGAGCAGCAGTACAAAGTGCAGCTGGCTGAAGCTTTGCAGGAAATGTCTGAATGGATGGGATGAAGATGAGCAAGTGTACACCTTGTACACCTGCAATCTGAATGGTTTGGGGTGAGGAGATCATCTAAAGGTCATCTAGTCCTTTGGGCACAGATTTATTTCAGGTTGCTCAGCAGGAAGGGCTAATTGCATGCTGGGCTGCATTACCAAGATGCCCCCAAAGTGTGGAGGGAAGGAAACAAGGAAAGGCTGAGAAAATAGCTGGAAGAGAAGGTTCCAGGGAAATCCTACAGCTGTCTGCAAGTATCTAATGGGAGATCTAGAGAAGACAGCCAAACCTTTCCTGAGTGTTCACGGCAAAATTAAGAGACAACAGGTACAAGCCGCAGCAAGGAAAATTCCTGTTGGATAATATGGAGAAAATTAGGCCAAATTTCTCAATTAAGTCAAAATCTCTATTTCAGGGGTGGCCAAAGACTGGAATAAGGGGTATGGAAGGACTAAGCAATGTCCACCTGTCCACCTAGACTCATACAGTCCTCAGAAACTGAGTGTGACCGTCTTTGCTTTGGACCAGGAGCCTGCAAGACATCTGTTCCAGACCAAATTATTTAAAGAGCTCATTTACGGTAGCAGGTGCATCCTCTGAGTGACCTATTAATTCCTAATTAGTTCCAATAAGGAACGTGTGTTGTATGCAAACACAAATATACATTTACCTTAGAAACACCAGGACCATTTTTCTGTGGTTATATCTCTCTCTTTGATGGTTGGAGACGTGAAGTAACAGCTTTTTCATACCTTAAAAAGAGGCAACAAGGGAATTTAAAAATGAAGTGAAATAATTAAAAAAAGGAAAACCAAAACCACACAATAAAACCAGCCTCTTCCTGCGTAGCAGGCTCCTGAACCCTGCAGATTGTGAGCTGAACTGCCCTTCACGGAGGTGTTGATCCAACTGAGGTCTCCTCCCTCTCCTCATGGACCACCTAACCTGGGACAAATACCCCCAAATTATAGGGGGATATGCGTTACCTTCCCCCACTCTGAGCACTGGCCAGAGGTTGCAGTCCTACCTCGTGGTCAGAACACAGACACACCTCCAGATGACAACTCCTCCCAACTGCTTGCCAAACATTTAGTGGAAAAAAAAGTCAATAAAACAGAAAATATTGGTGACTGTGCCCATCCGCTCACCCTCCAGTCGCTCAGGTTTGCTGCCTTGTTCCTGCAGCACTCACACTAAATCTCACGTCTCTCCCAAGTAGAAAACAGTTGGCCAGTCCTCAATTACTAGCAAAACATAAACTCAAAATAACACCTTAAAAAAAAGAAAAAAACAAAAAAGAAAAAAAAAAGAAAAACCATTCTGACACCATACACCATCACAGCTTATTTCAAGAGTGTTATTTTGCCCCCTGCTGCAGGGGAAAAGCAAAAAGATGGAGGAAACCAACATATTAAAGAGAGATTGTAATAGATATTAGCTATCTAACAACCCATACTACTTATCAGTTGTATAGTTCAGGCCAGGGAGCTTTCCAGTTATTAAATTTCTTCTTCTTACTCTCCACTCCTGCCGTAACTTCGCTGGAGTTTTCCAAGGAGCCTTCTCACCGAGACTGACTCGTGGAAGCTGGTGCCTGCAGGTACCTGTGGATGCAAATGAAAGTACATTACAGTTGTATAGGAGACTGGACAAAGCTAATAAAAAACTGTAGTTGTTGCTTTCTCATGGCTTTTTGATGCCAGCAAAACATTATGCATTAAAAAAAATATAATTTAAAAGGCTATCTTTGAGTGCTACTTGCTGATTGTTTAAAGCCGTACAGCTTTGGACTTGCTAGTCCTCTTCATATAGCTTCCTATAGGTTAGGCTTGATCTAAAATCTGGTTTTTAGCAAGTAAATCTGCACAAATCACTGCAGCTGCCAGGGGAGAAGAGCAGATTACAGTTTAAAATTATCACCCCCTCTGAATCCAGTGGCACAGCTAGAATTAACAACCCACATCAGCTGTGAGCAGAGCACACACCACCTCTGGGCTGTCAGCACCAGGAAGCCCTTTGGGATGCAAATCGCTGCCATCAGAAACCAAGAGGGCATTTCCCCTGGCAGTGCTGCTGCTGGTGGCCGGATTCAGCAGCTCCGAAGGGAAGCTTTCTCTGAACAGCTGGACAAAAAAAAAAAAAAAAAAAAGTTTTGCCCTGAAAGCTTTTAGGAACAGGATGACTGATAGTTGTGAATTTTCACTCACCTCGCTGATGAAGCAGCCTTCCTCCGGGCACCTTTAGTCCTGAAAAGAAACCTTCAAAGCATGCCTGGTAAAAGAGAAGGGTTGGTTTCACACCTGCCTGATGAACTTAGCGACAGCAGCTACAAACCAGAACACATACGAGCCCCTCGCACACATCGAGCACCAGCCGAAAACACAAGCCATCTTTGTAACAAGTGCTTTCACATACAAGTACCGACCACTTCATACACATTTCGTCCAGTTGGTTTTGTTTTAATCTAATGGAATTATCTCTGTAGTGACAGTCTTTCCCTTGACAGTAAAGAACAGAAGCCCAGCCACATGGTTTTGTATCAGAATACAGAATGCATTTCACAAAACAGTAAAGGAAAAAACCTCAAATCAGGACTTTTTGCATAGACAGCTAGTTTTTGACGCTTTATTTTGGTGTTCAGAATGGCTGTGAAAACCCTTAAACGTTTTGTCCTGTTCCCCCCACCAGTTACTGCTTTGAGGTTGTGTTGCAAACACACAACTCGGACTTAGTTTCCAAGAACAGGATGGTGATGTCCTAATTGTTTTGTTACAAAAGAAAAAAAAAAAAGATGAAGAAAACTCTAGCTTTTCCTAGGTGTCTGTTGAGAACACTACTGAGCGGAAAGAGATGAGCCAAGTTTTGCCCCAGACTTCACTAGGAGCAAGCCTGGAAATTTAAGCCTTGCATGTTGCACGCGACAGGTTCGTCTCTGGCAAGTCATTTTTCACAACCAGAAGCCCTTGTTATTCTTGCTGGTAGTGGTATTGATTAGCAAAGCTTTCCTTCTCCCTGGTCTGAGCATCGAGGAGCTAGTTCCGTGGCGTGGGAAGCTTTTACAAGGAGCTGGTTCAGAGAAACATGCTCGGTTCTGTTCCGCAGAAGAATCGCACGGTGTGGCTTGGCTCCTGGGGGCTGGCAGCGTGGAGTTAGCAGCGACCGTGCAGCTTTACACACACACTCGGAGGAAAGATGGGTTTAGCATTCCTTCCATGCCCAGGGCTGCTCAAAAACCCTCGTCTGGGTTAGAGCAGGCCCAGCCAGGAGACTTGCAGAAGATACAGAGGAAACAATTCACATCCATCGCATGCTTTGCGCTGACAAGTAAAATAAACACAGTGAAGCGGACAATGTGCTTGGAGATAACCTGCTTGTCCCCATATTCTGGCACGCAGGAGGAGATATTCTCGATTACCAAGGGACATCACAGCTTGCAGAGCTGACCGAAGGAGTAACAGCAACAATCAGTATAATTACACTTGCATTAAAACAAAAGATAAAGGAGGATTTCTCCTCTTTCCAGTTTGCAATTCAGGTAGGAATCAAAAAAGTTCATGCGTTTATACAAGAGCAATAAAAAAAATTAAATATTTATTTTGAATAACAAGCTTAAGTTCAAGCTGCAATGTTGGCAATGTAGATTTTAAACACAGATCACAAAAGTGTGCACAAAAATGTATTTGAGCAAAGAACAAAATAATACTAAGAATTATTCTAAACAGCTGCTGATTTTAAAGAAACAAAAAAGGCCTGTAATCACTATACAAAATATAAAATGTATTAAACACTACCATCCACAGAACAGAGGTTTATTTTAGTTTGATTATATTTAAAAATTATTTGTGTAGTTATTTATATAGTGAATTGTAAATGAATATTATACAGGAACCTCCTTTTGGTCTGCAAAACCTTTGTTGCACTATAGCACATCCAATCACATTGCAAAAAAAAAAAAAAAGATTATTTTTCCTTACTATCAATAAAGAAAATCATTGATAATACAGTAAATATTGTCAGGTCTACAAATAATGAAATTAAAAATGACTCCTTCGACTCTGAAGTGCTTCCCATGCAAAGTCAGCACTTGCTCATTTAAACAGAGTGCACTACCAAGCAATGTCCAGGGTCGTAGATGCTCTTGGTAAGACTAAACCTTACAAAAAAATAAAAAATTAAAAAAAAAATAAAAATCAAAGATTGAATGTAATCATGCAACCATCATACTACTGGGCATACCCACTGTGTCGCTTCTCAGATTTATTGCCTCTCTGGAATATCACTCAAGGCATCAAAATTAGACTTATGATAAATATACATATAATGAAAGGACACAAACTGCTATTCGACACTACTACTGGTAATGTCTGTGCTACGTGAAAGCACCTTTAAAAAGAGCCTATGCGGCAAGAGATAAGTGTCTAAAGATTCAAAATGAATCAACAGTATTGGATAACAATATAATTCTCAACTCAGAAGCTGCCTCAAGATTAGGTGCATCTTCAGTTAATGTAACAGGAAAAAAAGGCAATGGATTTTATTTCATTAATTGTATCCACTCATAAACTGACCTAAGGCCACCAGATGTGCAGACACAAGTTTTCTTTTCTTTTTTTACAGTTCCTTTTAAATTGTAGGATGATAAAGGAATAGATCTATTTAAAAACAACCAGCTATTTCATCTACATTAAGAGGTGGCACCCGGCGTTGGGTTCACGTTCTGAGTGGCCACCTGTGGTGCAACTTCGATGATTCGTGGTTTGTCTATAATTCTGGCCGTGCGGTTGCCCTTCTCTACAATGCCAATAATCCATGCTTGGTGACCCTCGCCGTATTTTGGAGACTTGATCTCGGCACAGAACCGTGCTGCTTGTTCCCGCGGTAAACAGATGAGGAGGCCTCCTGAAAAAGAACAAGAAAGAGCATTAAACGTCTGGTTGCAAAGTGTTTCAACCTGAACGTGCCAAATCTCTGTTTGGACACACACTTGGGGACTTTGGTGGGGTCTGTCAAACTGCAGGACTCCAAGTGAAGACACGGTGGAAGTCTGCAAGCTCTTGTTTTACAGAAAAAGTTCTGTGTTTGATACATAAATGAAGCCAGATACACAAAAAAAAAAGATGCTGGCAGAAGGATGTGGTGCTGATGCCAACAAATGACATAGGAGAACAACGCCAGCATTGTAAACTTCCAACAGAGGACTGCAAAGTGCCTCCGCAAGAAGCGTACACAGGAACGTTTTGGATAAAGGTCACATTCAGATACCTATAACCACAGATTGGGAGCAGCTGATTCTGCGAGTGACCCCACTGCCTGTGAGGAAATCCTTCATCAGAACAGGGCCGGTTACAACAAAACACAGAAGGCCGAAAATTAAACCCAGGCTCAACCCAGTGCTCCGTGACAGTCAGTCCCTTTGACCCCTTTGTTAGAGGGGAAGTTTTCTAACCTTGTTTAGCCTTTCCTGTGAGATCTTTTCTTGCAGAGACAAGAGAAAAATATTTACTAATGAATGCTTTTCAGAGGGAAAACCCTAACTAGCTAGCAGGGTTGCCATTTGGTCAGTAAGAACCCCTGCATTCGAAAAATCCCAAAGCACTGAAAAGGTGATTTTGCAAGTGAAATACCAGAATGAGTTTCGTTGTCAGCTCTGGCACAAATTTCCAGGGGGCTCTGACCAAGTCACTAAATACTTTGGTGCTGCCCTCTAATACCAAAAGTTACAGGTTTCCTGAATTGCTTATCTTTTTTTTTTTTTTTTTTACATTTATGCTGCACTGCAAATCTGTGGAGCACTGCAACACAGAGTAACAAATTCATCTCCAGATGCCTAATTAAACCTCAAAGCGTCGTGTGCTCCACACAACTTGCATAGTTCATGCCTACACAGTGCTACATCCCAACAGACAGCCTCTTGTAAGGATAATTTATAATTAGATGTCTTTTATGATAGTTTATAAGGATATGTGGAAGCATTAAAGTTATTTTTGGGGTTCTATATGAAGCAAATGAATGCACCATCCAGAAAAATGCCTACGTCCTCACAGAGATTTCAGAATATAACACCCAGGTACCTCCATTAAAAACATAAACCAATAAAAACCAGAAACATGAAAACGTTTAAGCTGCTCCACACATAGCAGACAAATCAATTGCAAAGGAACTACGTGCTGTTCCTATGGAAGGCCCTAAATCAAACTGAAAAGCAACTCATGTCACAGTGCAAGCAAGTCAGGGAAGAGAATTATAAGTAAGAGGGCACAGAGAGTGCTGACCAGCCAGAAGGGAGGAGTGGAAGTACAGGGGGAAAGAGAACTAAGAAAGAACACGAGAATCTTCATTCATTATCTCTTCCCCATACACTCTTCCTGCAATTTTGTTATCACGTGTATGCTCACCTTGTTAAAACTCTTTGGCAAGATCTGAAAAATGTACCAAATCCCAGCTAAAGCATGCTTCCACCTGCTGGCTGCATCCCCCAGTTTGATCAGCAATCCTTAAAAAAAGGTTATGGGGTATTCTTGATCAATCTCTTTTATCTTTGGGCAAGTCCTAAGGAGGTTTTGAACATTGCTGCTTTTAAGTGTTGTACTGAAAGCAGGAACTGGCAACAGAAACCTCCCAAACAAATCTCCTTGCTCCTGTTAAGGGCATTCTCTCACAACTAACAATGGGATAAAATCATCAGCCTTACCTCTCAGTGACACAGCAGCCCTTCTTTGCTATCCATCTGCCCATTTTCACAAACTGCACAGAATTACTGTGTCGAGACACTTCTACTATGCTAACAAAGTAGTCTTGACACCAGTCAGCAGCTTCAGAAGTTATTAGAAGAGGACTGGCAAAAATATACACATGCTCAAGTATCCTAGAGTATCCCCCACAGAATAATTCTGTAACTCATTTCTACAAAAAAACTAATAAACAGAATTAAGTGTTTTGAAACTGCAACTTTAACCATTACCAAGGAGTTGCCTAGAAGGGAGCCCAAAATGAAGTAAAAGTGGGATTTTCAGAAAACATCACAAGCAGCAGTGCCTGGAGGATGGAACGGATGACACACGAGATCTTTCCAACACTGACTTTTGTCAACAGGTGCCCAGCAAATGTGCGCTGGGGAAAAAAAAAACAACAGTCTTAAAATCCATTCACGTTGTTTTCCAGTAAATTTCTCGCTGCCTGCCCACTCTGCTGAAAAACATCTGTTCACAAATGAAGAAGCTACAGACAGAGCATTTCTGGAAGCTTCGGGTATCAGAGAAAGAGTGTATGTACATATTACAGTAGGAACAGCCACGAGCAGCCCTAAAAGGCATCTTCACAACTGGACATCCAGCTGCTGCAGGGCACACGCTTGCCTCCAAATAAATCAACCCTGGGATGAAATCAAATTTAAGTGTTTTGAGGCACCCAAAGTTCACAACTAACCAGATAGTCTCGGTTTTTCCAGTCATCACCTATTTCTGTTGAAAGCTAAGGCAATTCTGAGTTTCCAAGATACTTCTTACTCTCATTCCCCAAAAGGGATTCAGAAGTTGACTGTTCCCCTTCCATACTCCCTATTTGTTTTTCCATTCCTTCAGTGAAAGGACAGCATTGTCCCCGGGGTGCAGAAGGGGCAGCTCTGAGGACTCCAGCACTCAGTTTACAGCTAGACCATTCCCACACCAGCTGCACGAAGCCCACGTCACAGCCACTCACCTGAAAGAGCATCTTGCAGCTCCAGATCTGCAGCCAAGCTATTTTTCAGCCCCTCTGCAACTGATAACAAATGTCCTGTATCGAGGGCAAGCAGCAGTGCCACTTGCACTCCGGTTATGCAGACTCCTAGGTAGAATGAACCTGCCTGGTGCTACCAACCTTATTTACAGCTCACCAAACAGCCACCAGATATTTCTGGCCTCAGCTGACTGAAGCTGGATTTGAACTCCTGAAAGGGTTCATGTCCCATATCCTGTTACACAGCATCTGAGCCACACGCTCCCCGTAGGACAGAGCATCTGTTATAAACACAGATGGCTCAGGAACAATTCAGCAGATCGTGGCAAGTTGTGTATTCGCTGGGGGAAAAGTTTATGGCTCTCACTGTGGTGCTTCTTTCCAGAGCCTTAGACTGTTTTGCTTCAAGGGGCCCCCTCTGTTGCGAACGGCAGAGAACTTGGATAATACTTTTGGAGAGCAGGAAGAGGGTGGGGAAAAGAGATAAGAAAAAAAAGCAGATTTGTTGCTATATCTTCTCCATTTCCCAAAGAGAAAGAACAGCAAGATCGAAGAAGAAAAACAAAATGGATTAGGACAGTTCAAAGGGAAAATGAAGTACAGAGACTGCCAGCAGAGGATGGTGATTACTCTGATAGGTAAGGTGGCCTACCCTTAATATGACAGCGTTCAAATAAAGCATTACAAGTTTTAAAATCACCTGATGAGTGTTTAAATGTTCATCTGTAATTAACTTGATGCTCATAGCCTGATGTTCAGTATGTCTGTACTAATTGTCACTGCAAGGGGCGGCTGTATTAAGCAGGGACCAAATTCTTTTCTTGCTGCTTCTCATATCCCCTGAAGTAGGTTTGCATAAACTCAAGACAGAAAGTTTGTATTCTTGACATTTGCGTGCTGTGGACAGAGAAGGCTTCCCTCAGCCTGGCCCATTCAGCACTCAGCTTCACACTGCTTCAGAATGAGAAACCAAACTCCACTTGTTTAATTGGCAACCTACTGCAGGCGGCTCTACCTTTCTGAGAACGCTGTGCCAGCTGTGCTGGGATTTGTTCTTCTGGAGCTAATAGCTATGAGAAAAATGCATTTCAAAAGGATTCAGAACCATCACTGACCATTAACTGTAAAAAGTTCCAGATACCGGGCACGGTGATGGTTTCTGTAGCAGTGTTTCATAAGGAGACATTCAGAGCAGGATGGTGGTTTGGAAATTAGGCTGAACAACTTAATTGTGAACAGTTGTATGGCTAATGCTCCTCAACTTGGACATAACCCAAATGAACTGTGATTCTGAGCACAAAGCGCAGCATTTATACCTCTGAAACGTTATTTAACTCTGATGGAGAGAAGGAAAAGGGTGGAACAACTGTTGCTTACCTGAAGTCTCTGGACAAGTCCCATGCATAAGGCCAAACATGTTTCCGCAAGCCTTACTGACAGCAGCCATCTTAGCAAGAACAGGAAGGTTGTGAATAACGAAGGACACCTCGTTTCGCTGCTGCTTGGCAAGGTTCTGTGCGTGTCCCAGGATTCCAAACCCTGTGATGTCCGTAGCTGCGTGTGCGTTGAAAGTGTGCATGAGTCCAGCAGCTTCAAAAGAGGGAGAAAACACACAAAAAAAAATCAGGAAAAGAAGTAGCTGGGAAAGTAACGTTTCAACAGTATTGTGCACAGTTTGAATGAAGTTGCATACCTTCAATTCAAATCAGTTCTGCTTACTGTTTAAATTTTAAAAAAAGTGTTTGAGAAAAGATCACACTGGAACTTAAGTTCTGGACACTTAAATTAAGAGCTTAAGAGCAAATCCTGCAGGTCGTGGGGGAAGGGAGTGAAGTCGGGGGATGGACAGGCACAGCCAGCCCAAGCCCCAGCCTCCCCACCTATGCATTCATGAAATTCTTGGGCATTTGCAACTACAGAGCCCTGGGTATCAGAAAGGCACCTCTGCATGCAGGACAATAGCTCCAGGTAGGAACATTTAAGTGTTGTTAGAAGGGCCTGACAAAAATCTGGGCAGAAAAACAAAGCCAAGAACTTTTTGCCCTTCTTTGGGTCTTCCCAGTACATGAGCAGGAATGAGTTCTTTTCCACAAGACAATCCTGGTCATTTATTTTTCCTGGAAGACTTTGTGAAAGAATGAAAAAGCAGTGGGATGATGTAACAAATACCAAATGAAATCTGAATAAATGGGAGAAGAGCAATTTAACTGTTCCCGTTCCTTCAACTGGGAAGGAAGCATTAATTCAATTCTCAGCTCTTCTAAAGATACTTTGAGGAAAGGGAAATCCTGACTTAAAATTTCTACAGTAAAAGCAAAACATCCCCACCACCAAAATTTAAAGAAAAAATAAAGAATACACGTTCTACATATTCCATGCTTTGGGAAACACGTAGTATGACAGAAAATTAAAAAATTAAATTGAAGCACAAATAAGAGATTTTCCTTTTTTATTCCATTTCATATATATTTTTTTAAGCCTTATTGCAGTCAGGCCCTCCTGAATTCTCTAAGCACAAAAAATAAAAAGGAACAAATCCCATATATTTCCCTTTAAAACATCCTCTAACTAACTCACTCAGATGAGTCATAATCATCTCCAGCAGCATTTGTGTTTTTGCTGTATAATTAAAAGAGGGCGTTTGATTTTAATTTGCTTGCTTCGCAAACACTGAACAGCAGAAAGATGGGGAAGAAGGAAGGGATAAAGCAGCTATGTCGCCCTTCCCCTCAGCAGTGAAATGAAATTTAGTATGGAATTTGGGGAGAATGACCAAAAACCCCACACTCTCCCCCACCTCCCCCAAGACGTGCGTTTCCTTTACCTGTTCGGTTCAGCCGTGCCATATTCATCATTGCTTCCTGGTATGCTAGCTCTACATCTTCCTGCGTTACCACTAGTTTGATTTTATTCCACTTTTCTGGCTAATGGATGAAAGAAAGAGGATTTTTTTAGGTTTTCATCTACAGATTTTAAAGCACATCCTTGTCACTTAAAATCTTTCATTCAAAATGCACTTGTGATTTTTTATTATTCTTATTTTTAAGCTGAGTTTAAGAGGAACAGCCTGAGTGCTTCACTCAGAGGTTCTGAAGCCTGCTGTACGTGCTTTACCCTGCTTGCACCCACGTGAAGTTCATTTAAAGGTCTATTGAGCACCTAAGCACCTCTAATATTGCTTTCACCTGCGGTGTAGTGGAGTGGAACGACCTACCCTGGGCAAATTAGTCCTTCAAGGCAACTTTCTGGCTTGAACTCTGCAACCAAGTGAAAGGAACTTTGTCGCTGGATGTTGAGAATCTCTGGCTTTTTTGTTTTTAAAGAGAAAGTTCTTCATTTCACACCTGGGCACTCAGACCTAGAAAGGCCACTGCTACCTAGAAGTCCAGCTCTCAAGAACGTACACTTCACTCTCACGAAGCAGGATTAAGATAGTTTCATAAGCTTCCTTTACAGACTAATATCAGCACATCCTTCCACCCATTCCCCAGTCTCTTGCATGGATTCATGCCTCCGTCACATGCTAAGAAATGCTTTTCATCCCAAAAGGCTGTCAGAACAATTTAGGAACTGGTACCTTATAAAGAGCAATTATTGTGTTCAAAACTGAAGTAATTCCAGACCCAGAAGGAAACAAAGCAACCATTTAACTGTTTAGATCAACACTACAAGCGGGTTTATTCTTTCTGCAAATAAAGTAAAATTACAGTGAACTGAAGTAAATAAAAATACGATTATTTTGGAGCCACAAAGCCTACACTGCCATTCCACAGCATAAGTGGATTAAAAAAAATTTCTTAACCAAAGTTGCAAAAACTGCTAAGAATTGCTGTGTGATGCTGTGCTAGGGAAGGATCTTGTCAAAGAGGCTCTTGTCCTTAAGAAGTGAGCACTGACTTCCAGGGGTATAAGAAAAAAATCCAGAAAGGGTGTAAGAAAAAAATCCAGAAAGGGTGTAAGAAAGGGAAAGAGGCTGGTCAACCAAAACCAAATCCTTTTTTTAAAGACTGAAGAAGTACAGGAGTAAGATCAGAGCTTCTGAAATGAGGTTGAGCTTGGTCTGACCAAGCAAGCACAACAAGCATTTTTATTTAGGTAAGGGAGAAAGCAGGAGGAAAATCAATGAGATTATCAGCACCTAGGACACAATAAATATTAATCTGGCTTTGGGTAGGACTGAAAAACCTGATCAATCGTTTTGTGATAGTTTTGAAAATACCTTTTTGAGGCTGATCATGAGATGGGAACAGGTCAGATGCTAAGAATGGAAATCGGGAATGAGGTGAAAGCAGAACTAAAGGCTGAGGCTTAAACACAGGTAGGCTGTAAATTAGACACAAATTCCTCCCATTATAACAATCAGATACGGGTACAGTGGGATTAACAGACAGGAAACAGAAGGCAGAAAAGTTCACAAAAATCCTCAGAGAACTTTTAAAGCAAGCTTAGATGGACCCTTCCCGTTCATTCAGAGGTCTCTCACAGTAGGGACTACAAAACCCTTCCTGGACATGCACATCAGAGCAACCCCTTCCATCCCTGACCTGGTCCCCCAGAGCCCCTACAGAGCCCCTCTCCCTACAGCCTCTTCCCTTTGCACCCTAAAGAAGCAGCTGCCTGCAACACAGCCAGGCCTGAGCTGCAACCATGCTGCCAGGAGCCAAGCAAGGAGGAAAATTTGGGCCTCCATTTGGATTTTCCGTCCATAAAAGCAGTTCTCATGTGGTTATTGCCATGGGCTGTCCTATAGTTAGTGCCTTTAACTACTCACTACTGCTCTGTGTTTAAATACCCCTTTTTGTTTGTTTGTTTTGATTTTGTTTGTTTATTTTTAGAGCTTGTTTTGTAGCCACTTACCTCTACACTCCCTTTTTCCTTTCTTGCCTGGGTATAAACTTGCTGTGCTACGTACCTTCTCCCACATACTTTTCAATACAAAGTCAAATTCCTTTCTGAAGTTTGATTTACAGGTGGATTTGTGATGGGTAATTCCAGTTTTATTTTCCCCCCCTCTTTCACAAGACAAAGCAGCACAGCTACTCAGAATTTTTCCTACCACAAAGATATATACTGTTTACACGGAGTAAGAGAATTGATTTCCTCGCTGTCCCCATTTTTCAGACCAGAAAGTGTTTCTGGTTGACAGTCAGCGAAATTAGAAGTACTTGAAATATGTGGAAATGCAGAATATCCTTAATATGCGAGTCTGTTTGTCAGTATAATAACAGATATGTTAAGGAGTGAGATTATGGCCAGAAAACATGCTCTAAAACGAATGTCTTCTTTCATTTGATTTTCATATCAGGATCATCTGAGGCCTAGATCCTTTTATCTGACTGGAAAACAGGATTCAAAACGGCTAGGCCATACTCTACAAAAGGAGGAGAAACATTTCCCTAATTGCTCACACTTCAGACCCCAGCGAAGGTTTAAGCTGCTTCTCTCCCACTTTTTCTTTGGAATTAGGATTCATCTGACAACGCAGTGGGCGACAGTCAAGACTAAGTAGATTTCAGCTCATTCCTCTGCCTGCCTATTGGCTCGGTAGTCCCAAAAGTAGAAAAAGCTGCATCTTTTTTAAAATGTAAACTGAGCAGTTCTAGTTCTGAAGACACGGACTGGGAGCCAGACAACATAAGCAGATGCCTATTTTGTAGTCACTTTTCAGTTCAGTAGTTCCATTTTTGCCCGAAGTAACAGATGGAAATATGTCTACATACATAATGCTGCTGGAAATACTCTTACCGAACGCACAGGGTGAAACATGGAGCTAATTCCGTGTACACGAGCAGCAAGCCCATGAACACAGACAGCAATCTTGGCCTAATTGACATCAATAAGCTTCTGCCAACTACTTTGGCACATGGAATAGGGCATAATTTTACCCAGGGTGCTAGTCTGTTAGTCAACAATTTTGTTTATTGCAGCAATGCCTGAGAGCTAAGAATTAGACCCAATTAAGATAGGTTCATGAAACACGAACTAGTAAACTGCCTTGATTCCAAAGAGCTTCATGTGTAAGTGAATAAGGCTGACACCCCAAGGAGGAGGGAGGGGAGAGAGGAGGATCAGTCCCAGCTGAGGACTCAATATACTTCTCACACTACTGATTTTTTTCATTTTGAGATGTTGAGAGAATAGGGAAGGTCACCTTTACCCCATGTCCCTCTTCCCTGCTTCTTTTTCTGCGGTGTACTCACAATATCTAGCCACTGGTGGACAGCTACGGCCACTTGTGTTCCCAAGGGTTTAGTTAATACAAGCACATCTCCTGGCACTGCATTGTCTGGCCTGAAAACAAAGAATTCATATATTAATTACAGAGAGCGATTCACACATTAGTAGGAATAAGTGCTGATAATTATATTTTCACAGACCCGTGTATCTTATTGTGCAGATAAAAAAAAGACTAATTGTGGAATTACCCTTTGGGATTCATCGCCAAGGGGCATTACTGAGCAAAAAAGCAGCAAACTTATTTAAAAGTGCTAATCCTCCTTTCTAGGAGAACAATGCTTGCAGTCAGACACGCTAAATTACGTCTCTTCTTTCAATTTACAGGAGACATAAGATAGGATAGGGGAAAAAGTGGGCTAAGTCACTGAGGACATAAGCCTAGCACCACTAGGATCCCAAATTCCTTTGTATGCTGCAGCATGCCACAGTAGGATATTCAGGACTGGCTACTGTTAAACAGCCAGGCTGATGTAAACACAGCAATTCTCCGTCTCTCTACAGCAATTAAAAGGTTAATTGGGAGATTTTTATACATGCATTTTAAACCAGGACAGAAATTTATGTCCCAAAGCAGTCTTCAATACCTTTAAAGGTTAGAAGCTTAACTCTCAGAAGAGAGAGCGAGATCAAAAGATACTGGGGGAAAAGTAAGAGGCCATGTAAAAGAAGTAGAAGGATGTGGCATCTGTTGAGTGCTACGGACAAACGCAAGCAGGAGAAGGCACTGCTTTATTCATCAGGGGACAGATCACAACACAGTATTTAAAGGATTTTTACTGTATCCCTTCAGACCGATGCCTTTGATTGTTCAGTGATTTAACTTACATTATAAATTCATTAGGCTGACAGACTGTCGTGGCCACTCCTCCTAAAACAATCCAGGGATTTAACACTGTTTGGCCACCAGTAACAGATGTTCCTGCCTCTTCTGCTGCATCTTTGAAACCCTGGATAATTAGAGGCATCACTTTGTCTCTTTCCTAGAGATCAAAACAGAAGTCAGAGTTCCGTACAAAGCAGTACGAGCCATTTCAAGACCAGTCCGGGCCTTTAATCACTCAGGTCAAATCCCCTCACAGCAAATAGCTCATGAAGAAAAAACAACAGCCTCAGGAAGAAGGAAGCTTCCTGAAAATTGCATGTTATGCCATAAAGCAGCTCCTCCATAAAGGATGCTGAAGAAATATTCTCCAAAAGTAGAATATTAAATATAAAAAGTAGAGAATATTAAATATAAAAGTAGAGAAGTCAGAGAGCTCTGAAAACTCAGAACTGTCCTGCTGCTGTAAATCAGGTACAGCCAGCAGTGCAGTGCAATCAGGCAATGTTAAATCGGGATGCATTTAGCCTCCCCTAACTTGGAAAATTTCAACTTACTTCCTTCTAAGAATAAACAGTCCTTTTTTTAGGCTAGAGCAAGCGTACATACATGCTGGTCACTTCCACCACAAAGAAATGAAAATAAAAGCAATCTATTTCAGTTTCTTGTGCTTAAAGTGCTCAAAGCTTGCATGAGCAAACCAGAAGTTTCTATTTCTGTGGTTATCACAAAGCAGCAGCAGATTACAATGCCACAGAAAACTTTTAGCAAGTAACCTCAGAAAGTTTATGAGGCAAGACCCGCACTGAAGTGTGGCTCTCACTGAAACCACCTCTTGTTTAAAAGGTTTCAAACTTTGAGGGAAAAAAACAACAATAAAAAATACATTCTGAGTACGCACAGCTGTTTGGGTCCTTACTTCAAACGCAGTTACCCCGAATCTTACCCTATCTGTCATTTTATTGCTGATTCCAAGGAGCATCAACATGTTGTCGCATTCTGTGACCCCCATGGCATAAAGGTCACTTAAGACATTGGCACACGCTATCCGTCCCTGAAAAAGAAAGAAAAAAAAATCTGCTGGGCTGTTTGTGTATGTTCAGACAAACACCTGCCATAAACGAGACATCTAGCACGAGCTGGGGCTCAGAGAGCTGCTTATTCTGTGATTCTGCAATTATTCCACAGGCTCCTGCACTCAGAAACCCATCCCAAAACGTGGTGTGATCTGTTCCATACAACGTGTCCCTCTAGAAATGCAGATACCTGCTCCTTTGGCAGGTAAGAGGAGAATTCATCCCAGCTGCCTTGCTCTCAGTAGCTACACAGGGATCTCACGAGTTTAGACTCTTATTTTAGAGGCTGACATTAGACCAGAGAAAATCTAGCTTTGATAACGAGCTCAGCTCACTTAAACTGATTTGCTCCTGTTCCCTCTCGTCCAGCACAGAACTGTACACATTGCTGATGAAGACTACGGTGTGTCAGTTTACACCTGCTAGGAAGCTGATCCCAAAATCTAAAGCTGCAGTCTCTTCTGAATTTGAATATATAGGAGACAGGGAGCTGGATGAGAAAGCTCTCTGCACCACCCCAGAGGCCACGTTACTCTCAAGTTTTCAGGACAGCACGCTTCTTTGCAGGGGCCACAGCTGTGCTAGCAGCACCCAGGCACACTCAGGTGGCTCTTGTGTTAGGATTTCGGTAAGAAGCTGCCTGCAGAAGAGAGCACGTGCTGGGGATTGAAGAGCTCAGGTCTCCCAGATGCTGGCCGTGTCACGGCTTGGAGGCACGCACAGCTGCTGAGGCAAGGTGTCTGCCTGATCCACACCACCTGTGTGGGGTAGGAGATGTGCCTGCTCTGGCACTGTTCAAGCAACAGGAGTTTTCCTACAGCACGTAGGCTTTTATAAACTTTTGTGCATACAAACATCACCAATAAAACCCTCCCCGAGAGATGCAGAGGGGTCTTTGACAGGAGACTAAGGAGTCCTGAAGCTGAAAGGACTAAGAAAGGTTCACCGGGGTCACGTGAGCTTAACTACTCTAATTTTGCTAAATGAATGGATCTCAATTAGCCAGCAAGTCAGGTGGGTTTGGGTTATGAACCCGGCAGAGACAAGACATCAAGTTTCCTGATGAAGATGCAGAACCTTCTGACACGGGGGGTGTCCCAAGGGAGGGACAAATAATTTCAAAATACTTTCTAAAATAACATTCTGGTGTGTTAATCTGGAAGACTCCACACGTATTATCAAAAGATTTAGGTTTACAGCTGCAAAACTGCAATCAGCATCTGGTTCGATGATCTTAAATCTGTGTTTTTGATCAAATTCAGAAGCAATGCCACTGCGGTAAAAACAGCACGCTTATTCAACATGATTTGGAACACAGAAATATGCTTTAGCTGGAAGACAGATGGGGGGGAGAACATTTGAACACATTTCCACGTTTCTGCCATCCCCCAAACCTTACAGTTTAGTCACACACCCAGGGTTTGGGGTTTGTTATTCAAGAACTGGAATTATCAGGCAGTTGCTTGCCTTTCTGATGACCTGAAATAAAACCTCCAAATCACAATTAAGCATGATCCAGTTTTTCATAAATTAAAGAGCTTCCAGTGGCATCAGGGGAATCCCTTGTGTGTTTGGAAACCAGAGTATGGTTTAAATTACACTACTAAGAGGAGAACAAGCTGTGGTTTGATAGATCCTGTTAAGCTCCTGGATGCTTAAGGACACCAAAGCCTGTCGTTTTCCTTTTCTGGAAGAGGACTATCAAACTGTTCTCCGCTATCTTCCGTATTTACCAAGCAAACCGCTGGTTTATGCCCTCTTAGGCACAGCAGATAAGTTTTTCAAACCACACTGACAAGAGCCCTGCACTGTAGCAGTCAGAGGCCAGCCTAACACCGCCCTGCCAGCTGGCAAAACCTTTCTGGAAACAAACCCGGGGAGTGCAAGCCTCAAGTCTGAATAGCAGAGGGAACGATACGTGGCTTGCAAACACTGATAAACGGGACAGGACTCACGGGCAGGTCAGCTGAGCTGTGTCCCACACGGCTCACTGGGACACAGCAATCTCCTCGCAATACCAAGAGGTATTTATGAGGGCAGAACAGGTCCTTGTAAGAGAAGGGGGAACGGAGCCCACCCTTTAAGCAGCTGATTTCCTGCACTTGTACTCCAAAAGGCATCTCCACACCATCCCAGAGGGGTGGCCGGTAGCAATCCTACTACTGGTGGCTTGGTACTTAACTGGAAACCCATTTTCAATTACCTGTAACCTTTCCAACCTCAGGCCACCTAAACTGAGAAGTCCAGTGCGGGACATAAGCTTTACAGGCACACATCCTGGGATGCTTCAGCCAATGTGGGTCAGATGTTTTCAAGAGCAGAGCTGAAGAGAAGGGGCACAGAGAGAAGGAGGAGGGATTTTTTGTTTGTTCATTTTTCTGCTTGGTTTAAAGCAAAGTATTTTGGTTACAAAGTTTAAAAACTTTGTCGCTGTCTGTTTTCCAAAGCCAAACTCAGAAATTCAGCTGGGTCCACACACATTTTTACCTCCCTCAGCCTGGACACCAGCTCAGAATTCCTGAGTCTCTTAACTGTGCCTAAAGGCCCTAGCAGGTTGTATTTGCCTCTCCTCCAGCTGATGTTGGTCCACAAAAGGAAGTGGCAATCCCTGTTTCCCCCAGAACTCCAGTCCCTGAGTGGGAGAGGTCTGAGAGCAAGAAGGCTTATGATACATCCCATTCTCAGGCAGCTTTTAAGAAGAAACACCTGCCTGCAAACAGATGGGAAATGGCGAGCCATCACACCGCCATGGGTGCTGATAAGGGAAAGAAGTGCAGAACCTGAGAGCTCGGAAATGCCAGAGTTACAGCTGTGTGGGGATCGCAGCAGAGGCTTTAACTGAGATGCGGCCACAGAAGTTGGACTAAGGCCAACTTGCCATTCCTCTCCTACCACACAGGCCTAAACCTCATCTGCACACAGATTCAGCTCTCGCCGCTGCGGCATCTCAATCCCTTTGGGTCCCCAAACACAACAATCCCCACCACCACCACCGCCTCCTTCTTATGCCACCCCTTACAAGCTTGGGTTACAGGGTGAGAAAATAAAGTTTCTCATCTGGTGAAGCTGAAAACTACTCACCAACAAGATCTTTTTTTTTTTCCTCTGCTCCCTGGCAGTTCCCAGCTTGAAATCTGAATCAAATTTCTCAGCAGAGCTGAACTATGAACTCTAGAAACTAGTCAGGGATCTTGGCTGCTCAGTCAGCAGAAGGAGCGCTCTGCTGGAGCGGAAATCATAGGAGCTCTGCTTGCTTACGTGCACAGGCAACACCTGGTCAAGTGTGCTGAAAACACTGCCCCAATCGCAAACTGCATGTCCCAAACCTACCCAACAGGTCTCACAGACACCTGAACAAGAAGCGATCATATATACAGCAGTACAAGCCTGCTGTCATGCCAAGGAGCCACACTGCAATCACAGGGAACTCGAATTCTAGCATTTTTTAACTGTCGTTTAAAGAAAGCTTGCTGGGGAGATCCTTCCAGCCTCACCGAGACCTTTTTATAACACACAATTTGTCTCCCCATCATCTTCTGTTCAAGCCAACACTGATCACCATCTCACAGCACCACGGAGGGGTCCGTTGCAATGAACTAAATGAAATATGAACGCAGAAAGAACCAAAGACACAGAAAATGTGACTTCTGACAAGTCATTTCAACTCGTCCTGCTGTGAATGGATAGCAGGATAGGAAACCTGGTGTTCACAAGGCACCCTGAATTGCCAGATGCTATGACCACCTCCTGACATTTAGCAGTAACAAGTTACGTGGTTATTTCAGAACCTCAAGTTAAAAAAAAAAGGCCAACTATAATGCAGCGCTCTTCGTAAACAGAGGTTTCTGTCTGCTGCTTCGTGGATGGCTCTTTTTTCCCCCCTTTAAGGCTTTTCAAGCTGAATCTCACGGAACAGATGGCGGGAAATTTGAATTAGAGGTGGCAGATTGCCCAGTTTTCACCTCCAGCCACAGTGCTGCAGCATCCCTGGCTGACATGGAAAGGACTGCAGGATAAAACAACGCCTTCCCCTTCCCACTGCCATACAGGAAAGGCTCTGAGTGCAATTAAATCAAACAATTAACGCTGCACATCTACACGAAATGGCCCCAAATGCCATCAGCTAAGCGAGAAGCACGAACCAAATCGGTAATGTATGTATTTAGTAATTCCATTTAGCCAACTTACCATCATATAAGGGTCATCCACAATAGGATAAATATAATCTGTTGTCTGAACCAACGACAAACCTCCGTGTCTTAATGGAATAACGCAAGTGTCCATCCCAATTCCTGCAAAGAGAGAAATGCATCAGTGAGGCAACTCGGTCCTCAGCTGGCTGTTGCTTCAAAGAGGAGCCCTTACAAAAGACATCTGTGAAATCCAGCTCTCAGTGCTGCCTGAACAGAGGTGGCAAATCCCTTCTCTGGAGAAAGCACGGAGCAAAAAGAAGAGGAAAAGTGAGAAAAGAATGGAAACTCCTGCTTGGAACAGAGCAGAAATGTAAATGGCTGAAAGGGAGAAGGAAACTTTCTCCGGTTTGTTGCAGTACGGTGAAAGCACGCTGCTTTTAGCATCCGTGCTTGTATCTCTGTGCACTTACAGTTAAAAGGAACTAGGTAAACTGACGTTGTCACAAGCTAAAAGGTTTTCCCGTTACTCCCATCCTGACAGAAGCATAATGACAGTTCTCAAAGGGCACAGCTTCCCATCAAGGGCCTTTCCTCACTTCTGGAGGGAGAAAAAAAAACACCCTAAGTCACAGCCTCGGCCCTCGAAGGGTGATTCTGCCACTTGCAGCTTCTGCGTTCACCTCGTCTTACTTCTGTGAGACCGAAAGGCGGCCAGGCGATCTGCCAAGCAGGGAAACTCCTTTGAGAAAAACCACAATACCACACCAAACGAAGCCTTCCCTGACGGAGGAAGGTTTCAAACAGAATAAGCAACGGTAAAAACCTCCAGGCGCTCGCCGGGATGTGAGGGCCTGCACAAAAATGCAGCGGGTGGCAAATCCAACCCACAGCAGCTGCACCGTGTCCCCCCTGTTGATAAATTCTGATAAATCCTGCCTCGTGGCAGCAGCAGGTAGCTCACCTCCTCCCCAGGCTGACAGCGAGCTGCCTGGGTTTATTTTGTGCACCTTGCAAGGAGAGACCCTTCAGACAAGCAGGAAAGGAAACGTGCTGTCTACCTAGAGCTACGAGGCAGCATTTGGCAGCGTCCTATGCAGGAATTCAGCGAGCTGCTGCCATCCGAGCCCCTGCTGAGGGCACGGAGCTGAAGGCCTGCCAGACAGCAGCCATGCAGGCAGGTGGAGAGCTGCAGAGGCAGAAGATGTAGCCTCAGAAGAGAAGGGGTACTAAAAGCAGTAATTTAGGGTTGCTCATCCTCTGCAGAAGCTTCCAAGCTGCTATGCCTGACACTTAACATCTCTGGAACAGTGCACTGGAGCAGTTACAGAGGAGATACAGAATTTACTTTGCCCTCAGCTCACCCCTCCGTGCCATAATGTTGCAGGACTGACCGCGCTTGGGAGGTTTTTGACATTGCAGCGAAAGTGCTGTTACACAGACAGGCACCATGGCCTTTCTGAGGCTACGTTTGTGTTCCACACAAACAAAAACACAAATGAAGGAGGCTGATTAAATAAGAGAAATGGAATCAGAATCTGAAAACGTGTAACAGCTCAGAGAATTAGTACCAAACTTGTAGTTTCTGAGATTGCTCTGGGTATCGCCACATTAAAACTCAAACTGAGCGAAGCTGAGCCTGTTTGTGGGAATTTCCCTTGTGAGCGCACCTCAAAAGCACTGTGCACACACAGCCTGGAAAGCTTCCAGGCTAGCCCTTCTAAGCACGAGGCATCAGAGGTAATTTATACCTCATTTACCTGAGGACAAATTTGTCAAAGGGATACTCACCGTAAAAGAACATATAAAAAGAGATCTGCTCTCTCCACCTCCTACTGCTAACACATTTCCTGCTACATCGCAACACACCTAGGTACTGATGGCATCACTCTGCTTTTTATCTCATCATAAAACTGGAGAAAAATCTCTTAGCAGTTCCCATTACACTTTAGAGCCTCTAAGTTTATAAGAGGAAAAAAAACAGATAGAATATTAAACCTAAACCAAACTGTTACTGATCTTAGAAATTGGCCAGATTGAAACGTTGCTGTGAATAACATTTAATTAAGGAAAAACCAACACGTAAATAGCAATTTGGGTATAAAAGAAGCTCCAAGTGTCCCTCATTAGGGAATATGAAATTACGGTGCCACCCCAGCTCCACACAATAAGATTGCTATTGTCTAAGCCAGAACACGGGCTCCTTACTAATCTCTCACTGAATTCAATCTCCACTGGAATAACGGGTTGCAACCTGTTAGCCTGCTACCAGACAATTAGTCACGTTAAAACAATTTTGAAAAAGGCTATCGGGCGCTAAATTGATAATTAAATAATTTCAGAATAAATACTACATTGATATTCCTAAGCTGAGGGAAAAATCCATACCGCGCTGCAAAGCAGAGCTTGAATACGCCGGGCTGAGTAAATAGGCAAACAATTAAAAGTGTCATTAAGCACATATCTACACGCATATATCTGTATCAACGTTAGGCACAGGAGCTGGTATCAAAACACCTACGTTCGCCCTGCTCCCTGTGAGGGTGGCTTGTGCGGGGTGTTTTCCCTTGTTGCTTGCATCATTGTGCAAACAGCAAAGAGAAAGCGAAGCTGGCAAGAAACGCAGAGGTCTTGGAAAGAGCCCTTCCCAGGCAGCTTCCACAGGTGAGCAGAAAGGTTAGAGCGGGGTGGAACGAAAGGGAAAAAAATGACAGCTGCGAAACAATCCGCTCCCAGCCTCAGCTGGGGTGAGAAAGTTTCCCCTCACTCACTTTTCTCTGCCCCAGGAATGAGGGAAAAGGGAGGGAGAGGGGAACTTCACCTCTAAGGACTACTCATTGCACAAATTTTAAAAGGCAGAGCGTTACTTTAACACTCCAGAAATTAACTGATATTACTTCAGTTTGCAAAGCATCTATGGGGAAGAGGGTGAAGGGGGAGACTGCAATTTCTACGCACGTGCCTATTGTTAATTAAGGCTATTCCTGACCATTTTATTTTCATAGCTGAGCGCACTGCAGGATGATAAATAATTATTCTCACATCCCAGATGCCAACCAGATGAATCCTTCCAACGTCTGGGTGATAACGCATGCATTACACACCATGCAACATCGTCACAGGGGTTAAACAAACAGCAGGACCACGTGTGCCTAGAGGAGCACCTACTTACCCAGCCTGGGCATAACTGCCCCCAGGAACTGTTCATCTTCCTGAAAATGGTTTTCTTGGAGAGATTCGAGCAGTTTCTGTAACACATCCTGAGGCACTTTGCAGCCTGTCCCTTTCAGTTCGGTGAAGCGGGTCAGTCGGAAGCTCTTGTCCAGCTCGTAACTCTCCGGGTTAAAGGACTCCCGAACAGACATGGTTCTCCTGCACGCCCCGCTGGCCCTTCCCACCCCAGAGCAACGGGATCAGGGCTTCTCCGCCGAGCAGTCTGACTGGGAAAAAAAAATAGGGACAATTAGAAAATCCCAGGAGCTACGAGACGCCAGGCCCTGCACGAGGTTAAAAAGAGAAAAGCGCCCCATGTAGCCCACCTTAACTAACATTAATCTCACGAGCGAGCCACTTTTTTTGTCTAGTGGCTCAGCTTCGGGTCTGATGTAAGAGGCTGAAACTGCAGCATCCACCTGCTGTCCTTGGGGGAAAACACAAGGCTGGCGCTGTGTTCGCACAGGTAAGAGAAGAACAAAGAGGCCGCAGTTCCTTGGAGCGCTGTACCCACAAACACACTGCTTTACCTTGCCCTGTGTGCACGGGCCTAAAAATCCCTACAAGTTTCTCGCCTCTCGAGCCCCTTTTTTAGTCAAGCAACCAGCCTGAGAGTACGCAGAGAATCGTCCGTTAGAGTGGTAATGTAAAAAGACACTGATGTAACTCATTTAATAAAATTCTTAACAATGCACGTCTAATTTTAGAACGTTTTTCCACTCTGACTCACATACAGCACACTCCAAAACTAATAAGGGGCCTAGCTCAAACGCTGCCTTCTAAACAGGGCCGGCCGTGCTACAATGCAGTTTGTCTTCCTCGGAGGAAAAAAAAAGCTTGCAGGAGTTACTAAAAATGACCCATACGCGGCGGTTTCTTAGAAAGCAAGGGTCCTGCCACGAGAGAAAACGACAAATAAGAGAGCAGTGTGCCCGAAGCTGGCAGGAGGTTAAGCTGGGAAGTTAGAAAAATGAAAAAGAAGATGATAAGTGCCTGGCATTGAGTACATTGAACAGCACAAAATGTAGAAAGAAGTGAATCTATGGGGCTGTGCGACCCATCCGCCCTGTCCAACACTTGTTAGCAGTTATGCCAAGTTTATCAGAACATCTCAGCCTGCTAATTTGCTGGATGTATTGTGTACGCATCGGAGCTGGAAGCTCGCTGTGATAGGGAGCCCAGCTCCCCTGTCCGGCGCTCTCCCTCCTGGCGGGGAGGCGTGTCGCTTGTTTAAACCCAAATCTCCCCGAGCCCAGGCGCGGGCAGAGATCCAACCTCCAGCTCCAGGAACGTGTCTTGGATGAGCAATGAACCCGGTCCGGAGCTGTCGCCTTCCAACGTGAGCCACTAAAGCACTCGCCATCCAAAAAAACACAACAAAACAATAAGAAAAGGAAGAA
This sequence comes from Anas acuta, assembly GCF_963932015.1. Taxonomy (NCBI): domain Eukaryota; kingdom Metazoa; phylum Chordata; class Aves; order Anseriformes; family Anatidae; genus Anas; species Anas acuta. The sequence continues at coordinate 198,122,924 of NC_088979.1, read as the reverse complement.
AGATAGAGGCTGGGAAGGAACCTGTCAGCGGAGAGGGGAGACAAAAGCTTTGCGAGGAGGGTTTTTTTGGGGGGTTTTAGCACTTTTTAGCACTTTTGGTTTCAGCCTGCAGGACCCCGAGGCACAGCCAGCCAAGCTCCCTGCTCCAAGAAGAAAGGCTGAAAGGAGCCGGGACGCCTTGATTTAATGGGAAACACCCACTGAGAGAGGACAGTCGCTGTTTTTGTTTAAAAAAAATAAATTAATTTAATGAAGGTTTGAGCAGAGCGCGCAGCAGCGCCCCGCAGCCTGCCGGGGCGGCAGGTCCTGGTGGCAGCGAGCACCTCCCGACCCTTGCTTTAAGGGAGCGACGTGATAAATAGTCAAATAAATAAAAAATAATAATAAATAAATAATAATAATGATAATAATAATCAAGTTTCACCCTTGAGCTGAGGGATGGGGGGGGGGGGGAGGGAGGGACTCAAACGGTGGCTCTGGGACACCTTCAGCGGCCGGTTGGTGCCTTCGGCCTCTGAGGGGAGGAAGAGGAGGAGGAGGAAGATGAGGAGAAGGAGGAGGAAGATGATGAGGAGGAGGATGAGGAGGACGAGCAGCAGCCGCCCTGCATGGGGGCGCCCCTCTCCGCCTCCACAGAGCGGGCACGGGGCCGCGTGTGAGGGAAGAGGAGGAGGAGGGCGATGAGGATGATGATGATGATGAAGGTGAGGAGGATGAAGATGAGGAGGAGGCGCGGTGCAGGTAAGCCGCCCCCCCCACATTCCCCCTCAGCGCCTCAGGCGCGCTCCCGCCTCCCCCCCCCCCTTCCCCTCCCCTCAGGAAACAAAATGGCGGCGGCGGCGGGCGGGAGGAGGGGGGGGGGGGGAAGAGAGAGGAAAAAAAAAAAAAAAAAGAACACAAAACCGCCAGTTTAACCCTTTCGCTGCCGGCGCGGGGCGGGTTTTTTCCTTTTTTTTTTTTTTTTTTATATTTTATTTATTTATTTTTAAAGCGGCGCGGCGCTCGCCCTCCTCCTCCTCCTCCTCCTCCTCCTCCCCCTCGCCTTTCTCCTCCCTTCTCCCGAGTCCTGACCCCGTGAGGGGAGGGGGGGGGGGGGGAAGGAACGAGGCCGGCGGGGAGCCCGAAGCCGAAGCGCCCCCCTAGCCCCCCCCCACCCCCCCCTCCCGTTTCCAGCGTGAGGCGATTTCCCCTTTAACCCCCCCCCCTCCTTCCCCTTCCCTCCCTCCTCGGGTCTCCCCCTCACCGGCTTCGCCTCCTCGCCCTCCGCCTCCTCCCGCGAACGGGGCTCCCGGCCCAGTCCCACAATGCACCGGGCGCGGCGGGGCTCCCTCGGCGCCGCCTGAGCAGAACAGAAGCCGCCGCCGCGCTCCGCCGCCCGCCGGCACCGAAGGGGTTAAACCTCCCCCCCCCCCCCCGTTCCCGTCGCCCCGCCCACGCCGCGCGCGCTCTGTTCCCGCGCGCGCGCGCCCGTTCTCCCTTCGCGCGCCCGCCCGCGCGCGCGCGCGCGCTCCCGGCGGTGCAACCGCGCCCCGGGGCCGGGCTGCAACGGCGGCCGCGCGGCAACGAGGCCCGAGGGTGTTTGCGCGCCCCCCGGCTGCAGCGCTGCTGCTGTGTCTCGAAGGCGTTCTCTCGCCCCCAAAAACCCCTTTTCCCAATCTGTGAAATAAAAATTTCAGTGCTTCTCCCCCCAAATTGGGCTCGCTTGTATGATTTTTCCCTCAAAAGTTGCCTCTTTTTTCATGGCTTTTCCTCAAAATTGGGTTCTCCTGCATGATTTTCCCTCAGAATTGGGCTCTCTCGCATGACTTTCCCTCACAAGTTGCCTCTTTTTCACGATTTTCCCTCAAAATTTGCCTCTCCTGCACGATTTTCCCTCAAAACTTTCCTCTTTTTCATGATTTTCCCTCCAAATTTGCCTCTCTTGCATGATTTTCCCTCCAAATTTGCCTCTCTTGCACATTTTTCCCTCAAAATTGGTCTCTCTTGCATGGCTTTCCCTCAAAATTTGCCTCTTTTTCATTATTTTCCCTCAAAATTGGGCTCCCTTGTGTGATTTTCCCTCAAAATTGAGCTCTCTTGCATGATTTCCCCCACCCCCCAAATTGGGCTCTCTGCCATGATTTTCCCTTAAAATTTGGGTCTCTTACATGATTTTCCCTCAAAATTGAGCTCTCTTGCATGATTCCGCCCCCCCAAATTGGGCTCTCTGCCATGATTTTCCCTCAAAATTTCCCTCTCTGGCATGATTTTCCCTCAAAACTGGGTTCTCTTGCATAATTTTCCCTCAAAATTGAGTTCTCTTGCACAATTTGCCCTCAAAATTTGCCTCCCTGGCATGATTTTCCCTCAAAATTGGGTTCTCTTGCATGATTTACCCTCAAAATTTGCCTCTTTTTCATGACTTTCCCTTAAAATTTGGCTCTCTTTCAAGATTTTCCCTCAAAAATTGGGCTCTTTTTCAAGATTTTCCCTCAAAATTTGGATCCCTTGCATGATTTGCCCTCAAAACTTGCCTCTCTGGCATGATTTTCCCTCAAAACTTCGTTCTTTTGCCTGATTTCCCCTCAGAATCTGTCTCACTTTGCACACCAGGCGAGTTTTCTGCTGAGGCAAGGGAGATACAGGTAGCGTAGGGCCCACTGTTACACTGCAGAATATATTTATTTTTTAAAAAATTAGCTTATTTCTTGCAGTTTGCAGCTAAACACCTAATTAAGTAATTGCCCGTTAATTCAAAGATGGTTTAATTCGCAGGCTGCCTTTTGTGCAACTCTCTTTGAAAACGTCCGGCTTCAAATTGAACAGAGGAGGAAATTAAACCCCTGCTTTTCTCGCCTGGCTTTTAATTACTCTTTTTTTTTTTAATCTCCAATCAAACACAGCACCTCCGGACCACGACCCTGAAGACCAGAAGAGTGGAGACACCGAGCACCTTTTGGAGACCACCAATATTTGTGTAAATTCACCGATTTCTCCCTCCAGACCATCTCAGAGGTCTTCTCCAACCTTGACGCTTCGGTGATGCCAGGCTCCGCTGAGGCCACCAGAGGATCTCAGGATCTTTTCCGACAGCCACCTGAGCTGAAATGCTGGGCACTGCTTCCACGTGCTGTCTGTGTGCCCCGTGGTGGATGATTTCAGTCTAAAAAGTTGCCCCTAAGTGCCTTGTGGGGCTGTAATCGGGAGCTCCAATCTAAAGCTCCTCAAGCTTTTCCCCATTGCCTCTACCACTCCATCTCATTTTTAAAAAAAATATGAAACATACAGAAATAAAAATAAAACAAGGAACTCTGTAGATTTTAAAGCCCTGACTTACGGATTTTTTTCGCTTCTGATTTCTTTTTAGGGGATGGAGGAACTGAATCCCATTCCCATTTTTCTCACAAGGGTTGAACATTTATTTCTTTAATAGAGCAGGGGAAAAAAAAAAATAATAATGAGATTCCAGGTGGCCACACAAGAAAAAGAAAACCTGAATACACCCAAATTTACCCCAAGGTGGAGAGGCCCGGTGACACCACCCCATGCCCCACGTTCTGTTTGGGGATGGCCGGGTTTTGGGGTGAGGAGAGGGAAAATGGGGCACGGGATGGTGCAGGGCAGGGATGCGAATGGCAGCCTCCTGCCTGGAATTTTTTAAATAATGGTGTTCTAGGACTCAACAAACAAATGAATAAATAAATAAAAAGGATTGAATGGATTTTTTTTTTCCTCTTTTAAAGTTTTTTTTTTTGCTGTCTGGCTTGCAGTTCCGCAGAAATCCCCCGATCTGGAGTGGTTTGGTCCAGTGCCATGAGAACAGTCTGCTCCACACACCTTCGGAAATGGAAAAAAACAGGAAAAAAAAACACAAAAAGAGATAAAGAGCCCTCAGTGCATGCCCCGGGGTGCTGCCTGACGGCGCTGTCACATCAAAGCCCGCTGCTCCTACACCAGGAGCAGGCAGCGGGCGGCCTTCACCTTTACAGGTGCGGCCGGGGCTGGAGCAGCTCAAATTTCTGTGGCCAAAGCTAAATCTGAGCGATGGGCCTGGCGATGCAGGCGGCAGGTTTGGTTCTGCTACTTCAGAGCTTGTCAGATTCAGCTTGTGATCTCCCCTTTCTGTTTCTTAAACGTCAGCAGAAGGGGTTTTGTTTTTTATTTTTAATCCCCACAACCTTCCCATGGCAAGGTGTCGAAGGGAGAAGCGGCGGCGTCACGGAGGCGTGATAAAGCAGAGCTGATTAAAGAAATAAGCAAGAAATGGCAACGCAAAGTGACTTTTTTGATTGATTCCCAGTTCCAAATCCCCACTGCTGGGAAAATTTGTTTCCATTTCAGGATTCCCGTCGCTGGTAAAATCCAACCAGCTGATTCAGCCCTGATGGTGCTGAATATTGAGCTCGGTGTGTCGAGATGACTTCTTCCACTGACGTGTGGGGCTTAAACACATGGCTTTACTTAACACTGACAGAGTTACGGCCTCGTATCTTAACTCTTTTCCCAGTCTGCGGTGGAAACGCCATGTTTTCTTGCTGCAGGAGCTTTAACCATGTTGCTCTAAGTTCATTTCTCATCCTGCAGCACCCATTTCTCAACACAGCGTCCCGCTTCGACGAAGCGACCCCGGTTTGTGCTGTTCTCAGCCCCCCTTGCCTCGCTGTCGTCTCCCTGCCTCTCGTTAACACGTGGACGGCATTAATTAGTAACGATGCCAGCAGTGGCCTCCTCTGTGCCTCAGTGCTTCCCCCTCTGTGCCCCGAGGAGCAGATGTTCCTTACCTCTTTGTTTCCCGTCACCAAACGGGGACTTTGCCCCGTTCACCTCCGATAAGGCGCTTTAATGGGCTCTGATGGGGGATTTTATCAGAAGTCTGTGCAAAATCCAAACGGAACGCTGCCCGCCCAGCAGCTTTTATGCATTTTTTTTTCCTTTTTTTTTTTTTTTTTTTGGACCAGAGCTGGGGGCTGAAGCAGGGGGTGATGCTGCCCCCGAGCAGCCCTGGGGGTCCCATAAGTGGGTTCCTGTTTCCTGCTGGTACAAGATGGGGCCCAGCCACGCAGATAACATCTGCCCCCAGAGGGGAAATCCTCAAAAGCCGCTCCAAGCCTTGCTGTGAAGATGTGCCCTTGCAGCTCCCGTCTCTTCCTCGCTTCTTCTGGGGCGTTTCGTGCCTCGCTGCCACGTGTGTTGGCCCTGAAAAGCACCAGGGGAGCCTTCAGCTCCTGTTTTCCTCCTGTTTATTCGCCTGGGTGTCACGGGGTTTGTACAAACAGCCAGGCAGCGAGGGATGGCCCTCCATAATCTCTCCTAAAATGCACTAGGCCATGCAGTTCTGCCTTTAGGCTCCCACCTGCTTCTTCCCCGCTTCCCTGTTGCGACCTGGAGCTTCACGCCGGGCCACGCTCACCCCTCCTTCCCCCTGGCAAACAGCAGCAGCCGCTTGCTTTGGGTGCTGCTGTTTGCAAGGTCAGGAGGCAGCAGGATTTGCTGATTACTTTTATAGGATCTATTTTTCTCCAGCATTAACAAACACCAAAACACTCAGGGAAGGCAAAGACCACACCACTAAATCCTCCCATGCCTCCATCTATTTGTCGGGCACCCACTTGCCCCCTTCTCTCCTGCTGCAGCACCCTCTGGGTGCATTTTCTCCTGCCCATGCCCGGGTTTGGCACTAAATAACCCTCTCTGCTGCTTTTGCAGGACCCCATGGGGCAGGAAACACGAAAAACTCCCAGCGGCGGCGACAGTAGGGACAGACGCTTTGATTTCCAGCAATGCAATTAACACCCTCGCTAAACAAAATCCATCGAGTGAGATCTCCGTGCGGGAGAGCAAACCTGCCGGGAAGAGCGACTGCTCCAGAAGGCTGACATTGCCCTCCTTCTCCTTCTCCTTCTCCTTCTCCTTCTCCTTCTCCTTCTCCTTCTCCTTCTCCTTCTCCTTCTCCTTCTCCTTCTCCTTCTCCTTCTCCTTCTCCTTCTCCTTCTCCTTCTCCTTCTCCTTCTCCTTCTCCTTCTCCTTCTCCTTCTCCTTCTCCTTCTCCTTCTCCTCTTTCTCCTTCTTCTCCTCCACCTCCTCTTCCTCTTTCTCCTCCTCCTCCTTCTTTTCTTTTCTTCTTCTTCTTTTCTTCTTCTTCTTCTTCTTCTTCTTCTTCTTCTTCTGCTTCTGCTTCTGCTTCTGCTTCTGCTTCTTCTTCTTCTTCTGCTTCTTCTTCTTCTGCTTCTTCTTCTCCTTCTTCTTCTTCTCCTTCTTCATTGTCCGTCTTTTTTGTTTTCTCAGTTTATTATTTATTATTATATCACATGTTTGCAGTGTAACAGGTCAGGGAGCAGCCCCATGCTCAACTAAATGTTTTGGTTTCTGCTGTTGGTGGCTGTGCCAAAGCTGGTGGCACTTCTGGAGGCGAGGAGCGGACCCCAGTGGTCCATGGGTTGGACCAGGGCAGAGGAGCACGGGTTCTGTTCACACCACTCAATCCAGCACAGCCTCAGCCCTGTGTGCACCTCCTGAGCCTCCACAGCTACAACCAGGATGAGGAAAACTCCCCAATTTGGGCCCAAATTGCTGTCACCGGAGCAGCTCTTGCCCTTGGTGAAGCCGATGGGCACAAGCCGTGGTGCTGCAGGACCCCTGCGGTGGGCAGGACACGACCCCAACGCCTTTGGGCTGCTCTGAGAAGCAAAGATCCCATTCTGGAGTCAGCCTCCTCGCATTCGCAGCGATATTTCTGTGAGTTACCAGCAAGGAGGCAGAGTTCAGGGTGGAAAATCTCCTCCAAGTTCAGGCATTTAAGGCAGCGGAGAGAGCCGTGCTTCTGCAACCCGCCGAGTGCGAGCAGGAATCACCTCGCCCACCCACGCTCACTAAATATTTAGTCATTTTTAACAAGTTAAACAAAGCCCTTTGATTGGATTTATGCTAATGGCTCCTCCGTAGGCATCTCCGCTTCATTTACATCGCGCTGCTGAAATCGCCCGTGCGCGCTGCCGGCACCATTAGCAGAGGAGAGGAGCAGGCAGCAGGTCACGGGCGCCACAAGATGGCAATAGCTGAAGAGCAATTTCTGTCTGGGTTCCCCGGCAAAACCCTGGCGTGCATTAACCTTTGCACCTGGGAGCCTCGGAGGGGGGGAGCGGAGAGGTTTCCTTCTGCCTCTGGCCTCATCCTTCCTCCCACGGATGGTGAAGAACGGAGGAGAAGCCGGGTGGCCCAAGGTCGCCCAGCGCCTTCTTGGTGCAGGGTGCCCACCGCCTCCCATCCCGGGCAGGAAATTTTGCTGTTTGAGTCTTTATTTCCAATATTTTTTATTATATTTCTATTTTATTTCTATATTTTTTCCGACAACCCCAGGAAGAAATGCAGTGCCTTGCCGCAGAGCAGGAAGGGCAACCCCCCCGTGCCATAAACCCGGACTTTCCACCTGCGTATCAGCAAGAGGAAAGCAATCACCAGCTGGAGGAGATTTTCTGCTGGAGGAAGCGTCCAGCAGTGTTTTTTTAGGGTGGGTGCTGGCTTGCGGGAAAACCCTACAGCCTGGGAAGGGGTGAATCAATCAGGCTCAGCATCCTCGCTCTGATCCCACTCACACTTTGGGGTCTCAGCGGGGGCATCGCTGCCTCCACTCTGGTGTCTGCAAACGGGGAAGAAAATCTGGATTTGGGGTGGCAGGATGGGTTTTGCTGGACATCCATGAGCATTATCTCCATCCCCACCAGCCAAAAACCCCATGGAGTTGAGTCGCGCTCTACATTCACGTGAATGGGTTGGAAACGGGAACTTATTGGGGAGCAATGAGTTGCTGGGGACTTTGCATGGGCTCGTGGTGGACACCACAAGGTCCCCGGACACACAGAGCTCCCCTCGTCCCCCTCCTGTCCACGTTTTCTTAGCCCAGTGCCTCCGGAGATGCTGCAGGACAGGAGAACCGCTGTGTGCGAGGCGTTTTTGGGATCTCCCGGGTGATGTGTCTGCAAAAGGAGGAGAGGAGAGCAGAGGGGAGGACATGGGGTACAAAACGCAGCCTCCTCTCTTAGCACCAGCCCTCCGGGCAATGGAAACCTGCAATTACAAGACACAAACGATGTCTTTGTTCGCAATTAGCTCCCCTGCTCGTCTGACCCCTCTGTGAGGGCCTGGCTGAAGGGAGGACCCGATGCAGAAACACGTTGGGGGCATCTCCCCGGCATCCAAATTCCCCAAATTATTTGCTGCCCCCGTTATGTCACACATAACCACGTACACACGCAGGGGAGGGGGAAGAGCTGATGGAATCCATTCTTTCTTTATTTTTTTTTAACCCAGAATCAATGTTTACACAACCGAGCTAAATTATTTATCCCCATAATGTTATAGGTTTCACATCGGTGCCTTTTATTAGCTTCCGTCGGATGAGAAATCGTAGCTGACCTACTTGTAGGGACTCCTTGCCTGCCTCTCCGTGACGCAGCCGGTGGTGGGGAGGGGGTGAAGACGCTCAATTTATCTGGGATTTTGGGGAGAATGGTTGATTTTGCTCAGTTTGGTGAAATATCAGCTGTGGCTGTGCCTTTAGGGGGATGTGGCGGTGGGGTCGGATACCCCAGCTGCCCGTCATCAGCCCTGGGGTTTTCCTGGGGCCGTGCCTCCTCTTTGCCATGATGATGTGGAGCTTTGTAGGGCTTTGTCTTCCCACCGACAGCTCCAGGGTGGGATCTGTCGGGGCCACCGGTCCCCCAAAAACCCGACGGCGTGGCGGCGCGCTCCCTCTGCCAGCCGCTTCCCAACCAACGTGTCACACAGGCTTCAGATGACTTTCTTCTTGCCTCGCAACTAATGCATTTTTTATAAAGCCCGGGCTCCTGTTTCCTTTCATGTCGCTGCGAGGATATCCTTTTCCTGTTAAGCTTCAGAAGGATTTTTATTTTTTTTCACCCGAGGAATTCGTCGCCGGCGTCCCGTAAATAGGGCGGCGGGACGCACGGCGCGAAGTCCTGGGGCATCCCTGCAGCATCCCTGCCATGGCCTCTGATACATTGAATTTCCTGGCATGCGGTGACATTTCTTGTCCCTGATCCTATCATAAAGCTGCGTTAACCTGCCCCGGGATTAAAAAAATCAAGCAAAATCAACCTGCACGAGGAGGACTCGCAGCACGGAGCGGGAGGGTGAAAATCACCACTCAGCGAGGGATGAATTCGTTCCACCGAGTTGAGTGAGCATTATTTGTAGGAATGACGACTTGCACTTGGATCTGGAGCCAATTCAGACTCAGGTGGAGCTCTCCCAGCTCGCGGCGATGGATGAGGACCCAGCTGGCTCGCACGATGCCCGCCGAGGCTCCGTGCAACCACTGCAGGGGAAACAAAACCATGGCAGGGCTTTTCACCACCAGCTACTGCCCACAGAAAGCAGCCAGGGTGTGTGGAGGTGCTTTTCCTCATTTCTCATCGGCTGGAGGTTCCCAGGAGCGTGTGTTTGCAGGGAACATTTTCCGAGGCTAACCAACGCTCGACAAGGGTGCGATAATAAATGACCGGGCGTATTTCTGCGCGGCCACTCCAAATTATGGATGTTGGGTTTGCCCTCTCTGCGTGTTGTTTCCATAGAAGCAGAGCTTAACCTTTTAAGCGAAGATTATAAAGGCACCTAATTCAATTAAAATTAGACTTCAAGCATATCAGCACTTAATACTCGAGGGTTATTACGCGATTGGCTATGGCCATTGTTCTGACGGCCAGGGCAGGATCGTTTCCATCAGACAAACAGCATCGTGGCAGCAACTTTTAGGGTTTTCCGTACATTTCCTTACCTGGTCCACAAACTGCCAGGTAATTCCCCTGAAACACAGCAACCCAGCACAGAACACAGGAAGGCACGTTCAATTAAAGTTATTTATTGTAGGTTTTCTTTTTCTGGACTGACAAAGAGGGTTTCCCAGAGATCGGTAACACGACACAATGTTATACACCATATCACAACTAGTCCCTTCTCGCTTTATTAAGAACATAGTCATTTAAAAATATCTAAATATTTACATATTAATAAAACATATATACAGAAGATTGAGACGTTTTTACCTAAATATGGAATGATTTTCTTCTTTTTTTTTCTTTTTTTTTCTAATAAACCCTATAAAAAGATTTCTGAAGAAAGTCTGAACAGTAGTCACAGTAAGTAAACACCAACGCAATCTTCAAAATTTACAAAAACGCTGATTCCATCGCTGAAGTGTTACGATACGGACACACGGTGTGGGGGCACGGCTGCCCCCGCCCTATGCAGACAACTCCAAGCCATGAAGGAAGGAAAGACTCTGTTTTTTTTTTTTTTCTTTTTTCTTAAGGTTCGCAGTGCACATTCAATATATTCCACAGTTTTCCAGAAGACACGGTCATTCCTAAAAGCACATCGCTGGCGGGTGGGGAGGGCGGGCAGCCTGATTTCTCGGGTGCTGGGGGAACGCGCCCCCTCTGTGGGTGTTCAACAGCTTCCCAGAAACAGGCTTCAGGGGTTTTAAACCAGAAAGAAATCTTTAAATACTTTGAAGAAATAAAAAAAAACCATCCCACTCGGTAATAGCACTTCAGTTGAAACACTCAAAGGCCAAATAGTGTCAAAGGGGGGGGGGAAGATGCACCTAAAATACACAAAGGAAAACGAAACACAATGGTGAAGGCTCTAGCAATCTCTCCCTCGAATGGCAGGAAGCCCACTCAAACTCTCTGCTGATCGATAGGTGCTGTAGGTAAGACCTTCGAAACTTTTCCCCTATGTTTCTTAAAGTGAATTTAGTGCTGTTGAAAGGTGCAGAAGTGGCAGTTTGCACGGAGGAGGGCTGCGTACGATTTTCCCTTAGCCCTGACCTGAAAGGACCGATGCTTTCTGCCTCTAAGAGAGTGAATTCCTTGATCAATTCACTCATCTTAACTGCCGAGCCATCAATAGAGTGCGGGTCAAAAGGGGACTTTTTAAAATTTATTTTAAATATTGTCCCCAAGGGCAGTGGTCGCGAAATCACAGTGTGCAGACCCTCGCCCTGGAAATCAGCAAACTAAGCCGTTGTGAGACTGAGGTGGTAGGGAAAGCAAGGAGACCGTGCTCGAGAGGACCACACAGGGCATCTCCAGCTTGCTCGAGGAACAGCTTCTCCCTGCTACGTGTGCAGAAATGGGCGCTGCTGGTAGGAATCCTGCTCTTCTTCCTGCTAGATCCAGCCAGGACCTTTCAATTATAGCTGTGTATGACTGGCTATTTGCACTACGGGTCTCTAAAGAGAAGCAGCAGCCAGGAAAGGAAAAGTGGGTCTGCAGAAGAACAAGAGCAGGGCACTTCTACCACTCATCGAGCCCCCTGGGTTCGGGAAGGAGAGATGCCACCACGGTCCCCATGGAGGGGAAGTCATCCAGCTGTGTTCATCCACCTCTGCATAGCTTAAGATGAAACACGAGCACACAACCATGTGGGGAAGTACAACGGCAAAGGGAAAAACAAAGGCAAGAGAACGTCTTCAGGTAGAGTGGCTACCATCCTAATTAAATAACGGGTTAGATATGGAGGGCAATCATCTTTAATTAAGATGAGAACCGGCGAAACGACCTGGTGGTTTCGTGGCTTGAGGGTTCACGGAAAACGCGTGGAACAACACAAACTCGAAGGGAAAGCTGCACGGACGCCCACGTCCCGCAGGAGGCTGAAGGTCTCGCGCCGATCTTGCAGGAACGTTCCCCGAAGGAGAGGATGTTTTAGAACCGCTACCGTCACCGGTGTGGAGGTTAAACAGAAAAATCTGGGTGTGCATCGATCAGAGCATCCGTTGTGGTGTCAAAAAGGTTACCTGGAGGAAGAAGAGTTGGAGGAAATCAGTTTAAAAGGAAAACGTTTTTAAATGAAATTAGGCTAAAAGGAAGTAACATTTTTAAGATATCAGCTCAGTCCTCTGTTTAAAAAACAAAACAAAACAAAAAGCTGGAAATTATATATTTAGATTCTAATTCTAATTTGTGATGGGGCCAAACTGTTGGTGTACGTGCAGACAGCAGCTGCTGAAACCCATCTAGGGTAGAGCCCGACCAGCTAAAGAAAGCAAATTAAATGGATTTATTTTTATTAATGCTGAATTTGTGAGCAAAGTTTTTCACCGAAAAGGAAGGACGCCCCACTTGAGATGTGAAGCGCCGCGCTAGGCACAAACTGCTCCGCGCTGCTTCCCACTTTGAAGCTGCGTTTCTGAAGAAGTGAAAAAAGCACCCCGTGAATTTGAAACCCAGAGTGTGTATTTCTGGACGTTCTTTAGAAAAAAAAAAAAAACAAATGGGGAGGGGGGAAAAAAACCCACTCCACAGTAGTCTAAATGCATACGGCATAATAAAAAATGTAAAAAAAGAACAACAAAAAAACAGAGGTATGCCGGATGATTATATCCCGTCTTTGTAAGCCACTTTAAGGAGGTGTTTTTTTCTAAACAGCACAATGAAAGATGGACAGAAGAATTACAACGACAGCGCTAAGAACACAGGGCAAATAGGAGACAGACATCAATCAGTGCAGAAGGCAAACGCAACCCAATGAAAAGGGAAGGCTCACAATCAGGCACTGAAAGGATAAAGATTTATATTACAATAAAGGATTTATATTTCAGGTTTCGAAAAGTTTTTTTTTTTTATTCTTTTTGAAGTTTCGTTTTCTTGATGTTGTGTTTGGAGAGAAAAGGAGACAACCTGTACAGAATCGGCTCGTTGCTGTTTTCTTATCACTGGTTTCTTCCCGAAGAGATTGCTCTCATCTCCCGACAAAGCCGTATCACCCCTGGACCCGAGGATTGGGTTGTCACTGATTCTGCTTCTTTTAGGGATATCAAAATCGTTTCACACCTCAAAATTAGCCCCGGAGAAACTGTATGAAACCTTCAGCCCAGCTGTGGTCCAAAGCACAGGTATGAGGAGGGCTCCCTCCTGCCCTGGGCTGCGCGTTTCTTCCACATGTGATTTACAAGATGAGGATGCACGAGAAGGGTGTTGCAGCTGTCTTAAATTTGTTTCCATGTGCAGAACTTATGGGTTATATTTAAAAAATATCCAGATGCTTTATATAAACCGTAGACCAAACTGAAATGAGCTTTTCTGCAACGCCAACTCATACGGGAAGACTCCAAAAGCTGCCACGTCTTCATCCCGATAAAGACATATCCCACACCTTGCAGGTTCCCACATCAACGAGAAGCTAATCAGTCCTTCCAGCCACTCCACAGTAATTAGCCTGGGAGCTGTCTGATCTGTCTCAGCTCAGCTCTGGACACAGACTTCAGCTTAAGCAGCAGCCCGCGTTAGCACGTGCAGAAGCTGGAGCTATCGGAGTCCTGAGCTTTCCTAGGGTTTGTCAGAGACAACTCTTCTAGCATTTTCGTGAGCTTTATCTGTTATTCTGCCAAAGTTCCCGGCAAGTTTAACTGCTACAGTTCTTCCAATTTTCTTTAAACACCCTTCAATCATCAGCCTTCAGAGCGCAGGCACTCTCAGCATCTCGGGTGATTTTAAAACGGGAGCACGATTCTTGCTCTTGAAGTGCTAAAATATAATTGGGCAAAAACATCTCCCTTAGTTTTAGGAGAATGTACCAGCTACATTTTTTTTTTACAAGGCTTTTGAGTTGCAAAGGAGGGTTTTGGAAAGAAAACACCTCTTTTCTCCCCGGAGACCAGGATTTAGCTGCTTGTGGGCCCAGAAGGAGCAGATTCAAACCTGGCTGGAGGCACCTATGTAAATGAGCCACATTCAGAGCAGTTCTGGCACCAAAGACCAGGCTCCTCCAACCTTGAACGTAGCTGATCTGAACTTATTCCTTCTCCTATCAACTGTGAAGAGAGCTGGGAGCAAGCACGCTCCCAACGGAGGTGTCTCAGCTGAAATGCCAGCCATCCACAGGCTGCGATCTGAAAACGTGTGGGTTGAAGAACCGCAGCACCAAGAGCCCACGCATCCCCGGATCGTGTTTATAACCTCAGCGGGGTCACAGGTAGCCCTGACTGAGCAGAAAAGGCAGGTTGGAGAAATCTCAGTTCTCCTTTTTTTTTGCACCAACGCTTACCATTGATTTAATTGAGCTTTCACTTCTGAAATCTGTTCAGCTTGTGAAGACCAAGAGAGCAACCACCCGATGTTCATCACAAATGGCTCAAGTGACCTGATCCAGCCCGATTTCACCCCATTGCCACCCCATGCCAACCACTGATCGCTCCTGATCTGTCTCCTATGAGCGAGGGAGGCCCCCCGCACCAGGCATTGCACAAACACCATCAGCGAGGCTCTTCCCCGCTGAAATTTCAAGCTAAACAGAGAGAAGACAGCCGAATACGGCCCGCTAAAGCTCCCTGTCAGCAACACCCCCTATCAAAGCAGCTGTGCTAAGGCAGGGAAAGACCTCCATCAAAGTTCCATCCCACCTCTTTTGCGGCACTCCTCGATAGCAAGCATCTGTATTTTGGCTCTCCATCGTAATTACTGTCATTAGGCTGTCTGTATATCACTTTAAATCACTCGCTTCCAAGAGCAGTGTGACGTTGCATTGATACGTCCTATGAAGAGGCACTCGCACGCGCACATAATAATGGGTGTGAGTCAAAGGCTTGGCGTGCGGCCCGCCAGCATCGCCTCCCCCACCGATGCACATCGCACCGTGGTTTATCCAGGCGTCCTTCCCCGTGTAGTACGGAGAAATGCAAAAAAAACATTTCAGCTGGAGAAGCGTGTGCATGTGCAGATGTGATCAGACCATGCTGGTGGTGATTTGTTTGCAGGGTGGCCGGGGAGTTGGGTTCTCTGCCATGACCATCTTGCTCGCTTCCATCGCTAGCACGAGGGGCGAGAAGCAGCTGCGGAAAATCCAGTGACTCTGCGCCGTCATACGATTGCTCCAGCAATGCAAAGATAATGCTGCACAGCATTAGCGAGCTTTATTAGAGCCCTCTTTTGATGGAATTGCTTCCCGCGCTGATAAAGGAAGCAAACAGGATGTCCCTTGGAAGAGACCTCTCAAAGCAGAGCTTCCTGCGCCTGTTATCGCAACAGGGCCCTGAAATATTCACCGGCTGGCCAAGAAAGCAGCACGGCAGCTCCCGGCGAGCGTGTGCTCCCAGCCCCCGCTGGGTCCCTGCCAGAACCAGACTGTAGCTGCTTGTCCTCGCCGCTGCATCACTGCTCCTATTCCTTGGTAACTGCACGTGCTCTGACAGCAGGATTTCAACTGGGCGGCTGGCGGCTGCTGCTCTGGCCCCCAGCACGCAGTGGTGGTGGCTCATCCCTCCTTTTCCTTTGGTTTCGGCGGTGTTAGGCTGCATCCTTGTGAAATTACAGGGGAAATTACAGCCATGTCCCCACACTCTGGCTCCACGCAGTTTTGGGAGGATGGGAACTCTGTTCCGAACACCAGGGCAGTTATTAAATGAACTCTTAACGAGAGGATGTTTCAGAATTCGCTCTCAGCCTCTCTCGATTTTAACACGATGTGCAACAGCACACAAAAAATGTATATCCTGGCCCCCTCACTGCGCAGCCACATTGCTATTTAACAATTGCCAGGCTTTGAGGCAAGGTGCCTGCACTCCAAGAGAAAGTAAAACAACACTTAGCTATCATAACATATGCATATCGCATGCAATCTTTCTGTAAACCCAAGATCTTATTGCTACTGCCTTGCCCAACTGAACAGACAGTACAATAGGAATTACTGAGTCTGTTCCTACCAGTAACACTGTTCAGAACCCCCAAAACTCCCAGAAATACAAGGGATGAGCACAAGATCCTGTTTGGGATAAGAAGGGTGACTTACCGGCCTTATTAGCTTGGCTGCTGCCACGAACCTTGAGGTTTTATGAATATGAAATAGAGGAGGAAATTTTAAGATTCTGGTGCATTTGTTTTTTTAATACGGGGCGTTCAAAACGTAGATAGCTGGGTCCCGTGTGCAATTACCCGAATGTAGATGGCACGGCAGGATTACTGCAAACTGCTTGTGCACAATAAACAAACACAAACATTCGAAGCTGATAAAAATTTTAATGCATTTTACCTGTCTGTAGTAAAGAAATGTCCGGCTTCTCATCACAGTCAGTTGCCTCTGCTGATTACAAATATAAACAAGAAATGTCATTACTTTTACTGAATGCAGGAATGTGATTAAAGAGCTACATACTCTAGAGCGATTTTGCATTTTCTATCTACTTTCCTCAGCTGCAATTTGCTATCGCTCGGTTAAAAACTCACTGCTTGGAGGAAAAGGTCATATAATAAAAATGCAAACTTAGGAGAGGCTTTGGTATTAATAAGCAGTTGTGCCAGCAATGGGCTGCGGTAACGCTTGCTCCTTGTAAGGTTTCAGGACAGAAGAGGTCGATAAGGGGAGCTGCAATCATTTTATAAGATCGCATAGGAGAAATCCTGTTTGTTAAGCCTTCTAAGGCTTGCACTCCATCCTCCTGCAGCTGCCACCATCAGACACCCAAGGGAAAAGTAGGAACACTCCCATTTCTGCATCCAAACTTTCCGTGACCACAGGCAAGCTCGTTTGGGAAGAGAAAGATTTGCTAGGGCAGGAAGTCTTCAAAGGTACAGGTGGGCACGTAGCAGAACTACAACAGCAGGTAACCGTGCGGGCACACAGGCAATTACAGCGTACACACACACGTTTTTAACTCACGGCATGTGCGAGATCATTTGCCTTAATCTAGCCCACGGTAAAGGAAGGCTAAAAGCCTAATTTGTTCCTCTCCTGTTTGCCACGGGCCAAGGGAATGCATAAAGATGGTTCGTGTGGCTCCAGGGATGTGCAGCAACTTGTCAGGCTGTAGTACCCGTCAGTGTGTGTTTGAACCCCGAGTAAATTACAGGCATTTAATAGGAATTAGGTGCCTAACCCACACAATCCCCATTCAAAATCCCATTACCTTTGTCTTTTGACAATTCAGCACGATATTTAAGGCCTTTCAAACACAATGAGATCTTCAAGAGCCCTTAAGCAGGCTCGATGTGGTCATGAAGGTGAAGTCCCTTACACTGTACAGGTGCAGTGTGGTGGATGTACATCCAACCACCTCCGTTCCGTGCACATTTTCCATAGGCAACAAATTTAACCAAGGCTCTAGGTACCTTGAGCAACTTAGTGCAGGTCTCTCTTGACGCTAAGCTAACTGTCCTGGCCACCTTTATTATAGCTGTACCCAAGGATGTTGAGTTGTTCCCTTTACAAGGACATCATAAGATAAACTAATCCAGCTGCTGAGCTACATTAAACATCCTTTCCTCCAGCTACCCCCGGCTCTCCATCCCAGCAAGCTGCTCTCTTTCCTACTTGTGTGGAAGTCAGAGTTTTAGCTCTACGCTTTCCACTCACTTCTACAAAACTAGTTGAACTGAAGAATCACAGCATCAGCTAGGTAGGAAAAGACCTTTAGCATCATCTAGTTCAACCATCAACGTGACCTACCGAGTCCCACCACTAAACCATGCCCCTAAGCACCACGTCCACACTTCTCTTAAATACCTCCAGGGATGGGGACTCCACCATCTCCCTGGGCAGCCCATTCCAACCCCTTCTATGAAGAAATTCTTCCTAAAATCCAATGTAAAGTTCCCCTGGGCCAACTTGAGACTGTTTCCTTGTGTCCTATCATTTGTCACCTGAGAAAAGAGACCAACACCTCCTCGCTGCAGCCTCCTTTCAGGCAGCTGTAGGGAGCGATGAGGTCTCCCCTCAGCCTCCTCTCCTCCAGACCAAACAACCCCAATTCCCTCACTCGCTCCCCATAACTCTTTTCTTGTCCCTCCACTAGCTTTGCTGCTGGAAAACAGAATACAGAATAATAAGGAAACAGAGACAAACAAAAACCCTTAATATTAAACAGCTTTCCTCCCATGGATGGTTTAAATTGAGAGCTCTAACAAGTACAAGACACAGACCTGTAAGTTACTCTGATTGTGCCTTGAACCGATACCTTCTTCTGCTTCCTGTGAGAGGGCAGCACACTGAGCAGAAAGAAATTAAGTGCTTGCTACAGCTTATTGCAAAAAAATATTAATTTTGGAAAGAGTATGGAGCTCAATGAATGGGAAGAGGTTACACGATTCTCTGCCTCTGCGTTGGTTTGCATCAGGACTGGACTAACAGTGATGGAAGGACTGGAGGGAGGAGACACTGGTGAAATGAGTGACTAGGAAAAAAACAATAGGATATATACTTCTGGGCAAGAACTCATGGTCTGAGGCCAACTTGTAGCTATGGTACGAGGAACTACCTGCACCAAGTGGTTCTGCAGCATGGCATGCAAGAGATGAGACCATAAACAGCCCTGTGGGCTAAAGCGACCCAAGCTATGAAAATGGGGGAAGCAAGACATGACATGAGTGCTGGCAATAGGCTGACATCCCATGCCACCAGCTATGCTGTCCACTCCAGTGAGAGGTTTTCTGGAAGTCTCAGCAGCGACTCCTGAAGTAGCCCTAGAAACGTGGTTTTCTCTCTGCCTTATTGCCCTCCTCACACTTGGCTGAAGTTGAACTCAGAGGAAGGAGTCGCACAGAAACAAACGGAGGCTGGGAAGTGCTGGGCTTTCCGAAGATAAGGACTTGAGTTTCCAAATTTGCAGAAGCAGCTTTGTTGATAACAGATAACCTGGCCATTTTAATCTGGCACAAGAATGATATGGTGCTGATAGATGAGGTCCAGCTCACCGCTGATTGTTCCAGCCCTGTTCCTATTGCCAGCACAAACGTTCATATGGCCACAGCAGTCAGATCAAGTTAAAAACTGACAACGTGGCCACATGAATGCTTTTGCTGGTGCCAAGGAAGGGAGTGGGAACAAGACATGCACTTCTCAGTGGCTGTCCCAGTTTGTTTTATGACACTGGATGCATAGCCACAGTTTCAGGTGAAGTACAACCAACAAAGCTCCTGCTCACAAGTGCATGATAAACACTCTGACCTCCTAACATGGATGTAAAGCAACATCTTCTCCCCTTGCATTCCAAGCAGGAAAATTTTGCCTTCAACAACCACACCCAGGGCCTGCCAGCCAAACTTCACATGTCCTGAGCCAGCCTGCAAGACAAGGCAAGCAGGAACAGAGTCTGCTGTGGGAATTCTAACACTCTTTTCTGTCCTTTGCTTAGGTAGAGCTCAACAGCTACTGCAGAACAATCGTACTAATCATTTCCTTAGAGGCCTATATTTTTTCCTAAAAAACTGTTTAGCTTCTGGTGTCCATGTTTGTTAAGTGCACACCTGCTGGTTTGCTTCTTGGCCAGAAGTACAGGTATGCTCAGGGCTGGCAAGGTTATTGCAAGAGTAGCTCATTTTAATATCACTATCTTTATCTCAGATACTAGCCACAAAAGCAGTGTGTCACATCTTGGGCTTACATCCTACATCCTTCCTGGTCTTGTGTTTATTGCTAAGCAAAAGAGAAATCAACACAACCTCTAACATACATAGATACTGTATCAAAAACACAAACCAGGGAAATCAGAAGGATGAAGAGAAATAGAAAGCAAAACCCAAAAAACAACCAAGCCCCTCTACCCCCTCCCAAAACCTTACACAAGGCAATGGAAGCAGTGGAATGGAAGCACAAGGATGTGGGAGAAAAGGCAAATTTCCAAAAAGCCTGTAAGCATTTGTTCCTTCCTTCTTTCCCACTGTTTTACATTACAACAACGTAATATTAATTTTAAACAACACTTCAAGGATGAAACGTCATGGGATTGTAATTTAAATTAATCCTGCCTGAAAAGTTTCAGCGTGTTTTCCAGCACTGCTATGTTGTCCTTTGTTGTGTATGGCAATCAAAAGCTTCCAGGTTATGCACAAAGCAATCACTTTGCATGAGCAGCTCTTACCCTCGGTACTCCGGGAGCGTTAGTCACACAGCAGCAACTTCCCTGCCTATACAACGGGCAGATGCTACAGCATAATGGCTTATGTACTCTCTTCAAAACATAAAAAGGGAGGAAGAACTTACTGCAAGAGCTGCGTGGCCCCTGACCCGCTGCTTATTAAGGGATGAAGAGTTTAGGAATCAAAAGGCTTCCATACTACGTCTAGCGCAGAGGTGACATGAGCAGCAAGTCAGCTCCTTCTGATTTTGCCCTTCTTAGATCTTTATGCTAATGCTCCCTGGCTCTGTAACGCCACTGGCAAGGCCACCAGCCCCCAACCCACATCCTCTCTGTAGGGTGGAAAGACCACGCGGTGGGGAATGCCCCGAGTAAATTACGAGCTGATTTGCACAGTAATTCACACTGCTTTACAAGAGGAAACCTACACATCTTTTTTTTTTTTTTTTTCCTTTGACTTCCTTCCCTTCCAGGGCCACTTTGCATCCCGTGCCAGAAGCCAAGAAGCTTCTCTGCTGGGAGAAGGCAGATCTGGCACTCCGAAGCTGTGCCCCAGGACGCTGTGCTGCTGCCATGAAACGGGACTGATATTCAAGGCTGAGGGATATTATCATACTATTTAATTTTAATTATAACATCTGTTTGTAATGTTAACCTCGCAGTCTCTTCTCCCCTTTGTGACAGCCGACTTGTGAAATTTTGAGAAGACTGAACAAGGCCAATAAAAATTTAATGGAAGTGACAGCTTTATTCTCAGATCTAACAAATAAAAAAAAAAAAAAAAACTACCCAAGTCTCAGATCTCAGGCAATAATCTCAAAGAACTAAGAGAAAGCCAAAGCAAAAAATAAATAAATAAATAAATAAGAATATTTCTAGCTATGGAAAATATTGTCACTGATTCCGAACTTAAATGAATTTTTATTTGGCTTAGGATAACAACCTTTCAAAATCCACACAGGGGAACTATTTTCTAGAAAGCAGAATTTTAAAGTGGATTTTTTTTTATTATTAGCTTTCCAAGTAGGGAGCTTTTCCATCCCTAATTCTAGGAGATGAGCCAAACATGATAAATAAGGATGAAGCTGGACAGCATCTATCATCCAGTGATCATGATTTCAATTAATTTGGAAATCCTCGAGAGAATACACCCGACAGAGAGAGGTACAAAAAGCAGACCTATCCCACTCATTTGCTAGAATTCTTTCAAATTATTAATATCACTGAAAGCTAGAGCAGGATTTATGTTATCAGACTGAAATAATGTTTTACAGGATGAAGCAGACAGGGCTGCTCATGAATGCAGTGCCTTATTGCCTGGTTTGAAGTGAGAAACTAATCAGAGGATAGACTAAATGGCTCAGGGGAAGGCAAACAGAATGGAAAGCCTGCCCCTTGTCTCTTAAATACTTCTGCTGTTCAAATTTAGCACAACTCAGTGGTGACTAAAAAGTTGTTTTGTGGTTTCTGTGAAATAAATAGACCACCTTAAGCTTTTCCCAGATAAAGCCTGTGCATCGAAACAAACTCGAAACTGATTTAGATAAAGCAGCATGAGCAGCCAGCAGGGAGACAGGGTGGCTTAGAAAGTCTCAGATCAATCTAGCGTAATGCTGGCTCCAATTTGTTCTTCGGGCACCTCAGCCCAAGCCCACATGGCATGTTTCGGGGAGCAAGTGTAGACAAAGCTAAGAGAGGGTGACTGGGGAGTAGGGAAGTGAGGACACCTGCTTGGGGGTTTTTGGGTTCCTAAAAACAGCGTTTTGCAAGATGAAGGCTGGGAACATCTTTCCCCTAAGCAGCTCAAACCTCCCTCCGTAACTGTCCTCCTCTCCCATTTTGGTCTCGGCGAGTTACCCACAGCGCCGACAATTTTAGAAGGTTTCACAATGAATAGTTCACATTTGCATTGTTCCCACGCTGCCAGGTCTAAATCAGGCTAAGACTTCTGAGGGCTGTGAGACTGTGCTAGCAATCACCCCGTCTTTCCCTTGGCCCTGTGGACTTCCTTAGGGATCTCTTAATGGGCATTATAGGAAACAAAACAGACAGAGATGGACCCTTATTATCTTATTCACCCTCACTATACTCAGCCTCGCTTATTTTTCTTCACAGTCTTGCTCACGTACAAAGAATATCCTCTGCTTCGATTCTGCCATCCCAAGAAAGGACCAGAGATGGAAGTGGCCCTGTTTAAAAGGCAAAAGCAGAAGGGCATCGTCATTTTAATTAGTACCCTGCAGAGGCACCAAGAACAGCAAATAAAAACGGACGAAGGAAAACAAAAATCTAAACAAAATTAGGTCAATCCTCTTCCCTGAGGGATCTTCTGCAGACAACCCAAAGACCCTCCTTTCCCCACATCCCACGCTGTGCAATTCACCTTCCCAGAGCCTGCCATTGCACTTCCACCCTTCTGCCCAGGCAGCCTTTGCAAGGGGCAGAAATCAGTCCTGTTGTACACCCTCAGTGAGCTGACACTGCCTTTAAGGAGATTACCTTGTGTCCCTCTCTCCTCCCACCCCAATGTGCACAAGAAGCCCTTTTTAAGGCTAGGGGTTTGCTGCTCTGCTCAGGGAAGCTTGTGCTACTGAATTATTTGTATTCCCCCCACTGCCCTGTGGTGCTTCTGTCTCTGGGTGCTCCTCATTTTCTTTAGTTTTATGCTTTTCCCTCCTGGCATTAACAGAGCTGTGGATAAAGAATTCAGATGCCAGCGTGTGTTTGGGCAGAAAATGCTGGTTCTCTGACACACGGAGCCAGAGAGAAATGTCTTTGCCTTTTCCTGCAGTCTATCTCACCTCCCCATAACTAGTGGGACCACTGCATCCCCTGCTGAGCCATTGAATTTCCCATTTCTCAACCCATGGATGCTAACAGGCACTTAATTGTGGTGAGGGGGAGAAGGGAAGAGGGGAAAAGGCAGGCAGGAACACATGATAACGGTGAAGGAACATGTTTAAGGACATTGGCACAGGTGATGCACCTCAGACAGTGAAGTCAGATGCTCCAAGGGAGAGAGGGGCAGGAAATATGACCAAAAGAGAGCCTTAAGAGACACCAGAAGGGAAAAGTAGGAAGCATGAAGAAAGCCCCTTGTAGGATAGGAGGCCTGAAGATGGGAAGGAGACTAGTTCAGGTTTGGAAACTAATTAAACAGCTCTCAATCAGTGATATTGCTTTTGGATTCCTGTGAACTCCACAGGGGATTTTGGGACTGCACATCACTGCAACGGAGAGCTCATGGGCATGACCTGGAGGCTCTCAGGGTGGATGCTTCAAACTGTGCCTTCCCTGCACGGGGAGCTCTGTCAGGCCGGTCCCAGGCTGTCCTGCACGTTCCTCTGCAAAGCTGAGCAGCTTTGCTGCAAATCCCTGCCTAAATTACCTGTTACTCACTGCTGGCACGCTCACTCCTATGCTTTGGTAGGTCCTCACAGGCACAACCAGCGTGGGATGGGGTTTTTTTTGGTACAGTGATGCTGGTTCTTTCGCAAGGAGTGTGAGAAAACTCCTCTCTCCTTCCAGAGACACAGAGTTTGGAGGGAAAGGTAACTTGGGTTATGTCCTAACAGTACGGTAAGTGGCTTGGAAGGCCAAATAACAGGGAATTTAACAACTTCTACCCACAGCCCTGGCTGGATCAGCTAGTTTATGACTCAAATCCTATAAAACGCTGGGAAGAATGCTCATAGATACATGGGTTAACTCTTAGGTTGCCCTGTGTGGGATCAGGAGTTGGACTCAGTGATCCTCGTGGCTCCCTTCCACTTCAGGATATGATTCTAAGAAGTTTTTGGTTGCTAATGGAAAGAGGTTGGAGACAACATTGAAAAAGATTTTTAAAAAGCTGCAAAGAGTGCTCCTAAACGTGTCACCCTGTACTAGAAACCTGCTAAAACCTGAGAGGTCAAATTTTTATAGAATGACCGTGTACAACAGTTACAGTCACCAAGAAAAGGCTCTCAGATTTTAATTTTACACTCACATGGTTTTTCTTTATATTTTTATACATACCTGAGCCTCTTTTTAATCGTCTTCTTGCCAGTTTAATTTGATCCTGAAGAATCTGGACCCAGTCCCTGGGACCAGGAAGTTTATCCACGTGGTTCGCCGTGCAGTATTTTTCTGTGAAGACTGAAATAAAAAGACACCAGGTTTTTCAAACATGCCACCACAACTGGGGAAAGGAGGCTGAAGATTACAAACAAACTGCATCAAATCATCAGCTTAACTAAGAGCATTTCAATGGTCAAGTCTAGGATTGCAAGGACAGGGTCAAACTCAATGTTTCACTAAATAAGTACTTTAAAACGAGTCTCCAGATGTGGCAGGCATTTCTAAATGCTGCCTTCCATTGGGTATAAGTAGAGAACTGAACTTCTGGTCATTTGGTGGCCTCTCAGACTTGTATCTAAGTCAGCAAGCAAGCTGTTGAAAGACACAGGTCCTAGCACCGCAGAAATCTCAACAGTTCTCATACTGCCAAGCTGGATGGAACAGAACTTTTATAAAGCTACTAAAAAAACAGATTTGATTGAGAAAAATAAATATCATATAGGTCTAGTTTTATATTTTTGTAAAAATAGTACATGTATGAACAACATAGCCCTTCATTCCATATACAAAAGGAAATTCTGTGCCATATTTACAACAAACCAAACAATTTAGGAAATTATAAATGTAGCGAAACTGATGCAATTGATTTTCATCACACGATCGAGGTGTGTGCAAAGGCAACGAGAGCAAAAATAGAAAAAACGCCATGGCTGTTAGCATTGCTGTTGTAGTCCTGGGCTTAGTCCTCAGAGCCAACTGTCCACTAATGACCAGCAAAGAAAGAAAGAAAACTGGTCCCAGCTGAAGGAATTTGTAATCCTTGGGAAGAAATGTCACACAAATAGGGTGGAGAAGCACGCAGCAAAAACTGTTCATTTCAGAATCCTTATGCACAGACTTTTGAAGCAGTGCTAGCTGCTAAGTACAAAGGGACCCAGAGTAATCACACCCTCCCAATTCTTTTCATGTTAACAACTTCACAAAACCATTGCATTGAAGGCATTAACAATATTTTTCTCTGCAGCCTGGCCCGACTCAGGAGGTTTCCCAGATAAGTCAGTACAGCCCCGTACATTGCCAGTGTCCGATTTGCAACACTTCACAAGCTCCTCGAAGGCAGAAATGCTCTTTCCTTCCTGAATTCATACGGTCCCTGATACAATGGGAGCCTGACTGATGCCTTAAGACTCCTACTTCAAACGTGGGAGAGAACTTTGTGTTTGTGACCAGGGCCTGGGGACAACGTGGGACACCAGGCTGTCCCCAGGCCACCCTCCAAATGTGGAAGTGGATTTTTGACTATTGCTTGCTGCTGGCTGCATGGGTAAAGAGGGTACAGCAGCCTCGGAGAACAAGAGTGGGAATGGAATAGGAAGGAGGCAGACGTGGGACCTCACCTCTCCGGTCCATCTGAGCTGTACCTCACTGTGCCATAAATCTCCCCAGCAGATCTGATCACAGCTCATTACTTCTGCAGGAGCAGACCTTCGTGCAGGGCTGGACTTCTCGGCAGGAACGTAAAGGAAAAAAAAAACAACCAACCACTTCTGATCTGTCCCCCTCCCTCCTCTGAGCGCTAAGGGAAAGATTGATGCAGCTCACAAGGGAAATTGATTGCCCGGGAGAAGCACTGCAACTGATTCAACAAGTGCCACTGAATATCCAAAGTCAAAAGGGAGAATTTATTCCTGGCTAATCATCCTGTTACAGAGGTGTTAAATTACCCGTAAGGATGGCAGTTAAAATGTTTTCAGACAAGGAGAGCAATTTTCAAGCAAACAGTCTCTCCTTTAAGTTCCCTGCTCATTTCTGTCATGAATGTAGCCTTTTTTTTTTTTCCCTACTTTTGTGTCTGTGTCATGGAGAAGGACTAAAAGCGCCACTAAAGGATATCTGGTAGAGGAATGTCCTAATGAAATAATGCAAACAACATGGTGTTGTTCTCATGGAGATTTCATACTGGCTCAGTCATTTCTTGGAATAAATGAAACCACAGTGCTCGATAGCCCAGCTCTTTGAGGGGAAAAACGGTGCCATTGGAGCCAGGCTGAGTAAAGATCCTCAGATGCCCTCAGCATCTTCCTCCATCACAGCTTTTAGGACGGGGCTCCCCTACCAGGGATCACGCACTAGCGTTTGGGCAATCCTGTAAATGCCACTAAAGATCACTGTTCTTACAGCGGTACCTAGCAGTACCACCACAGACAAAATTCATCTGTTGAAACTCCTCCTCCTCCCCTTCCTCCTCTCTGGGGCCAAGGGAAGAGGTTAAACCAAGCTTCGGGATTTGCGCTGGCAACATGAGCTCAGCTGCTGACAAACACTGATCTCTGCAGTGGGTGACAACTGCTATTTTAATAGTGCCACTGCATCAACTCAGAAACATTTTTTTCTTACAACAGTGCCACTCCAAGTATTTTATTTTATTTCTTTTAAGTAATTTTGAACTCCTTTCTCTTCCACTTAACTTATTTATTAGAGCTTTTAGGGAAGAATGAGATACAGATGGAGTGAATTCAACTGCAAATTTTCACAGATTATTGATCTCTAGAAAAACAGGTAGTGTTTATAATTGAACCCTAATTATAGGCAGAACTGTAAGAAAGCCTGCCAGAAACTCTGCAAGATGCATTAGCACTATGACATAACCACTTTATTACAGCATTGCACAGGTTGAAAGGGACTCCTGGACGTCTCCATGTCTAACCTGATGCTTGAAGCACACCCAAGTAGATTGTGATGCTCTGGACCATGTCCAGTCAAATTCTGGATACCTCACGGGATGGAGATCCTGCAGCCTCTCTGAGCTCCCGTTCCACTGTTTGACCACCCTTGTGCTGAAAAAGCTTCTTACGTCACGTTGAAATTTTTCCCTGTGTCCAATGCCTCTTGTGCCTCTGAGAGGAGTCTGACTCCGTCTTCTCTATGCCATCCCTCTAGGTAGTTGTGGACAGCCATGTGGTTTCTCCTGAACCTTCTCTTCTCCAGGCTGACTGAAACAGTTCTCTCAGCCTCTTCTCATTTGCCACCTTGTGTATCTGCTTCACCACTTACCTGTTTCAATCCTACAATAGTCCTGGTGGCCAGCCACTGGACTCACTCTAGTATGTCAAGGTCTTTCTTGCATGGGGAGGGGGCCTGAAGCTACACACAGCACTGGCTGCAAAAGGTTCCCCTGCCTCCTTTTGCTGCTAATGTGATTACAGAAGCTCTTCTCATTGCATTGTTTGTAATAGATTACCAATCTGTTGGATTGGTAAACTCATGACAAGTCAAGGGCCCTAGAATAAGCCCTATTTTCCAACACAGCCTTTTTGCAACCTGGGTATTTTTCTTCCATATGCAATTTCATACAGTCATAGAACATCTTGGGTTGGAAGGAACCTTAAAGATCATCTAGTTCCATCCCTACTTCCATGGGCAGGGATGCTACCCATTAGATCAGGTTGCCCAAAGCCCCATCCAGCCTGGTCTTGAACACCTCCAGGGTCGGGGCAGCCACAGCTTCTCTGGGCAAAACAGTGTTTACCAAACAGTGGAATCCAATCCAGAGTCTCTGATGTAATACCAGCTCTTTACATGTTGTGATCACAGTGTTTGACAGTAGATATTTCCTTCTGGAACCCAGAAAGCAGTGGTTGCTAACAAAAACACCCGGCATAAGGTCACACCAACTAAGAAACTTGCTCCCAGTTCAACCACCACAGCTCTTATGTGCACCAAGCTCATCTCTTGGCCCCAGTAAAATCTCCCCCTATCTCTCCCCAGTCCAGCCACCAACTATTAAACTATTTACAGAGCAGACACAGTCAGATGCCGAGAAGCCTCAGAATTTTGACTGAAGACGAACAGTTTCGCCATCATTATGTTTTCAATATTTCCTTGTGTCGCTGATATCCAGGAAAAAAGAATTCTTAACCAGAACATTGAGATTCCAACCTTAGAGTCTGACTTCGGAAACTGGGATCATTGGCTTAAACTTAACACAAGCTGTCCCTGTAGAATCTATTTTTAACAAGTGAATGAAAGGGAATAAAAATAAGACTGCATATTTTAATAGACCTAATGAACGTCAGGAAGTCTAATCCCGTTACATTCTCCTTAGCTGCAAACGTGGTCTAATTACACATACGAAAGTAAGCAAAAACATACCTTTTATTGCACCCACAATATTTTGGTCTAGTCCTTTTCGGTTGTCATTGAGCCCTCTTTTCCTTTTGCCATTTGGTAAAGAGTTAGCCAAAGTCTTGTCATCAAAAAATGCACAGACCAGCTTCCTAAAGAGCAGACTTCCTGAGCGAGTGTAGTTTGATAATATAGAGTCCAGCTGAGATTTCGGCATGAAGACGTCAAAGCCTTCTGCAAGTTGCACTTCTGGCTACCAAAAGAAGATGAATGTTTTAATTAAAATAGCATTCAAACACATTATTTTACTTCAATCATGCATCTGGCGAGATTTACAATCACTTCAATAATCAAACCATGAATCTTCTTCCAGCTATTCAGCACCCCATTCAGCACCTACTTCATTGAAATCAAACCCCATCAGTGAATGAGAACCTTAGAAGGCAAATCAAATAATCACACTTCTGTCTGGCCACTGTAAGAGTTAACAATCACTGACATTATTTCAAGGCGTACAGCTAACAAAAAGAAAAGAGATACCTTTCAATATTGGATACTAATTACAAACCAGAGGATCATCCCGGAGCAATATTCCTATACAAAGCTTTTTGGACATTTATCTCCCCGTTTTATGGACCTGTTTCACTGCCAAATGATGCAGATTAGCATGCTGCGAGGCAGCCAGGCGCTTCCAGGAAGGACAACGGCAGGGCCAGCAGTCCATTCCACGCAGCTTCCCAAGAGGGCTTCTAGAGCAAACACAGCCCGTGCAAAGTAGAGGATGACTTAGAGGTTGTCTCTGTAGCCAGTGCTTGCTGATTAGCTACTTCTCCCTCAGTTTCATATCCCCCAAACGCAGCCTCAGAACAGAATGATGTCATATACATAGATTATTTCAACGCAAAACAAAAGCAAACAACAAAAACAACCAACAACCCTCTGTGATAAATCACAGAGATTTATGTGACTTCCAGAAAGGGAGGTGGAGGGGCTGAAGAAGGAAAAATCATGCCGTATTACACACGACTCATCTCAAGCACACTTTGGGCCAAAGCAGACAAAGGCCTTTGAGGAAGTCCCCTCTCTGGGAGTTTTTTTGCTGCCCCTGTCTGTACAAATCAGAAATTACACGAACATTTATAGCATTTTCTTCTATGACTACCACGCGATGCTTCCACAAGGTGCCTGTATGGAAAAATTGTATATCTAGAATGAAGATGCATCGTGAAAAGAATATATGTTTTAAGATATTATCTGGAAGTTGGAAAGGGGTAAAAAAAAATAATTAAAATCTGTGGTCATGATGTGAGCAAATAACAACGTTACAGCCTTATTCCTAACAACTTGCTCTTTTTTTTTTTTTTCCTTGCATGAAAATACATTCACCAGCGAGGGTGTATTTTCAAAAACGTTTACAGAACAAGAGCAAATGCCAGCCTGCATCAAATCACCTGCAAACTTCTTGAGTCTAGATAGAAGAAATGGCTGCCACTCGCAGAAGGATTTGGCTGTGTAACTCTTTTCCCATGGATTTTTAAAATCAATATCAAGAGAGTTACAGCAAACAGTACTTCCAAAGCATACACAATGTACATTGTGTGATACACATGAAACTGAAGATCACACACATTGCCTTTGGAAACCAGGATGAACATTCTTAAAATATGCAGATAGTAAGGAAAAAGTCGGAAAAATGCGTAATATTTTCAGCTTGTTCAGGACAAAAAGTTTTTTGTCCGTGTTACTCTATTTGACAATCGTCTGATGTAGGTGGGTTTTATATTTTACTTCTAAAGTTTCTGGTGATGAAGAATTTCAAGCGTAAATAAACGTGGGCCAAGTTTACTACTTGTGAAAAATTCTACTTCACGTTAATCAAAAACCAGAATGTAGTTGTCATGGTGATGAAGGTATCCTACCCTATTTTTGCTACTTTGGTCTTGGGTCTTACAATTGCAATTTAAGATGACCTCGATGATACAAGCAGGCTAGAACAGACAAGTCATTCTCACTAATACAGCCGCAAAATACAGTTGAGACCTCACCTCTGCATCATCATAAAGGAGTCAATATTACTTTAGTTTTGATCTTTTTATATTAAATATATTAATTTCTATGTAAGTGAAAGAATTTGAGGGAAAAATACTGATTCTTGGTTTCCTTTAGTAGCAAATTGTTTTTCAATCCAAGACAATCAGTATCTAATTGAACGCGATGATCATTTAGAATGTGCTTTCTCAAAAGGAAAAGCATTTGTTATAATGATCCTGGCCTAAGAAACCGGTGTGTAAACTACTCCTGTACAATGAAATAAATAAGAGCTGAATACCAATGCTAGAATTAGCAGGTAGCGAATTAGAGTTAATCCTAGACATTTCAGTAGGTCGTACTATTTAGATTAGAAATGATTAGATTATAAATGAAACCTCCTAACAGTAAAACAAACACAAGAAAATTTATCTAGTAACAGATCATTACGTTTAAAAAATGGGTTATCTGATTTGTGGGCCAGATTAAGGGTTGACCTCACTGAGCCAAACGCAGACTTTTTCCATCTCCATAAGCAGCAGTGTTTCATCTTAGCAAATCTCAACTAACTGCACTGGTTTGGGTCACGTAGCCCCATTTTTATATAAATGAAGCTGGGATCTTCACTTGAGATGTTGACAGCAAGCTGAACACGAGCCAGCACTGTACCCTGGCAGCCAGGAGGGCCAACAGCACCCTGGGGTGCCTCAGGCACGGCATGGCCAGCTGGGCGAGGGGAGGGATTGCTCTGCGCTGGGGTGGCCTCACCTCCAGTGCTGTGTGTGGGTTTGGGTGCCACGGTATCAAAAGGACATAAAACTATTATAGAGTGTCCAAAGGAGGGCTACAAAGATGGGGCAGGGTCTAGAGGACAAGACTGAGTGACTCAGGTCCCTTGGTGTGTTCAGCCCCGAGCAGAGCAGGCCGAGGGGAGGCCTCATGGCGGCCTGCAGCTCCCTCACGAGGGGAGCGGAGGGGCAGGTGCTGAGCTCTGCTCTCTGGGGACAGCGACAGGACCCGAGGGAACGGCATGGAGCTGGGACAGGGGAGGGTCAGGCTGGTGTTAGGGAAAGGTTCTGCACCCAGAGGTGGTTGGGCACTGGGACAGGCTCCCCAGGACAGTGGGCACAGCCCCGAGCTTGTCAGAGTTCAAAAAGTGTTTGGATACTGCCCTCAGACACATGGGTCCTCTGTGGAGTCAGGAGTTGGAGTTGATGATCTCTAGCGGTCCCTTCCAGCTCAGGGTGTTCTATGATTCTGTGATCACCTTAAAGTTCAATTAATGTTGGAAAA
The DNA here is from genome assembly GCF_963932015.1 of Anas acuta. Lineage (NCBI taxonomy): Eukaryota > Metazoa > Chordata > Aves > Anseriformes > Anatidae > Anas > Anas acuta. The sequence continues at coordinate 198,091,573 of NC_088979.1, read as the reverse complement.
ATAACAGCGGCAGCAGCATTTGTGTATGACCCACAACGCATGCAATATTGTAAAGAGAACGCTAATTTATGGTGCCGTGTAAAATGTCTTTCAGTTTCTTTAAGCACTCAGACATGCTGGTTGTGAGCACGCTAGAGATGCTTAGGACTAAATAGAAAAACATAATACCACCATTCAGTCTGAAAGAAATGACTTTATTTAGCCTTTTCAAAATGTTTAAGGTCACATTTTATTTTCACTGTTAAATATATCTGTTTTCAGAACTCGACTGTTTTCTTTCCAAAGGCAAAACAAAATCAATTTGTTTGTCTTGGGGTTCTGGCTCTGTAAATGTATTCAAACAACTGCTGTGGCAAACGGGGGCCAAAGCACGGGAGGGCAGATGAAGATCTGATTTATGAACCACATGCTTTCTGTTCTTTTTTTAAGTTCAAATTGGCACCTACAAAGGATTGTGTCCAGCACTGAAACACATTCATAAGGCCAAATTAAATTCCATTGCAAGCACAAAACTGTTTTCAAAACTGTGTTTCAAACTGAAAAGAGTGCCACAAGCGAAGACAAATTACAAGCAGAAATCACGTATTGGAGCTAAATGACAAGTCCCTCCCCAAACACATTCCTTCAGACATTATTAAGCATCATACAACAAAAGCTTTGAAAAAGCATCAAACTAGTTACTTTATATCACCACACAGACTCTATGGCATGAGACTGCAATCTAATTAGTGGTGTGGCTTGCATCTATATAACTGAATTATCATGACTACTCTCTTTTATTATTAGTTCCCACTTTCAGAAAGGTAGAACATTATCTGCAGCATTGTTTTCATTTACGCTTATTGATACTGAATTTAATTATGTTTTTCTATCTCACAGTACTTAGGAAATTGGAAACTGCCTTCTCAAAATTAAAAATGTATTAGAGAAATTAATGATCAGTTTACTCATCAGTGAACTGTTCAGACTACATCTGTTTGGTCATTAAACAAAGCCAATCAGCCACCAGATACATGAAATTTCTATCAATGCATACATGTTATGTGAATCAAGAAAATATGCTTACTGCCATTTTATATGTGACAAGTACATGTTTTAAAAGCAGCAAATTTGGGCCCCTTTAATCGCAGGGACATCATCAACAGTGCCAAGGCCTTTATCTAGCAGCCACAGCAATGAAACTGAAGAACCCAATTCAAAGACAGGTATGAACTTTATGGAGGCGAGGAGCCCTCTGAGGTCAGCAGGACCAGCCAGGCATTCAGTGAAGCACATCTAGGCAGGATAAGGGCTTATGTGTGGACTACTTGAATTAATCAACAAATAACAGGGTTGTGAATCGTTATACACAGAGCACTTTCCACAGCTCCTGATCTCATGGTGGCTCTTGGCAACAGGACAGGTAAAGAAAAGCAATTTTCCACTGCAAGCTCAGACAACAGGAAGCCTTGAATTCAAGACCAAACTTCATGTTCATGAAAAACAAAAACAACAACAACAACAAAAAATACCCAATTTTTTTAATCAGCCCTCTCCATGTCAAACTCTACTGCCTCCATCAAATCTACCCAAGTCTTTCTTGTTTATTCTTGCAAGAAGAGGAAATCCATTTCAAGCTGACATGAGTACAGATTCTCCCAAATTAGCGCTTTAAACACATGTGATTCAATGTACTGAAATATAACTTACATCTGATGAAGTTGATTCAAGGATAATTCCAAATCCTGAAACAGGGGTTTCTGAATTTAGGGGAGGTTCAACTGCTTGCAGATTTGATCTTTCAGAGTTTACTGACAGCTTCTTTTCATTCTCTGCAGTGCTGGTTTTCTTATTCATGGTAATTGGTTCAACAGTTTTGAGGGGTAGTTTTTTCTTTTTATTCCTCTTTCTTGATATTGTTGACTTTTGTGCACAAATCAGAGGAACAGGAGGCTGCTGTCTGTTTTGAGTTCCAACTGAATGAAAAAAAAGTAATGAATTAAATTTATAGACAAAGAAACATGCATAACCACACAGACACACCATTAAACTACAGGCATACTGAACTCATCTTCTGGATAAATGGTACAGTTTTCAGTGCTGTTTGTGCATGTGGAACAGTTACATTTTATCACCTTTGCATAATTTTCCAATCTGTACAATGGGGATAATGACACTGAGCTCCACTATGAGGAATTTCAAGACATATTGATGAACAGTTTTAGGAAAATCAGGAATACGTGGCTCTTCCTCCTAGTGTCCACTGGGTGGTTAGTGACATAAAAGGCTCAAGCAACGATTAATTTGTATACTCTTGAATGACTGAGAATCTCATTGTCTTTGAGCATCTTTTCTTGATAAAATAACACAAGAGCTAATGCAATTACAGTTATTTTTCTGAATGTAGTCACCAAGTTAATTAGCTCAGCAAGAACATTTCAAGTACCATTATGTCAAGAATGAGTGAAAACACTATTCAATAGTTTAATTTCTAGGAAAAAAAACGAACCCCAAGTTGGATCAGTTTGTTTTGCTCGTACACAGAAACTGACAGGTCATGTATTACATTTGAAACCCAAGAGACCGTATTTTATAATTATTGATATTTTGCATTTTCTAATACCCACTATCATTTGTATAAATGAAGGCACCAATCCTGAACCCGTATCAACATGACCGAGTCCTCCAGCAGAACATCATGCAGATACAATGACTTGTATTAATACTTAATAAGATCAAGGGGAAAACCAAAAAAAACCTAGACAAAGTGCTAGACATCTATGTTTCACCATATGCAAATCAAGCTCATTCAAGCTATAAGTGAACTACCAAGGGTGCTCACCTACAAAACTCAGGGAAAAAAAAACAAACCTTCTGATACTGTTTATTAAATTATTTCTGTGGTATTTAATTTCTAATAAGGACTCACAGTGCTGTAGTTTATAGTTTATCATTTAGACAGAAGGGTGCGTGAATACCAAAAGAAGTGATTACACTTTCACATACACATTTGCATTTTCCATTTTTTCTTTTATCAACAAAAATACCAAACTTTTTTTTTTTCTCTGCAAAACCACTTTTTCCTATGCACACCAGAAACTATGAACCTGGTCTTTTCATCAAGAGATTCACTAATTAACAAAGTTTTTATATTGTAAATACATAATGAATAAGAAATGTTCCTGCTATTGAGGAGCCAGCTCTTCTGGCATCAACTCCACAAGTAATTTTTAATCATGCACGTAATTTCAATAAAATCAGCACAACTGTGTAAAGAAATCCCTATCCCAGAAAATATTGTAAAACTGGGCCTTCGTGTACTTTGTAAATTGACGACTTTTTGAAAATCATTTTCATTTGCATCAAGAGATATTACAAAACCTGCCTGATCCTCCCCTTAGCTCACTGAAGCACTACACACTGTGGATACAAGGAGTTTAGTCAGCCCTTCACTCCACCCATATTTCAGGTAATTGCTCAATGCTCTCTTTTCTTACAGGGTTGTTATCCAGCTGCTGTAAGAAAAACCTCCATGGATCCACTCCCTATCGCTCAACAATGGATGGGGAGCTCAGCTGAAAAATCTCCAATGCCTTCAACTCCTCGTTAGTATTAACACCACCATTTACGAAGCACAGAGGCTGCGAGCTTCATGGCAGCCTACAATCACCCACCTAACTCCCAGCTGCCAGTCTCGTTATCTCTCTGGCTCTAGCGCTCTTCTAGCTCTGCACTGTTCTAATTCAGCTCCTAACCTAGCAGAAACCTAGCCCCCAAAGTCTTCACCCGTGAACAGATTTCGGCTAGTTCAGCTAGTAGAAATAGCTTAGTACAGGAAATGGTAGACCAGGCTGAAGAAGGGTGGAGGCCACAAGACGCAGCAGCTAGCTCAGCTTAGGCTATTGCAGAGCTGCAACTTGCAAGATCTTTGAATGAAGAAGTGCTATCCCATAACTTTGGGTTGTCTTCCAAACTTGTTTTGGTTTTGTTTATCTTCCCTTAGATTAGTGGACTAGGTAATAACAGGCAAAGTAGCATTTGGCACCTCTGAACAAATCCACACAAACCAGGGTTAGTTGTGGCGTATTAACCCACCTACTCATCTCCCACTAGTAGAGTGTCTAACCACATTATTATTTTTGTAATTCAGCTTCAAAAGGTTCTTACAAGTTCACATCCCATGTTACAGAAAAAGTAAAAATTACACTTCCACACAGCCTGTGAAAATTTGACTTTGAACAACGTGTCAAAACCCAACCAACCAACCAAAAAGAAACAGTCCAGGTTGCCCAGGTTTTGCTGAATGTCCAGATAGATTTCTGTCTTAACAGACTATTTTTCCTAACAAGAAGATGCTAGACATGGACACAGATGGATGGGACCAGTCTTTATACCTGCTTGAATCTGCATCAATTTCCTCATGGTCTTGAGCTCTTGAAGGATAGCCTGTAGAGTTGACTGGCAATTGCACGTGCAGCAGCTTGGTCCAATTGATGAATTCACGATTGGGATTTCTCCTGAAAGAGAGAGGAAGGAAATACGTGAGAGGCGACAGAACCCCTACAAACCCACGCAAACAAAAAATACCAGCGGGAATCCGAAACTGTTATCACTATACCTGACTGTGAAATTAGATCCAAAGCAAAAGAGCAAATAATTTTCACCGTGGTCCCTTTTAAGAGGAAGAGGATGCTAAGTTTTACCCAATTACTAGCACGCGCAATTATATACAGTAAAGGATGCAATGGTACATGGGCTGGAGAAGACTGCTCGGAGCGTGAATACAATGCACTCCTCACAGCGGGGCTCTCTATTGTTAGGCTAGTTCATCTTGAATAACAATAGCACCAAACCTCATTATAAACACACTCACTTTATCACACACAAAAAAGCCCATCTCCCAGAGCAGCCTTACAAAGAATGAAGACAGGCTGCGTAATAAAGGTTTATACTGCACATTAAATGAGGGCCTACGGATGTTTAAACTGCTTGAATGTTACATGCGATTCTTTGCCACACGAAGAATTGAGAATGAAAATAAAATCCTCTATTCAGAGAATGAGACACGCACACAAAAAAAACAACAAACCAAAACAAAATGGAAAAAAAAAAAAAACAGAATAGAAAAAAAAATCACCAGCAAGAAAAGCTTTCAGATTTCCTCCTGTTTGCTAGTGTGGAATTGTTTTCTGGGGCATGTTTTCCAGCACTCTGACCTATGGGATGGCTTTTCCATAGTTTCCTCTTGAAGCTTAATATAGTAGTTCAACAGATAACCCTTTTCTAGTAATTCTTACTACTGTTTAACTAAATTCACATACTTTCCAAATGCTGTTGTTACCTGCCTTGCCTTCCGAGAGTTTGGCACCGTAGGTCTTGAATTAGGCTGTAAGAGTTCAGAGTTCTCCAGCTTTACCTGAACAGTTACATCCCGTGCCTTAGTTTAAAATACTATATGCTTTAATATTGCCAATAAAAAATACAAAATCCAACCAAACACCTAGCAGTGCCTGCTTGCAGCTGAGGCCAGATGGAACACACCTCCCTTCGTTTCAGAAAGCTCGGTGTCATTTAAATTGATGGCTGTTTTACTGCTCATCAAAGCATGCAAGAGGAGGGATGCTCATTTTGTGAAGACACACACAAATGGATCTAACAAAAATCATCTCCCTTGGTGTCACATGTGGTGGACTTCAGAGAGCGTGTTTCCCTTTTTCTTCCATATTCTGACAGTTATCAGGTGCCCTTTTATCATTACTTAGCTAAAGCGAACATAAGCAACTCATTTAATCTTCGCTCGTAAACCCTTCCATTTTTCATTATTACTTTTGCTTTCCTCTGAAGCCAAACGGGTTTATTAATACCTTTCTGGGTTTGGTTTGCATTCTTTTCATCAGGGCTGCAGTGAGGTCAGACCCACGCACATCCTCTGACTTCAACCCTCATTTTCAACAGCTGAAAATCTGGCCACTGCTAGGCTGGTCCCACCCTTTCTTAGTTCTTCCAACGTGCCCCTCATTCCTCAAAATTCCCTTCCCAGGTACTTATTCCTTGTCCCATTCAGTCTGTCAGACCTTACGTGTCATTTATCAGACTTAAGAAAGCTGGTGCTTTTTTCTCCCAGAGGTGAGTTACTTCCAAAGCTAAACTGACACGTCACTTAAAGGTTGCTCGTGTCTTCTGGGTACCACTCTCCTCCTTTCCTCACCTATTTTGATTGTCCCCACTACTGCAAATTTAGTAATCCACGGACAACAAAATGCATGGACAAGAACCGTTCACACTGCATTAGGATAAATGGAGCATTTTAAGAATCTCTGAGAAACTAATAAATGTGAATGTAATGGTTCCACTGGCTTTTCTTCTTCAAGGTTACAGCTGTAACTATAACAACTTCTAAAAGTAAAAAGCAATCTGGAAAACAGGCTGAGAGCCTCATATTAAAACAAAACCAGATTACTGACTCAGCACAACCCTGCCTAGTTTGAAATCATCCTTCCTTTGTACCCTGTCTATTCACACTGAAAGCTCCTTGGGGCATGGATAGGATTTTATATTTTCAATGGTCCATAACATGTTTAGCTCATTGTAACAAGTACATAGGAGAAAAAAAAAATGTTATCTTTGGCTTTGCAGATTACTCAGAATCCCTGAACTTGGCTCCACCAACATCCTTTCACCTATTTGTTAATGTAGGCTTTTAAAGCAGATGTGAGGTTCACGACTACTTTCAGATTTAACAGCACCAGCTGAGCTCTGCACTCTTCAGTGGGACAAGCAGGTACTGCAGAAAGGGACTATCAGCATCTCAGAGACACGGGGTCCCAGAGAATTAGGAGATTTTTATTAATAAGAGAAATACTTAGTAAGGAAATCCTCGTTATTCCTTCCTCCAGGCTTCTCCAGTGCTTCCTCTCTTCTCTGCTGAGACTAACAAGTTCCTTAGGGTAAGTAAGTTCCTTGGGATAAGGCCCAGCCTCCTTCCTCATCAAAACCCAGTCCTTTAGCAGGCCTCTGGAAATGATATCTGAAAAGCCTACAGTGGGAGACGGGGCTGGTGGCTTTTGTTGTCTTCTTAACAAAGGCTCTGCGTTGTGCTGAATTACGTGTAAAAATTGGACAAAGCCAATTCTATCAGTAAATACCTGTCCGTCTTCCCTGTTGCAATATAATACAGCCCTAATGAAAGCACGCAGGCACTCAGCCTCCTGATGGAAAACCAAAGGGTCTATTTTCCCATTGAGGCATGGGGGATTTACATTATAATCCCCATTAGCATTGATAGAAATTACCCATGTAAATCTACCATAGGTACTGGAAATGGGAAAAAAAAGAGACCACCAATATTTCAAATCAAAGCAGGGTTCTACTGACTTCATACATATTCATGAGGGTTTTTTATTTTATTCCTATCCTCACTCTTCTGATCAGTCACTGTTTTGTAAGAAACATCTTATAGAGTGTTCTCAGTCATTGTTCCAAGCACTATCTTTATCATTTTTAGAGGACAAAAGCAACCCTTTTCAACTTGTTATAAATCAATTTTTAATTTTAAAAAGAGAACAGACTTTTTATTTTTATGAAGGAGTCTTTAAAGAGCCATCTCCCTCTCTTTTTGGAAGCTAGCCAGCATGTGAATTCGATACTAGCTCGTATGATTGAGGGAAGACACAAATACATTACACAAACACACTGCTTCCCCTGTGTGAGCTGCGAGTAGCCCAGGACAGCGGTCCTCACAGCTGGATCTGCTGAGAGTAAATTCAATTGGGGCAAAATTACTGCACAAGCTTATATTTGAAAAACCATGCAACTGAAATCCACTGCAAATAGTCTTGGTGTAAACAAACAAAAAAGAAATCCAGCTGCTGCATCACTACTGGATTTCCTTCACAACTCAAGGAATGAAACTGAAATATTTTAGCCAGACACTGAGTTTGTTGATTCTAGCTGGATAGGCATGCTGATCACTGCTTATGGTCCCAAGAGGGGGCCACTAAAATAAAAAATCCACTAAAATCAGTGGGTCACAGGTGTCTACCTGACACCCTGACTTGTAGAACTGCCACCTTAGGTCCAGCTTGGAAGAAATCACTTTGCTTTTCAATATGTTCCTCTTCTCTCTCTTGCAGCAATTTCTCGTCTCTCCCCATTACCCCTTTTCTCTGTCTTTGCCAATACCTTTTTATCACATCTGCCTTCTACATACCAGTACCTATTAAACATTAATTCCAGCCTTCCTTTGAACAACCTTTAGCTTGCAAGTTGCTAACCATACTAGTTTGACAGATTCAGATGTCCATTACTTTCAAACGGGAGTAACTCAGGCAGCCTGCAATGTGCATCTGCCAGACCCTGGCTTCCCATACAGTACCTAATGGTTGAACCTGATGATATTAGAGGTCTCTCCGACCTAAATGATTGTATGGTTTTATCTATCCAGTGGACAGAAACAGTTTCCGGACTCAAAGCACCAGCTATATGTGCCTGGACATCTCCCCAGTCATGAGCTAATCCTAACAGCCCTAAATAAGAGTCTTATTTTCTGTCTGAGCAGTTTTGTTCACGACTTTGAACACTGTGGTTAAGTAAATCCCAAGAAGTAGCTTCTCCCTGGATGTTAACCAGCATTAAAAGGACTTTGTCCATCCTTCAAATAACGTGTAAAACACTGAACTAGCCACTTGGTTCCCAATGCAAGGGATGGGGGGAATTAGGGACATTAGAATAGCTCCCCAAAAAGAGCTGTGTGCTACCTGAGAAACTTCAGAACATGCCTGCAACAAGAAATGCCTCAGCAGCTTTCTTTTTGCAGACATTGGGCACCAGAACCCCAGCAGCGGGACTGCCCAGCAGGATCCCAAACACCCTGCTGCGGGCAGACACCCCTCACCTTGCCCTCAAAGACCTGGGCAGGTTGCTTTGCAAAGGTGACCAGGGGAAAGGGCCCACACCCAGCTTTATGTAATAGCCTAGAGATTGCATTCCTTTCTGCAGCAGAGCAGCTGCAAAGGGAGGGGTGGAAGGTGCCTCCACCCAGGCTCCCTTGGTGCACTGCCCTGAGAGATGGGAGATTTGGGCACCCAACCTCCCGAGCTGGCTGTCTCAGAGACCCTGCTAACCCGTACATCATATTTTTTTCTCTGATTTATGATATCTTTCCTCCTGTGGAAAGCTAAAAAGCTGACATTTTCTTGCAGATGGGGCCAAATCCTGTCGACGTGGTTTAGCTCACCTGCTGAATCAGACCCCTAAGGGGATATGGGTGCTGCTCCACCTACTTGCTGGATCCGGGAACTAGGCACCTAAGCTGTGCAGGCTCGGGCACTCCCGTGCATGCTGAGAACTGTCCCTGCAGGTGCCCAGGGACTCTCAGGCCAAGGAGGGAGATGCATAATGAAATTCAAGTCCTGCCACACTTAAAGGGCTGCTACGGTGGGATTTTGAGATCATAGTTTTAGACTTGAACGCAAAATCCAATCAAGCATCTGCTTTTCCCTCTCCCCTGGATCTGCTTCCAAGTTAGTAGCCATCTTAAAAAGAAAACACCAGTGTTTAATAAATATTATAAAGCAAACCAACCTAGCATGGCTTACTGCAACATCTTTCTCCACGTCACCCAGCACATCTATGTGAAGCATTATCTGTACAGAGACACAGTCAGTCCTGTGAATTCTGAGACTGCATGCCTTTTAGCGTGGGGATATTAATTCCTAAAGGACACTACTGAGAATAATAACAATACTTTTTTTTTTTTGGTATGTTACAAGCAACGAGAACGTGTGCCTTTAGATAAGGACTCACAACAGATGCCCCTCTAGGGGAAGCATGAATACCTTCAGAACCAACTGGAAATTGAAAATTGATAGTGTTTTCAGATTCAATCTGACCATTTTTTTTTTTTTTTTATTTTCTAGATGTTCGCACCTCAATATGAAAACTTTCCTAAGCGTAAGGCTTAATATGAAGAGAAAAGCCTTAATTTCCTTTCCTTTTCTTAAGGAAGTCCTTCAAGAATTTGGTAGTAAAACCTTATTTCTCTGGGAGTGAAAACTAAGAGAAATGCTTTTCAGAGGCACAACCCATCCACTTTTCTCTGTCAGATCAGGATAGACCACAGCCTAAGGACGTGCTATTCACAGGTAGACTCCATCCTCTCTCTTCTCCAGTGGGCCTAATCAGAATAAAATCCTAAGGCTCCAGTGGGGTTTTGCACCTGAAGTTCAGTGGCCAGTTGTAAGTCTGATCCCATCACTTTATGAAAGTCAGCAGAATCCTGCTCCACAAGTGGTGTCACAACTGAACTCCATTACTCACTGCAGAGAGGAGTGGTACCAGTTGACATTTAATTAGCTATGAATTTAACAACAATGGCAAAAGCTGTTTTAATAAGTACCGTAAAGGATTTAAGCCTATATAACAGAATTGAGTAATTCTCGTCCTATCACCAGGAATCCATTTTAAAAGCTAAGACAGATGGTAGCAGAATGCACTGTGCCCACTTTCGCACCTTTTCAAAGTGATAACTATGTGCTCATTTTGTAGACTCTGAACTATAACTGATTTCAGCGCCGTGGTACAATAAATCATCAGAACAAAGGCAGATATTCAGTACAGTACAAGGAAAAAAAAAAGAGAGAAAAAAGCACTATTTTCAGTATCTAATGTAGATCATACCATTGGATGTCACGGCTCGCGTTTGATTTTGGAACGTTTTGGATCGGGTTCCGTATTGCCCTGAAAAATGGCTGGCTTGGGGTGATAATTCGTTCCACGCACCACTCTGGGAAGGATGAAGGCTCGCTTGGGACTCTGCAGGGGGATTCAGGCGCTGGGCCCAGGCTAAGTCTAAATCCTGGGGCTCCTCCTTCAGTTTTTCTCCTTCTTTGCCAACTCGCTGATAGATTCTTCCAGTGCTGTCATTCAGTAATCTTCTCATCCCTGTAATTTGTTTTTTAATTTCCCGGCTTTCATCTCCTAATGAAAACAGAGCCACAGTTATCACTGTAAATTAGCAAAAACGGTAATGGGTTGAGATTAGTGATTTTAGATGCCAATACGAGTTCCTAGCTGTTGGAGGACACAAATAAATAAATAAAAAAGAAAAAGAAAAGACACGGATGAGCGGTAGTTGGTACACACCAGGCTCTGCTTCAACACAGCTGAAGCTGAGGTCTCACATGGTTAAAAGACCTGCTGAACTTGGCTTTCCTGATGCCCTTTCCAAGGCTTTGATGAGCAAGATTATTTCTCTCCAGAAGGAAATAATAATAGCTGGAGCAGTTGCAAATAATCTATCCTTTTAAGAGACTGATCCCATTCAGGCATTGACATCAGCGGATATTTTCTGAGGATAGCCTAAGGAAGCAGACCTTTGTCGAGCAGTTTGCTGTACGCTTAAGGACAGATTTTACAAAGGAAATAAAAAAAATCAACACAAAAAACACCACACCCTAACACAGAGTAACACTGCATCTATTGATTTTAATAAACAGGATCAGTTCCTCACTCCACAGAATTTAATAATGCTGGATTATCGGGGAATAAATTAAAAAAGCAGCTAATATGTGTCTAACCATACACAGCCTAACTGCTGGGTGTCCTAGAGCGTAGATTAGGAAAACAAAATGAAAATACACACAAGAAAAATGGGACTGCTTCAAATAAATCCAGGGCATTTAAATAATAACAATTACATACTTTAATACTCCTGGCACCGTTTAAGTATTAATTTTATGTAGGAAACTGCTGATTGCACACTGAATATATATGTTTGGGGCAGATAGCAGCTATTTTGCTCGTTAAAGCATACATTACATTTCGCTGGTAATAAGGACGTGTTCATAACCACTTCTGAAATAAGAAGCTTCTATTTTTTATTTTTTTTTGCTGGTAATAGAAAAATCAAACACCCTAAGCAAATGGAATAACAAAGATCAAGAAACTGATGAACTGACCCTTTATAGTACACTTCATACAGTAATAATTGGGATGCTGAATTCAATTTAGGTTCCTGCTTCCCAAAGCAAACTTATTTTGGAAAATCAGGAATAGAGATTTCAGCAAACACAAACAAAAAAAACTTCTCCAAAACCCAAACCTAGTGTGCACTGGCTCTGGTTCAACAAGGTATTCAAAAGTGTGCTAATGCTAGGCACGTGAACTGTTTTTTATCAATTCAACAGCACCATTTTTAGGTGCTGAAACCAGGGAGTTAAAGAAGTGGCACCTCCCTCCCCAGCACCCTGCACGAGCCAAGCTCCACGTGCTGGGACGCCAGCAAGCCCAGCGCACCCAGGGACACTCAGGCCGTGGCCAGGGAGCAGAGCAGAGCAGAGCTGAGCGATCAGACCGAGCCTGGGCTGAACCCCAGAGCATCTCCAGCCCACTCCAACCAGGAAAACATTTTTTTTTTTGCAAGAAAGCTTCCAGTCCCAGCTACAAAACCACCCGGCAGCCCCGTGCCGAACGGCATCTCCGCTCCAGCCGAAGTGTTGAGGCAAGCCACCTGCGAGGAAGCTTGACGTTACATTTCATCTTGATGTTTTGTCTACAGATTTATGTGCGGGTGATTTAATTAACAAATTACGCTCCTTGGACCCGAGCCAGCCAGGGGCTGACTGTTTGCAGTTCCCAGCCTCGCTGGGAACCAGGAGGCCCCCAAGTACCGCGGGACTGCGGTTATTGAGGCGCTCGGATCCGGGTGCTGAAGGCTGCCTTTCGTGCCCACATCTCAGCTCCCAACGCTTCCACGGCACGACAGCACCAAAGGATCCCTTCCCATCACACCACCCAGCACCACGTAGTGCTCTTGGGGCTTTGTTACCCACTCGTGTCAGTGTTTAATAGCAAAATGTACCTAAACATCAAAAAAGCTTCCCACCCACCTCCTCCTATCGGGCTTACTGACTGCTTGCTCCGCTGCTGGTCAGGTGACACGTTGTTGGAAAGATTAAATTTCCCTTACCCAATTACATCAAATATTTATGTTAATTGAGCTTATTCAGCCCTGATTCTGGTTGCATGTTCCTTTTTATAGAGGTCTTCCTATATAATGATGTGAGCACGCTTATCTCCAAAGAGAAAAATCCCTACATTTATATCACAGCACATCCTGAAATTTCAGCAACTCCTGCCTAAGTGTAGCTTTGCATTTACCCAGATCCCTAATTAAACTGGGGAGATTTCCCATTTATGAACTTTTTTCATGATATGTTTTAATAACATGAACTTTTTCCAAAAATATGTTGTCTTTGGAAGGAAGGTCCTTGAAAACACACCCTGAAGATTAGGTCAAGCCTACAGCGTGCAAGTTTACAACAACTCATCCACCCACCCAACCCAGTCATGACGTTTCCATCTTTTTATGGCTTTTAATTTGTGACTGCCCAGCCACAGTCTTCCCAGCCCTAGTGGATGTTACACTGCCTGCCTGAATGTGTGGGCTGCTGCAGGAAAAGATTTAAGTTTTTGCTCCCCAGTTATCTCATCTGGCTGTTAGCTCTAGAGCCCAGTGATAGCGTTCTGCTATCAGCTATTCCACTGCTGATGATCTTCACAGATTATAATTATGTAATTTAAAAAATAAAATGAAAAAAAAAAAAAAGGGAAAAACCAAACAGCTCAAGCTGCTACATCCCATGGAAGAGCCAACCTTCCTTTCCAAATGCTGAATGGGATAATTAAGAAAAAAATAAGTTTGCTGCTGCGTTACCTGTCTGTGATAAGCCTCCTGAGAGGCTCCTTAGCTGCTGAGGACTGGGAGGAGCAGTGCTTGCAACACGCATCCCAGCCCATCTGCCAGGATCCAGCCTCTCTTCCCCTCTTCTGGGCTTCTGAAGCACCACTGCTGCAGTGCAGCCTTCCCCTGCAAGCCGTGTGGGTACGTACCTGAGGAGGCAGCCAGGTTTTGCCTCTCAGATTGCCCGTGTAATCCCCTTGGGTTTATCTGAAACCACTGAATTCACTTGCAAATTACTGTTCAAAACAGATAGGAATGGCAAATGACAGCCCTGTTTAGGAGCTTGCATGGGAAAGTAAGAGTGGTAGCAGAAACATATTAGCAATGCTTTTAATAACTGTTATAGTCATTTCTATGATCGCCTCATATATAATTTATTTTTCCACATGGCTTGACTGTAATCTTATAGAACAACAAAGGACAAAACAAAACCTTCTCATAGATTCTACATCAAATATTCATAAAAAGTGATTTCCCCCCAAATTACCCTCATTCTCCTTCCCTACTGCAAGTATGCACAGTGTTAACATACTCACACTTACATACTGCTTTGAAAGGTGTAAGAATGTTAAAAATATCAAATGCACAGGTCTAAAACATAAACGTCCAGCTAGGAACTGTCATCCACATGCTCAGCGTGCCACCGGCTGAAGTAACACAGCTGCTAACCATTTTAGTTAATGAAATATCACTGATAATTCATTAATTCTCTGCCTCTGGATGCTTGAGCATTTTTTCCCTGTTATGCTTATTGAACTCAATACAAATATGGCTCGCTGCCTACAAACAGGTTATTAGACTTTTCCAAATAATTTGTCAAATACTATCACAGCGCTACAACGAGCGATAAAGCGACACGCAGCCATACCCATTCGTTAAAACATTAATTACATATTTGGTTGCCACTTCTTTTATACTGCAATGTAATTAATGCATATCTCTTGAAGTGTATATATGAATGAGTTAAGGTTGGATAATGGACTGTATAATGTTTTTCTTTTCCCCTTTTGACTTATGTAAACGAGTAACTGTAATGTTCTCTTGGCCTGATATTTTGCAATTAATTTCATTATTTTTAGCATTTATGGGAAATGTTTTGGGAAGTATTCGTAGCTGACTTAATAAAGGCAGGTTTTCTATGAATTAGTGTCTCTTCCTGCTGTGCTTTGGCAGATAAAACTCCTAAGGAAATTTTCCCTGCTTGGCTATATAAACAAGACTTTTACCTCTGCCAGGCTGCCTCCTGCAAGACCTTTGTATCTCCGATTTCTGCCTTTGTGTCAAACTAGGCTGGAATTGGTGAATGAGTTCAGAAGTTATCAAGAGCCTAGGAAATGCAGCAACAGATACCAAGGAAAATACACACGAGGTGACAACATTGGTCCAGTTTGCAAGGAAACGAAACTGCAGAGGAGAGAAAAATGCTGAAGTCGATGCATGGCTTGCAAGCTTCGAGGGCTCAGAAGAAATTGCGACAGAGCACGCAGGTTATATAATCAAAGTTATTAAATGCCAGTTTATTAGCCACCACTTGAACGGTGCTCCTCCTGGAACGGGGCCAGCAAAAGTCAGCTGCTTGTGTTTGAAGAACTTGTAAGGGCTAATTCGGTGTACTGCAGGGAACTGGGGAGGTGCACGCATGCACCGCGCACACCTTCAGTGCGCAGTCAGGCTGAACTGACCAAAACACCGCTGTGAACATTACGTGGTGCTCAAGGAAAGAACAACAGGTAACCTAGGAGGGAGTTAGGCAACCCTTCTCAGCAAAAACTACACCTCCATCGTGCCCTAACTTTCAAAACTTTGTTATTTTTGGCATTATTGTACTATTCGGGGCTCCTGAAATTGAAAATTGCTAAGCCCAGCGTGAGGAAAATAAAGGAGCCGTGTGCCTCTTTCCTTATCAGATTAAAGGTTTCCTAAAGCGAATGGAAAGTTGTTGTGACTGCTCCGTGGATAAGCTGAATTGAGCAACTGTGGAGCTAAACCGATGGGATAAGCACTCATTTCTCAAAGGAGTGATCCCCAGCCTTCGCTGGCATGTGCGAACCGATGCTGAACAAGTAACACAGGCAACAACACGCTTTGCAAATTAAAAGCTTCAAACCCAAGTCAATGGGGAGCGCGGCGGTCACGAACGATGTCAGCGGGTCACACGAGCACCATGAGTTATGAGCCTGGGACTTTTACTACCCCTAGCAAATCTATCGGGATATTGGAGCCGTCTTAGGTGAGGCATCTTACCAGTGCTCTGAAATGATGCTTGAAAGCAAGACCCAGAAAGTTAACAGACATCACCAACACTCCTATATGAGCACAGCAACCTGCAGAATCAAAGCCAGGGGCAGACCTGGAGACTACTGTGAATCTGGAGGGCTGTTTCCTTGGAAGGAAAATCAGATGAGGTGGCCCAATGCTGCCACAACAACAAAATAACTCTTCCAAAGAGCCTGGTAAAACAGTTTCAGAAACACCCAGTAGGATCAGACACTGAAGTTGCAGACTTCAGGCCACACTGTGTCAACTAAATCACTCAGGAAACTGCAAGTGAGCAACTGTTTCTACATTTACATACTCACAGGGTCATAGAATTAAAAAAAAAAAAAAAAGTGCAACAATGTCTTCTTGGAAATGCCCCATGTCAAGATCATGCTTCAGCCCCAAAAGGGAAATGCTTGGCTAAGTTATTTTACATATCTGCGTTCTCAAATGATCTTTTTTGCAGCCTTAATAATAGCAGCTGTTACTGCAACATCCATACTCGGGATGTAATTCTATTAAAAGTACCAAGTAACTTCACAGACTTGCGTTAAGTCAACTTTCTCCTCTCCGAATAAATTGCAAAGGGTATTATTTCTGGGACAGAATAAATTCTTGGAATTAGTGAGTAACTTATGCATCATTCCCCTGCTCCAAGAACCCATTATTTATTTTATCATGACACGCTAACGTTATTAATCTGCTGCCTTCCATTTCAACAACGTGAAACGCTGTAAAATGCACAGACACCTGCATTACAGTGCATTTCAGCTCCCCTTTATATCAGTCATAAACATCTCTGGTTTGGACATCTCTCCAAAACAAATGCTCCGAGCACACTGCGCGCAGCATTCGATTTTATGAAACTATAAAAGTTCTTCACTGTTAATTACACAGACAAATGTCTCATCACACATTTGGTTACCAGGATAATATAATTAGTTTTCTGCATTAACCTTTCAAACATAGAGCCTGAATTTCAAGTTGAAAGCATTGTAAAAACACTCGGTCTGGAGGTATATTTTTTTTTCCTGCTTTTTTTTTTTTTGTGTGTGTGTGTGTTGATAATAAAATATTATGACTGGGGGAAAAAAAAAAAAAAAAGTGGTATATACAAAAGATATTTTTACAGACAAGCTGGCTTTAACCGGTGTTGTCCACAAACCTTGTGTTGCACGGTCCCTGCATGGGCTTGTGTTCCCAAGCCTGGGCTAGCAGCCTTGACAGCACATTAATGCTGATACCTGCTAAAAGCTGCAGACAGGGCTGTCTTAAATCTCGATCACATTCAAGGTTTAAGCACTTCACTCCGGGCTGCGTCCTGCTTTTCAGAGGGAGCACTCTCCTGATATTAGATATCCCAGCCCTTCCCTTCAAAACAAAACAGGAACCAGCCCTCACCTGCGAAAGGCAGCAGCAGCAAGAGATTCGCCCGGAATTTTGCAAAGGCTGCGCTTGGTGCATCCTTTGTCTGGGAAGCTGCAAATTGCCATTTATCATCTTATCAGAGGAAAGGATTAGAAAAGACATCGGGGTGATCTCCCACGAACTCAGCTGCTGCAACACACGTGCAAACTTCCTAAGCTAACGAGGCTCCATTTAAAAAGCACCCAACAGAAGTCGCTTCCACTACCACACTTGTGCTGAAGCTTCCTCCAGTTAGCAGCCCAGGTTTACACAAAGCCAGGTTTTTGCCCATTTTGTGCTGGTGCAAGAAATAAAAATCAATAAAAATCCAGGTTCAACAGGTCTTTTCCGACACTTGATCCCAACAACGCATTGAATGCTTAATCATTTAGCCCAGAATCTCCCTTCTCGTCCGTGCATCCCTTGACCAAAACATCCGCACATCTTATTCCCAAGCTTCACTGCTTCACTTGTAAGATGACATTAACATTTCCCCTTTCCTGCAGTAAATAGTTTCGCTGACATATCTTAACATCCATTTACATACTAAAGGCTGCGGCACGTTGAGGTTTTAACAGCTGTAGTCATCCCACGGATCAGTCAAAAGACCTAAATCAAAGAACAAACTTGACTCTAAACCAAGGACCTGAGCACTCGATGGAGTGATTATCTAATTTTGGCACAGAACATTGAAATTAAGCGAAGCAGGGATTACAACCTTATTAGGGGCCAGGACAACGAGCCGGGGGAAGCATCGTTCTTCCATCCTCCCTGAAGTACAATGAAAAATTATGGCGTGCAGCGTGCAATTCTCAAAAGGGAAGCTGGAATGCCAAATGCCGCTCATCCCATCTCTCTGCTGGAAGGTGGGAGCTCAATTTTCAAGTGCTTTCAGCCAAGTTCAGTTCCCAGCACTGCTTCTCCTACATCTCAGACCACCTCCTTTGTCATTAAGAAGCTGGACACTGGTGTGAGGACAAAGCAGAGAGGGTGATGTGAGCTCTGAGCAACCCACTGAACCCAGCTCCCACAGGAAGAAGAATTCCTCATCTGCAGATCCTGCACAGTCATAAATCACGGGTTTTGTCAAAATTAACATGCTTTGAGGAAATCAGGCCATCTCTAGAAAATAGGGTCTTCCTTCTTTTCACAGCACCTGAAGGTGGGCTCCCAGGACTGCAATTCTGGACTTCAACACCTTGAAGAAAGTCCCTTGGTGGGACTTGTTGGTAAGGACTAAATGCTGACATGCTCCTGCTGTAGGTGAACTTGATGCCAGAGCACATTCAGAAGCTGGTCATAATAAAGAAATCAACCAAGCAAACCAAAAGCAACAAAACCAAACAAAAAGCAGGTAACAAGCCTGCCCTCAAAAGACAAAGCAGCCCTCAAAAGGCAACGCAACCAGACCAAAAATCAATTGGTCTGAGTCACGGCACAAATGTCAAAGCACAAACTCCTGCACAGTCCTGGAAGCACCCTGGCTTAGGCAGCTAGACACCTAACTCCTGACAAAGCCTTATTCTGATTTGGGGTTGAAGAGAAAACATTCATGGTAAATCTCTAGGGCGGTTCAACCCCAAAAGTGCTTACACAACGCAGAATCCAAACACAAAGCTTAGCAGCCTCCTTCACGCTCCCTGGAAATAGGTGAAGAGATGAAGTATTTGCTCACAACCCTAATGGTGAGAAGCTGAGAAGGGAATTTAACCCAGCTCTCCCCCCTGTGTAAATATTCTAATCAGCAGAAGACTCCACACTGCCCAAGACGCCCCCTTTCCTCTTCCACTTGCTGTTGACCTCTAGGGAAGGCTATGGCACAATCAATTTAGCAGACGAAAGCATTTTACCTGCAGCTTGATTTCAGGTGCTGCTTCTCGTGCTCAGGACTAGTGCTTCTCACCGGCTCTAGGGGGCAACACACACAGACTCCAGAAACCTCAAATCACCTCCACGCAAACACTGTGGCTCCCGGCACAGCTGGGGAAAGGCAGACACCTCCAGATTTCCTGCTGTGAAGGCACCTGCTTTCTCCAAAGCCTGAGCAAGGCGACCAAGAGCTTACTTTACACACTAAGAGTCATTACTGTATGTCAAAACCTCGCCTTAATTCTTGTGATTTTAGCCCACTGTCCTTTTTTGCAAAAGGTTTCAGCACCCAGAAGAGGTCCTGGATGAGACAGAAGGGGGCTGGGAGCAGGAGGAGAAGCATTCTACAGAAGAGTTACAAAGGACACCAAGCACACAGGCAAGAAGGATAAAGGTTGACCGATAACTAGTCCTATCAGGCTATGGTATACACCACGCTGCAGACTATACATTACTTCTCTGTTTTCTTTACACATTTTTAACTGTTGATTTAATTTAATTTAATTTTTCCCATGGCAGGATTAGCAGGCCGGCTACAGAGGTGAAAGGACATTACATTAAGACAGCACATTAATCCTCTATCCCACCCAAGGCAGAAGCAAAACCAAACAAATAGCAGCTTCCTGGAAATTGAATTTCTGTTATCCAGATGTCAAAGATGTAATACCCCAATTACACAAACTATTGCCAGCGAAGCATGCCAGAGAATATGCAATGTAAATGGGGTGAGCAGAGAGCTGCAAAACTGCAGAGTCAGCATCTGGCTCTCTGAGTGAGTGATAATTAGCACTGTGTGTAGACACTAATAAACATTTATGTCTGAAATTACAACTTTTAGCAGTGTTAATAAAGGATATATTGGCAATTCGTGGAATAAAAGGGTCTTGAAAAGAACGTCATATTAAACAATGGCAGGCACTTCCCATGCTTGCAGAGAGATTTTTTTCCTCCCTAATTGCAAATGGCCACGCTATGTTGCTCTGAAATTAATCAACACAAGCACATACCTAAAAAAACGGGTTGTGTTTCTTTGGTCTCCCCATTAACATCATTGCTGTAGTCAGAGATCTTATATATCTCATGATGGTAATCTGGAATGAAAAACGATAAAAAAAATTAGAACTCAAGTGATCTGGAAAAAATGAACACCGAACACATTGCTACAGTTTTACTACATAATTTATCAATATATCTGCAGTTTATTTCATGTACATCGAATTAACCACAGAAAATGTGCTCTGTATCAGCACCTCCTAAAAAGAAAAAAAAGGGAAAAAAAACCACACAAAACCAACTTTGCTCACACTGGAGAGGCTTAGCTAAAATATTTCACAGATTTTAGGGAATAGCCATGCCTGCCCTAAATTACTGTGTTCATTTTCACAGCAAATTATCCCACCAGATGCCAATTATCTGGCTTCTTGCTTTACAGATGGAAAGCAGATTTATTATGAAAACTTCACCTTCCCAGAGACCGGGAGGAACTTTCAAACTTTGCCTTGACAAGAAGACCAGTGACGTACAATAGGGCTGCACCTTGCAGCTCTGCTGACTTATCTTGAGGTCACTGGCCCCTGAGTTCTGAGGAAAGGAGGCTCAGGGACACCTTAGGGTATTCACTTACAGAAACTAACGTCCATGCGAGATGGCCCTAAAAATAAACACTGGCATCTTTTATTCACAGATCTGACAGGACACGCACGGAAAATTGAATTTCTGTTTCAAACAAAAGGGTATTTTCTGTGGAGGTCTCTGCTGTAATCACAGGCATGCGTTCAGCAGAAAAACAGTCCTGTTTACACGTGTGTACAGAGGGAATAGTAATTACAAGAGGGAAAACAACAACAACAACAAAAAACCAACTATCTAAGGGCAGCTCTCCTGGATTCTATTTCTGACTCTGCTACTGGCACACACTTTGTCCTTAGGCAAGTCACTCAAGACTGAACAATATATTCAGTGTCTTGAAATAGCTGCCTCATCACCTAACTCCTGTAACGCTGAAGCCCTCCCAGCCAGCTCAGTTACTCCCTCTGAAAACTGGTTCTTATGTTTACCTGCCTCGCAAGAAGTCAGGTGGAGATTAACTCCTGGAAGAGCACTCGGAGGGATTCAATTAAAAGGCACAAGAGGACCTGAATGGCACCACAGGCAACTCCTCCTCTCAAGAGGAACACACCTGCCTTGCTGACAAAACAATCAGCTACGGAATTATAAAGGTCTCCTATAAGCCAAGCTTCTTTGTTACTATTGTTTATTTGTACAGCATGACTGTCTTAACGGCACAACAGGAGGAACTACCCAGTAAGTAAACCAGAATCAAGCTTAATACGGACCTACAAAAGAAAGAAAAGGGCCTGGAAAGAAATGTCAGCATGGTAGGGAAGAAAAAAAAAATAAAAAGGAAGGTAGCGAGGTCAGGAGCGAAGTGCTAAGCAAAGAGGTAGCATTGGGGTTTTGCGTGTCACACCGAGGGAGTGAAACATATGGGCTGCCTGACGTGTACTGGGTAAAGGTGAAGTCTGAGCCACAGCATCGAGGAAGTAAAGGTCCCTTCCGCGAGGCTAAAAATACAGAATTTATGCGAGCTGCTCTCCGTGCCCATTAGCTGTTCTCCACATTTTCATCCTCCAGGAGAGCTGCTAGGAGCGAGCACGTGGAAACTCGGAACTAAATAACTCACAGATTCGCAGTCCTTAGGTATATAGATTGTATGGAGTTGCTTCTCTAGCACTTCCCTGTGCTCATCCAGCCGGGCACGACGCTCTCCTGATCTACAGCTGCTGCCTGGAAGTCACCACGTTGCACATCAGAGGTGGCTGCGTTTTAGTGCAGGCAGGGACCTTCCTTTCAGTCTGAAAGGAACTGATCGTGCTGCTAAGGTGCTCTGAAGTTTTTTTTGGGGCGGAATAAGCATCGTACATGTCACTGACAGGCTGTGCATTACAAACAGATCGACCCAGCGTACCATTTTCTCTTTGGTTTCCTTCTTCTGCCTCAGATGTCACAGTCCAGGCGCTGTGAAATCCATATCAATTTCACAACAGTAAACACTAAACTGTGACATTACTGAATGACTCCAGCAAGAGGCAAAGGCCAATTACAAGAGACAACTATTTATACATAATTATCTTCATAATCAACTGTGATAGAAAGAGGGTACGTGAGAGCAGACTCACATGCAGAATGTGATTTTTATCTTCTCTGCTCTCAAAGTGCAAAGACATATTTTCTCCCAGGATGTACTTTCAGTGTAGCTTGCTATTTGAATTCCTATATCCAAAAGGAGACAGCAGATAAAATAAGAAATGCTAATAATTAACCCCCATAAATGATTTTATCCAATGAGGTTAAATAGATCGCTTTATATATGGGGAAATATTTAATCCAGTTATGGAGTGGCGACCGACAATTTGCAGAATATTGACACGTTTTTGACAGCGCACACATTTTTATGACTCTATTAGGAGAAAAATAAAACCCAGGCTTTGATTTCAGTTTTGCTTGTCCACATGTTTCACTTTCAAGCCCCACGCTCCAGCCCTGCACGAGCTGCCTGAGAGGCGACTCCGAGCATCAGATGCTAAGAAACCCCACAAACCAAACCTGTCCTTTAGAGAAATGAAAGCCCTCCATGGGTTGATCTCCAAGCTGATGCTGGCATTTAAGAAACCTCGGATAAATTTCAGCAAGTCTGACCAGTTGCTCTCCCCCTAGTTTGGGGACAGGGGTAGGTGCAGTGCTCCAGACCCTCCTGCACTGTTTAAGCAATAATTATTTACTCTTCCTACCAGGCAAGTTCATTTCCAGCTTCACATTTCTCTGCTTCTAATCTGATTTTGCTGCACGCCTACGAAGACACCAGCCTTCATCCAGCAAGCCCTGGAAGTCGCCCTCCACCCCCCGGTCCCTAAGTGTGACATTACCCCAGAGCAGCCACCTGCCCTCAACTTGGCATGCAGGACACACGCAGCATTTCAGGGAGATATTGCAGCCCGAGACTTCCAGACACAAAAGGGGAAAAAAAAAATATATAAAAATAATAATACATCAAATCAATCAGGGCAAGAGATCTAATCAGCTGAAGGAGCAATACCCAGCCCAAATGAAACCCTAGGGCTGGGAAGTCCACCTGTTAAAATGCCTACCAGCAGCTGTGTCATTTTTTTTTTTTTAAATAACACACAGGACTGAGAGCTGTGCTCCTTCCCCGACATGAATCCAAATATTTTCCCGGCGATCCCTTTTAAAATCCCCTCTTTTCCGAAAAGCAAACACACGCCGAGCGAACAAGTTGCATGCCAGCGATTCCTCCTCGCCCACGTACAATTCGTTACCTGCGTGGATTTTAAGCAAGCAGCCTCTGTGAGGCTTTTCTCTGGAATACGTGTGTGTAACGCAGTCCAGAGGAGGAAGAGAAGAAAAAAAAAAAACACCACACACAACAAATCCACAGGAGTTGCATGCTAAAAAGCTCCGGCGCTGCTCAAGTGTCATCGTTCTGCTAAATTCTCCATTTCACCTTTTTCTCCCTCCCTCACCCATGGGGGGATTTACACCGAAACGCGATCCAACTTTATTCTGTAGGAGATCTGCCTGGAAAAAAACAAACAGGTCCACCTTCGGAGGTGTCTTTTTATTTTTAAGGCAATGTGTAAAATATACCCGTAAATAGCCTCTGGTTGTGCGTGCAAGAAGTGAGAGAGGGGGGGAAAAAAACAGGGGGGGGGGGGATAACAAAATAACGCCAGAAAATAAAGAGCTGCAACGCCTCGGGGAGTTGGAGGAGACGATTCCGGAGTTAAATAATAAATACGAGGAGGGA
This sequence comes from Anas acuta, assembly GCF_963932015.1. Taxonomy (NCBI): domain Eukaryota; kingdom Metazoa; phylum Chordata; class Aves; order Anseriformes; family Anatidae; genus Anas; species Anas acuta. The sequence continues at coordinate 198,067,493 of NC_088979.1, read as the reverse complement.
GAGACATGACAGAGGTGGAGGAAAGGGAGCACACACACATTTCATAACATCCTGCTCGCCTCCCGGGGAAGCCAGCCCCGTTTATGTAAAAGTCTTCTCTGAGGCGCAAACAAACAAACAGCACAAAGCCGCCCCCCCCCTCTCCCCTACCCCTCCCCACTTTTACCTTGATTTATCAGTTTAAAGCTTTGGGATTTCCTGCTTCTCTTCCTCTCGGTAAACTCCATGGTGCGGCCAAGGGGGGGTAGGGGAAGGATAGAAAGGGAAGGAGAAAAGGGGATGAGAGGAGCGAGCAGGGCGGCCGCGCAGCGGGGAGCCAGCAGCCGAGACCAAGGTCCGTCTCTTTAATCAGCAAAATAAACGCAGCCTGGCAGATTTCGGCTCCCACTGCAAATAAAGGCAGCCGGGACAAGTTGGCTCCGGCCCCCTAAAGGCGCCGCCCGCCTTCCCTGGCCGCCCCAAACTTTGAGGGGAAAGCGGGGTGCGGCGAGAAGAAGGTGGAAAAGGGGATGGGGGGGGGGGGGGAGGACGGCCGAGCCCGGGGCGATGCCGGGCAGCGCCGCCGCCGCCTCCCCCGCCGGCTGCGAAGGGCGGCCCGCAATGGCTCGATGGCACCGGGACCCCGCTGCCACCTGCTGGGGGGAAGGCGGCGAGCCCCGGCGTGGTGGTGCTGGAGGCGGAGGAGCCGGCTCCTGAGGCCGGCCAGCAGCCCCACGCCACCCCGGGGACGCGGCCCCGCAGCTCCGGAGCCCCCGCGGCGAGCCGGGCTGGGCGCCGTGAGGGGGGCTGGAGGGAGAGGGGCTGAGAGGGCAGCGCCATTTTGTGGCCCCCCTGCCGCCTTCCCCTCCCTCCTCCCTTCCAGCCTCTTGCTGGCTCCCTCTGCCGTGCCCCGGCGCTGCTACACGGCCCTCGGAGCCCCGATGGCTTCCCTCAAAGCACCCGGGGGTGCTGAGGGGGTTCTCGGGGTGGTCCCGGCTCCCCCCCGTGGGGTGGCTCGGTGTGAGGGAGCGGCGGCACTCCTGGCAGGGAGCCCTCCTGCCAGCCCCCCTGAGGGGCTGTGGGTGGTTTTTGGGGTGCAGCAGAGGCTGGAGGTGACCCCAAGCTGGGGACAGGGAGGGTGGGGAGCGGCGCGCCAACGTTGGGCTTGGCGGTGGTGGAGCTGCCACGGTGCGAGCGGGGCGTGTGGGGTGGGTGAAGGGCAGAAATAGGGCTGGGCTGAGGATCTAACTGCTCCTTGTTGTGTTTTCCAGCGATGATGTGCCAGCATCTATCACAGAGCACATCAAGGAACAGAGCAGGACCGTGAAGAGCGCGTTGAACTGCTGTCCTGCCGAGGGATGCCAAGTTTCACTCTCCACGGGCAAACATGGAGCCCCACAGTAAAACAACCTCGTTCCTTGGAAGGAATAAGACTCACAGCGTCTGGCAACCCTCCGATGAAAACCAAGGGGGTCACCATAGCCATATGGATGATCCAAATGCAGCTGAACTTAATGCTTTGATTTATCCGCCAGTTGACGCCTCCAGCCATACTTGTGGTTCACTTATGCTGCACTAAATTAGGTTCTGGTGTAGCTTTTAGTTTGCACTGTCAGGAGTGCCTCTGCTTATTGCCTGTAGAGGAGGACTCAGACTTTTACAGTTATGACTACGGATAACCAAAACACAGCTCCCGATCATCATCTTGTGTTTTAAATGTAGTCAGGCTGTGTTATGACAAGGAGAAGAGTATGTGAGAGTTGCATACGCGTACTCGAACAGAAGCAGATCTTCACGTGGTCTAATCAGAGTACCCAGGAGAATTCCGTTGGCTCCAGTAATATTGACTGACCCTATCACTTTGAGTAATGAAATAAAATTAGTAAAAGGAAAGCAAAGTGAATATTAATAACAATGATTTGTTTCATAGCAGTGTGAGCAGACACAGATCTGAATTCTCTGGTGGAAGGTGCTGTCCAAATGCCATGCAGAGAGTTTACCCAGTTCCAGAAAAGCAAAATCAGAAAATAGGTTTAATGGTGAAGCAATATCAGAAAATATGCCTAATGGTAAAATTTATTAGACTCTGGAAAATTAAATTCATGAGGGAGGTTACGGAAACCTCACAGATTGGGTAAGGGTGTAATTTTCTATTAAATTGCTAAGTGGAAAATCCCAGAGGCAATCAATATGCTACTTTTGGAATTTTCCTAAACTTCTCTGTAAGACTTTGTGAAAGGAAACTGGGCTAACATACTATTTAAAATCCTGTATTATATATTTTTGGGTGAATGCTGAAACAGCAAAGGTAGATGGATGTCATATGCTGTTTGCTAAATTATATGGGGCCAATTAATCTCTGGTACAGTGCAGTGAAGTCAGGTTTGAGATGCAGAAGCAGCGTTCCTAAGTTCTGTGTACAAAAAACGTGTTTTTTTTTTTTTTTTTTTTTCTTTTCCCAAACAATCTGCTGATTCCTGTCTGCTAACTTTATTTACCAGACTTAAAGCATTGCCGAAACTGTTGTATGACTCTCATCCTTACTGGGACAACAGGAGAATTTTATGAAACATAAGGCCTTCATTTACTGTTCAACTCACATGATAAGCTTTATCCTGCTTTTGCCAAAGGAATGTGATACAAAAATAAAAAGGTCTTTTCTCTTTTCCTTGGTTATTCAATTTTGTTTAACATCTGGTATATAATTTATGAAAACATGTTTTATCAACTGTTTTTTCCTCCTTTTAGTTCTTCTGTGTTAGATTTTTTTTTTTTTTCCTTAAAGGAACACTTAAAATTCAAAACGTCATTTTAGTCTGAACACTGCACACAAGTTTCAGGTAATATTTTACAGGTTAGCACATCCCTTTTTTCATTAGTATTACTTCATTTTGCTTCCCATACGTTTGACAAAAGAGATTCACCCTTTTCTGTGTGCAGCATGAGCTCGGTCTGCAAACAAACCTCATTATGGTTACTTGGATGAGTAAACCTTGTGCTTTTCATTTATGAAAGTATTAGCCAGTTTGGGTACCTAGGCCCTGATCCTGCAATTTCATGTGCTTAAAAGTGAATTAGAAACTAGGACAAGGTGACTTTAAGTCAAAGTCTTCTAGTTATCCACAGAATGTGTAGGAGGATCCAATAACTGCAAAACAATCTTTCCGTCCTGTACTGCTCATGTTTCTCAGCCATCACATAGAGAAAACTACTTGAACTCAGAGGCTCCTATAGTCCGCGTATGCAGTAAGTCGCAAGATTCTTTCGGGGGGTGTTTTGGGGCTGGTATCCTACAACTGGACTCAGGCCACCTGCTCATTTTTCATGGGACACCATCACATTATTCCAGCTGGAGAAACCCAAGGATGAAAGTCGTCCTTATTCCTTGCTGCCTTGTGTCACTCCAACAGTTGGCTGCATCTCTGTGGTAGCCAAGTGACTTATGATGAAGTGCACTGGCTCCAACAGGCAGCCAGCTTTTAATTTCATCTTTTATTTCAGTTAATGTCTCAGTATTGGATTATTATCATTACATATTAAGAAACTGTAGTTTTTGTTTGTTTGTTTGTTTTTTCTGGTGAAAACATGGAGAATTCAGAGCATTGTTTCATATATTCCTGAATGGTCACAAAGTATTTCCTCAATCAAATCAGTAATTGAGTAATGTGTTTTTCAAAATGCCATGAAATTGGCTAACTAAATAAAGGCTTTATCTTGCAACATTTTCCAAGTCAATATGATCATCCCTGGCTATTTCCTAGCTACCATTTTATCCTGCTGTAAGTAACTTTCAGAATATCCCCTCCCCATCCTAACCGATAATAGTTTTTCAGACAATTTTCTGGTTTGTAAAATGATGGTTTTATTTCATGTGTAGAACACTAGCTAATCAATTAAATATAATTACCCTCGCAATATTTCGGTATGAATAGCAGCAATGCTCTTCATGCCAGGATGTTGCAGACCATTCCTTTGTTTCCAGCCTCATCCCCAGAACAGGTGTGTCCAGTTAATCACCAGGTTTTGATTATTATTCACAAAGTAGGCTTGAATAGGAGCAAAATGAATGAAGAATCCTAGAGCTTAGGAGAATTTCACAGGTCATCTAAGAGATCCTTCAGCTTTTCAGGTGGGAAAATTACACTGAAAAACGTTGTAAAAACTGGATGGATTGATTTGAAGCTTTAAATCTATCTAACACACATAAGGCTAAAAGAGGTAGGAAGAGGCTCCTGTTGTATTAATATTGCCATGATTGCGACTCCTTTTGGAGCCTGAGGAAGTTCAGTGCAATATTAGAAAGCAGGAGAAGGGTGAAGAGGTAAATCAGAGATCAGGAGTTGCATAGGTGGCGGGTTAATACGTTAGCTATTTCAGTTAGTTATATTTATTGAATGTCATTGAAGATTTTATAAACTCTGATAGCATTTTTCCCTTGCAGGTTTCCAGTGGTGTTTCTGTGGTCATACAAAAAACATAGGCAGTATTTTTTCCTCATCTTCCAGTCTGACAGTAAGTCACTGATGTCGCTCTATCTTACTACAAACCTTTGCTTCTGGGGGGCTTTCACATTGGTGTATCTGAGGACTGGGTCTTCACAGAGGTAGGGTTCTGGATGTCCAGGTCTGAAGCATGGAAGTGAAGTTTAACTTATTTTCTAATCCCCTGTAAGCTCTCCCTGCAACATTTCAGTCACAGCATTTGACATCTTAGTATGTCTCAATCCTTACTCTCTCTCTTTTTTTTTTTTCCTCTTTTTTTTTTTTTTTTTCCCTTTTGGGATGCTGTTTTGAAATAACTTCTTGTCTCTTCTGCTGTTTGTTAATCTTCCTCACATAAATTTTAAAGAAAAAGCTACGGGACGCAACGATGTTTTTATCCGTTTGCCAGCTCAGGGAAACTAAAACATTCCAGAACTGGTTCAACAATAAAGAATATAACTCAATCTATGTACAAAGTGTTCTTTGTGTGTCTGTTACAAGCCCTCTGTACACTTCTGTTTCAGACTACAAAATCAATTTTGACCATAACGCTGGACTTTTCCTTCCTTCTGTCATTTTATGTGTACCTTGGATGGAAATTGCAAGGCAGGGCAGTAGAAGAGTCAAATGTTGATGGTTATCCATTTTGATTGAATTCTCATGGGATAAATGGATATTAAGATAGCAACTCTTGCCTGGAATAAGCTACTTTTCAAGCTTGAACTCTGAGAGGAGTGGGAAGACCGAGGTGTCCAAGCAACGGATTTGGTTGGAGGATAAAGAGGAAAAGGTTTCAACAACCCTTTCATGAAAGCTAAAGTGAAATCAGCCCACATCCATGCCTATTCTGTGCTTCTCCACAACATGGAAAAATCACAAGCTGCACAAATCTTGCCCTGCTTCTGACTCAAAACCCAAGATGCTTCGAGGTAACTGAGGGCAACGTGAGCAGGGCTCATTATTTTGCCTGAAACTCAGATTTTTTTTGTGCTCTATAAAGAGTGATAGTCTTTAGAAATCTTAGCAAAGTCTGGATGTGTCTCTGCATCGCTACCACCTCTGTCTAAGAGATGAAGTGTAAACCCAGGCTGGCACTCAAGGAAAGGGCACGTTGAAGCTTGGGGGAGTTCAGGGATCAGCGTTAATCACGGGAAGCCAAGCACGGCTAGGCTGAGTGGTCCCATCGCTGATGAATGCTCCAGGCACAAATTGTGGCCAGCTCAGCTCAGAGTCCGTCAGCCCAGCGAGTCCCCTGCTAGGAAGAGTTCAAAGAAGGCTGTGCCGCTAATCACACCTGCATTTCTGTGGCTGTTTGCTCCAGCCACAGCAGCTGAAGGCAGAGACAGGAGTGCAGCCATGGAGAGTCAATCACTGGAGCTACAGACACCAAATGAATGCAGAATCAGCTGCAGGAACAATAGCGTTTAGCGACATTAGACAGCTCCTTGAGGCTGCGGGATGAAGGAGCCCAGACAACAACCATCCTCCTTTGAGTCCTGGCGTGGGGACATTATGCTGTGCCCCCCCAGCCCAGACTTCTTGCCATTTCCAGCTTGCCATAGGGAGCTGCTCTCTGCGTCTTGATCCTGCCTTGATCCCCCTCCGTTTCTCCTGCCACACATTAGTAAAAGCACTTGCGCTAGAATCAATGGGACTTTGAAAACTAAAAGTAATGTGTGCTTTGGTATGCTACTAATCCACTTATTTGGATCCTCTTACTGCTCCTCTGGGCTGCCCTGATCCCCTCTATCAGCCCACCCAGCTGCTCTGATCTGCTCTCTAAACTTCCGCCGCGGCTCTATTAGCATCCCTGTCAACTCACAGGGCTGCTGCCTCAATGCCTTCAATCCCCGCTCCCAAGGAGAGTCTCTCCACTCAATTATAATCCTTGTAGCCGAGAACACTGATGTAAGCTAAAATACATGCACAAAAAGTTGCTGCAGCTCCTACGAAGATGTTCAGTTTCCCTAAAGGTTTTTAAACAGCACTTACATTTCAGGCGGGGGAAATAGGTGAAGACACGTTCGTAACTACCTGCCTGCCTTTCAATTCCCCCCCAAAAAATTATCAAATTTTATTGCAAGATACAACGCGGTTCAAAATCTACTCGCCGTGCACTTTTCAAAGACAGATTATGTGAATTTAATATCTGTGTCAGACTAGAGACTGACAACATCTGAAAATGGTGCTTTTATTCAGCAGGAAGATATATGCAGCAGCATTTTCATTAATGTGGCTCCCCCTGGATTTATCTTTAGAGATGTGTAGATATTGAAGACTTCATCACCCTTTCAGTCCTTGACCTCTCTGCTGAGGCAGCCAGTACACCTGAATGGGTATTTTGTCTGAGATGGACAAATCCTGCAGGGATCAAACTGACAACAGAGAAGTCTGATCATTTAGTAACAACTTTCAGAGATTTCTTGCCTGGGTTGGATAGAAACTAATGAATTCAAACTTAGAGATACAATACGCTCAACCATTTATCTTCCATACACGTAAAAATAGAAGAAAAATAGATGTTTTTATGAGCTTTTCTACCATTCAGCAAGAGCTGTTTGGCATTTGAAGGCCTCCATTGTGTTTATTCATCTATAATTTGAATACAGCTAAGATGTCTCAAAAAGTGAGGATTGTGATGTACAGACCTTCCTTCAGGGAAGTTTCAGGAGAGAGACAATTGCGTGGATCTGAAGCTCAGGGCATGGAATTTGACAGAGTGGCTGCAGGTGTTACTGCTCTTACTGCATCTTTCCTGGAAAGAGTTTGGGTATCGGTTGTACAGACTGATGCTGAGAGTACACGTTCTGTACTTAATGTGGTTTGCCCTGTACTGACAAAGTGATGGAAATAAGAACCGTCTACAGAAATATCAACAATAAATTGCACGATCATTTTCCTGCAAGGTGTTTTGAATTGTTTAGCTGTCACAAGCAGTCAGCGTTTGTGTTTGCACTGCTGTCAAAAGAGCACAGTCTTCCTACTGACATCCCGAGCCATGGATTCCTTACGGGCTCTGATGACATGACGCCATAAACTGTTTCCTGAACAACAAAATTATCCTCGGATATCTCCCCTACCAGCCAGTTTGGCACTAATTAGCTGTTCCTAAACATAAGGCTTTTTAGAAGCAATAATTATTTTCTAGCACAACTCGGTTTCACAGAAACTAAAACTGCTGGGATGAGAATTGACTCATGTGTCCTTTAGACAACCTGAACAACTCACCTACCTATTCCCTTATCAAGACCAGAGGTTAATTGTCATTCAAACAGTTATTTCAAGCGTGTTTCTGAAAGCCACACTAGCCTTACTAACCAGTAACGCCCATATGGAGTCACCACCTTCCTAAGCATTTTAGTGGGGCATGACATGGGGCTGTCCAGGCAGACAGGAATTATGGGGGCTGAATTGCCACAAGAGCTACTCAAGAGATGGTTTAAAAAAGCAAAACAAAACAAATTAACCTGCTTCTTGGATCCTTCATGGATGTTTTGAGGAGTTCTGTTTGCTAGAAATGTTGGGGACTATTTTCTGCCATTGCCTCACCCATGAGCTTTCCTCGTGTTTGCAGGTGGCATTTGGACACCCATGGAGGAGTGCTACCCACCTTGTCTTCTTTCCTATTCCCTCTGGCTGAGTGTTTCTCTGTCTGTGACCACCTGGAGATTGTGTCCCACTGGCTACGGGTTTCTGAAAGGAAAGTACAAAAAGCAAGCCCAGTATAGGTGGCTTAAATTCACTCTATGGAGGGCAGGGACATGTCCCCTGTGCAAGAATTTTAGGGACGTGCCATTTGCAAACCGTAGCAAAGGTGCCACCAAGGCTGTGTAGAACAAACTGTCCCATATGCAGAGGTGACCTGTGGATGTGACAAGCTGGGGATGCCTCTAAACAAACCAGGTGAACGTGGGGGCAGAGAATGGGGAACTAGATGGGTTAATCCCCTCCTAAAAGTTCATGGCTGCCTTAATAAATGAAGAAAGGAGTGAGCCTGGACATGGAGCTCCCTTTGCCAGAAGTGGGCCTATTTAGCCATGGCATAAAACCACTTTTATCAGATATCATTTTTTTGCCATTGTATTTTGAAGAAGAATAAAAGGAACCACACACCTATTTGAAAAAGGTTTCCAAGAGTGATCTGTGCCCTCCGTTACTTGAAATGAATTCTTTTGCAGTCTCAGTCAGCAATAAGGTATCGGGTTTGCCTCCTGTGTACAAATGAAAGCATACAATGGCTGAGCTGTGGTTTTCCTCTGTATTAATATCAGATTGAAAAGTGAAACTGGATAGCCATAAATAACTGAATACAACCTGAAAACAGCTGAATATAAACTGAATATATACTGAGTATAAACTGAGTACAACCGAAGTCATTCTGATCAGCTTCACCACTTTGGCAAACAGATGACATCTGGGTTGTTTGAGTGAAATGATGTATTTCTGAGCTGCCTTCAATAATCTCTCTGCAAGCTGACAGTTGGCTTGCAGCAAATAAAGCTGAGCAATCAGTTAATCATCAAGAAATTGGAATGAAACACCTTCTGTATGTTTTAAGCTTGTACTTCTATTACTTACAAGGCTCTTATGAATGTTCCAAGGTTTTGAGCAGCTTCTAGATTTCCCTTGTCAGTCTTGATTTAATATGGAATGTTGTGAAGTGAATTACTTCAAAGCAGGCTTGTGGTTAACTCTGTGGGGTTGTTCCAGAGGTCTGCGGAAACCTGGATATAGGAAAAACACTGGTAATACTATTGCTTCCAGACCCAAGCTCAGCAGCAGCAAGCTCTCAAGACTCTGCAAGTGGTTTGGGGAGAGCTTAACGGCCTGGCTACAGCCTGACAGCAAATACAGCATTTATTAATCACATGTGAGATAGAAATACACAGGCATCGTGGTACTAAACCAGCCGCATTTGCCATGAAAAGCAAAACACGGGCAGTAGAAAATAAATAGTCAAGCTAAGGATTTATAGCAGTGACCTAATTGATTTTAATGAGTAGAGTAATGCCATATATGATAAATGAGAAAGATAGAGTTTGCAATACAGCTTGGAAACGCACCCATTTTACATGCTAAAAATATCTTACACGCTGATGTCACCGAAAGGCTTGCTGCATGAATGAGGGACTGGCACAGTGGAGGAATTGTGTGCTTTCATAACCCATGGCTATGTCCATAGCAGTTTCCATAATCACATGTCCTGGGAGCAATGGTGCATCTGGAGACTTGGAGAAACCCTCCCATCATGTGGAAGAACAGCGTGTCCATGCCACGTTGTCCAAGGAACAGAGCTCATAGAGTGAATTGTCATGCATGCCATGAGTTTGTCCCGCAATGGAGGCTCCAGGTATCCATCACACACCAAAGTACCATGTCTAAATGGAGGCAGTCAAAGGACCAGAGGTTGGTAATGAAGCAGGAAGGGACCATAATGGATTGTGAGCACAGATATACCCTCGGGAATGCATTAGGAGGAGCGGAAGAGCTTTGAACAGGCTCCAGCCAAGACTTGACCCAACTGTCTCAGTAATTTACGTCCTGCAGAAAATGTTGCCCTGAGCCCAAAGCAAAGAGGAGTCAAACAGATTTGCCCTTCCAGAAACCAGAGAGCAAGCTGGATTGGATTTCCTCATGAGTTGCTAGTGAAAGAAAAAGAAGGAAATACTACTTGTATACAGCAAAATAGTTTGTAATCTCTTCAGGAAAAGAAATATTGAGGATATGGATGACAACAAATACATATTTTTCTTTTCATGCTTCAGAGAGATACTAGTGAATGCTCTCACAGAAACAGAGCCAACATGCACAGATATTTACATATATAAGGCAACATTTGGGAGAAGTTTTATTTTGTAGATAGCCGCTTATGTTCCCTAGGACAACTGTCTTGATCACAGAGAGCATTTGCATTAAATGGCACTGGGATTTGGAGGCAAGTGAGCACAGAACCAGGAGTAGGAAGAAGGGCACCAAATCAAGACTGGAAGCTAAGACTGGAAGCTTGTGTCATCTTTAGTGAACTTTTAGATACCTTTTAGAGATACAGTGTTAATTTCAAACCTAGCCAAATCTGCTTACTAGCATAAATTGTTCATCTGCTTTCCTTGTCTGTTATAACCCCTCCTGCTACCTACCTTGCTGGTTTGTTTTGATTTTTAGAAACCAGGGAAATCTCTGGAATAGGTATCAGCTCAGTGTAATTGCATTATTGGGGATACTGTGTGTAACTTGGCTTTCCTCTTTCATTTCGTACCGTCTCTAATTGAGATATGATGTCAAACTGGAGCAAGAGAATGAGGCAGGAAATGAAGCAAGGTCTAAGGTTATATCCGCACCGCAGCTAATTGAAGGGGGCAGCTGGCACTCAGACATCAGTGTCCGGAGCAGTTTGCCATAAAGCCCACCACAGAGCATTTCTACAGCTTCCCCATTTCTTCCCTGACCCAGTGTGAGCACATCCCCATGGGCCTCTCTCCTGAAACCTGCTCAGATCCTTCCACCCGTTGCTTGTGAAATAATTTCCTTTAAGAGAGCTATGAAAAAGCGTAGGAGGACTGTTCCTGCTTCCTCATTGCACAGTGATTGCATTCAAGCCTGAGGTAAAACAGGGCATGATTTCTAACCCATACCCCTCCAGCCTTGGGTTAAAAACACCCTTACATTGATGGGCCTTATTGTAGTCTTAATTTTCTGTAAGAAGGAGCCTTAGTGCTCAGGTTATCTAAACCAGGTGGAAAGCCGGTTACAGTGGCAGCCCTCCAAAACAGCTACCAGGGCAAAGGAGTTCACGATGGAGAAAGTGAAAGAATCTGGGAGGACTGAAAGGTGGAAAAAGGCTGGCAGAGCCGGAGCTGCCCTGTGCCCCAGGTTTTAAACCCAGGTGCCCCAATGGTTTTAAATTAAAAGAGAGAGATTTAGATTAGAGGTTAGGAGGAAATTCTTTACTCAGAGGGTGGTGAGGCACTGGAGAAGGTTGCCCAGAGAGGCTGTGGATGCCCCATCCCTGAGGTGTTCAAGACCCGGTTAGATGAGGTCCTGATCTAGTGGGAGACATCCCTGCCCATGGCAGAGGGGTTGGAGTTAGATGATCTTTAAGGTCCCTTCCAACCTGAGCCATTGTACAATTTTATGATTTCCTCTTATATGATGAATTTAATTCCACATTGGGCTTTTCTTATCCAGTCTCTGAGGCCTGCTCAGGACCTTTCAGACCTCACTAGCCACAGGGTAAAAGCAGGTCAGGAGGGGAACAGGACAAATTTCAGGGTCCAGCTCCCTTCTTGCTATCTCTGTGTGTGTCACAGAAGCTGCACACCCTGTGACAAGCTAAAAGCAGCTGCGGGTTTCACTTTCACAGGTTCATTTCCAGTAGGTTTCACTTCCCAGGTTGGAAATGTGGAGAAATTTCTCCTCAGAGAGGGCGGTCAGGCATTGAAACCAGGGAGGTGGTGGCATCACCGTCCCTGGGGGTGTTTAAGGACAGTTGGACGTGGTGCTTGGGGACACGGTTTAGTGGGTGATAATGGTGGTAGGGGGATGGTTGGAAAAGGTGATTTTGGAGTTTTTCTCCAACATTTATGCTTTTATTCCGTGACTCAGCCCAGACCTCTCTCAGCCTTTGAGCACAAGGGGGGAACCTGCGAGCTCCCCGCGCTGTCGGCCGCCCTCCTTTGTCTGCCAGGGACCCCCGGGACCCCTTTGAAGCCCCCCGGGACCCCATTTTGAGGTCTCTCCCCACACCCCCACGGCGCCAGGGGTCGCTGTGGGGAGCTCGGCGGCCCGAGGCCGAGCCCCAGAAGTGACGGCGTTGTTTTGCTTCGGCACCTCCGGCGGAGGAGGAAGAGGAGGAGGAGGAGGAGGAGGAGGTGGTGGTGGTGGTGGTGGTGGTGGTGGTGGTGGTGGTGGTGGTGGTGGTGGTGGTGGTGGTGGTGGTGGTGGTGGTGGTGGTGGTGGTGGTGGTGGTGGTGGTGGAGGAAGGCCGCCATGGACATCCTGAAGCGGGAGATCAGCCGCAAGCGGCAGCAGCTGGAGGACAAGGAGCTGGTGGGGGTGAGGCTGGGGGGGCTTGGGGACACCGGGGGGGTCCTTAGGGACAGCGGCCTTGGGGTCAGGGCCCCGCCGCGTTCCTCTGCCTGGGATGTTTTGGCTGGGGGTTAGGGCAAGGGAGCCCTGCTCTGGACACGCTCCAGGGCCTCGATGTCCTTGTAGTGAGGGGCCCAAAGCTGAGCACAGCACTAAAGGGAGGTTGAGGGCAGCAGAGTGCTTTTGGGAACGGCTGAGTGGGGATTTGGGTGTTAGGGGGTGAAGAGCGGCAGTTGGTGGCTGCTGTGGGTCAGGCAAGGTACAGAGAAGGGAGTAATACTTCATGTTAGAGCCAAAGTTTAATGTGATGTTTTGGGGTTAAAACAATCTTTTGGTCTGCAGCAGAAGTGTACTCGTTAAACACACATTAGGGGGAAATTCTTCACTCTGAGGGTGTTGAGGCACTGTCCCAGGCTGCCCAGAGGAGCTGTGGCTGCCCCATCCCTGGCAGTGCCCAAGGCCAGGCTGGATGGGGCTTTGGGCAGCCTGGGCTGCTGGGAGGTGTCCCTGCCCATGGCAGGGGGTGGCACTGGGGGGGCTTTGGGGTCCTTTCCAACCCAGACCATTTTTTTTGGTGACATTGGGAGGCTTTCAGGTGGCCTGCGTTCACATTTGTCAGTTTGACAGCAGTGGTTGCTCACCTGGACCAACCGCCCCCCTACCACCACTATCACCCCCTAAACCATGTTTAAAACTGCAGTTACCAGCCACAGAGTCTGGATGGTCTCATCAGACACATTTCTTCACAGGTGCACCGATTTAGTATACAGAATGCATTGCACAAAGATGAGTACTCCCATTCGGTTTATTTAGTGTGAAGTCACATTTTTAACGTGTTTTTTAAACATACTTCCTGTACTGTACAGTCTGAGCCTTGTTGTGCACATCTGAAGTGGAGCTTTATGCTACCTGGGACCGTGATCTTGTGTGACAAAGTTTTTTTTTCTCAAGCACTGGTGACCTCATTGGACTTTTCAGGCCTGCTTATAACTGTGCCATGAAGTCACCCTGTATTGCTGATTTTCAGAGGTGCTCCCAATTTGTGCTTTTTACATGGCACTGCAGCCAGCTCTGTGAAAGGAGGTAGCTGAATTCACCGCATCAAGTAAGGAGGTTCGAGCTGTTTTCCCACAGGTTTCTGAAACTGTAAAATGTTAACGGCTTTCCTCTCTTTTAGGGAAATAAGAAATATTTCAAACGCAGTGAGTTAGCTAAAAAAGAAGAGGAAGCCTATTTCCAGAGATGCGGCTACAAGGTATTGTACTTATTCTTTCAGGAATTTGTGTGTTTTGCTTTGAAGTCTACATTTTATTCTCAACAGTATAAATGTTGTTAATGATAATTGTTGTTCTTTGTTCAATCTGTTAATGTTATACATTAGCCTGTAAATGAGAAGCCACCTGGAGAGGTATGAGTTTCCGAACCCATTTTCAATGCAGGAAAAGATATGCATGACGTACAGCTACTTAAGTTTGTGTTATGGTTTGGCTTTTCCTTTTCTTTCTTTTATTTTTTGTGGAAAGCATGAAGTGGCTTGGGATCAAAGCTTGTCTCCTTTCTTTTCAAACTGTGCTTTTAGGCATGAACACTGGATCTGATATAGCCATCTCCCCTTGTTGAAAAGAATGGATACACTGTCCATTCAGCTCACTTTCAAAATCTTATCAAAACGTCCAAAAGAAATCAGTATAGTGTGGGTGCATACTAAAAAGACCTGCCAACCCTTCCTACTGTACGGATTTGTTCCTTTGGCCATCAGCCATCCAGCACTGAAAGAGCGCCACGCCGCGTTTGTTTTCTGGCTGGCAAAACAAGCAAACAATTGGTAACGTAGGGTGCACTTGGAAACAAATGAGTAATCTGGAAGGCTTTGCCTCGTAAGGGTGTCAGGGAAGTAGTTCTCCTGCGATGGAAAGAATACAGTTTTATTTTGTGTGCATCTGCCTGCCTGCCTGATTATTCTATGTGGATGCGAGGGGGTCTGCATTCTCCTTAGAAAGACAGAGGCTCACTGTCTTGTTTACTGTTCCTGGGCACGGACAGGAACGTTGTTCTCAATTGGACGTGTCGCAGTCAGTGACTTATTCTGAAACCTTGATCCGTTTGTAGACTTATTTGAACACCCACGCCAAAACGACTTCTGGAACGTGCAGCATATAGTCATGGGGAAGGGGTCTGTGAATGCAGCCGCTCTTCTGAGTTGAAGTGATGGCGTGGTGCTTTGTGAGCATTAGCCTGAATTCTTCAGAACGATGCACAATGGTTAAATGGGATCTCTGTGCTGCTACGAGATGGGTTTAGACTTGAAATGTAACCCTCAAAATGGTTTTAAAATAAGTTGCTTTGTTTAGTAACTCTTCCGAGCCTCCCAGATTTCTGCATTTGCTCTTTACTGCATTAATAAGATGTAGAATATGGACTGATTTCTTTTCCATTCGAGGTGCTTTTCTGCTTTGCTGAGATTTAATAAGTTAAATTCATCTGATTTGCTTGAAAAAGAAAGCGCTGAAACCAAAATAACTGTGGTAAAAATACCACTCGTAACTTGAAGTCCATCTGACAGAACGGACCAAATCTTTTTCCCCAATGCTGCTGTCTCTTTATGATTTCAGGAATGTTTGTAAGTTAAAGTTTGTACCTATCCTTCTGCCACGGGAGTGTATTTCTTTATATAGTTACATGGCTCCGTATTTTCTGTCTCCTGTCCACTCCCCCTCTCCTGCACTGATGGAAGTTTATTTTTCCCCTCCCTTTCTGTGTGAAGCATTGATTTGATTGTCCTTCCCTTGCTCGCTCTGAACACCTGTGATTGTAGGATTGATTTCTGTGTCGGGTAGCATAGCACTGAATAGAGATTTGGGGCTGAACCTTGGATCTGGAGCCATCGGGGTGGATCCCTGCATGGCCATGGAGCTGCTCTGCCTTGGGAGAATATAAAAGCTACTTTAAAAATAATCTGTCTGGTACAGTCATCAGACTACTCAGCCTGAGTACACACACTGGAAATGACAACGTGCTGTCCTGGCACAAAGAATGGTGTGGGATTAAGTGGGATTATTCCCTATTATCAAGGACAGAAAGGAAATAAATTTTAATAAGTCTCAGAGAAAGCAAGTTATGAATGAGCACTGGAAATGTTTCCTATTATAGGAATATTACTGACAGCAGTCTGCTCATGCTATCAGCAGTGTCAAACTTGAGCTTACAGAGGGAACTGTAGTTACATGGCTGCTGTCTCCGAGTTACTTTGATCAAAGGGGGATCTTTTTGCATTATTAAAACATTGAGTAATGAAGAAGGAAAGCTCTGTTTGATTCGGGGACCTTCTTTTAGATGAAAAGAAGTCATTAATGAGATGCTATCTTTATGAGGAGGTGTAGGTATGTTTTTTTTTTAAACCCACAAGAAGCTGTGCTCATTTGGCAAGCTTGCTAGGAAGATTTCCTTAAACAAGCACCTCTCGAAGCCCAGCTGAACAGGTACCAAACATTTCAGGCTGACTGGACGTAGCAGCCCCGTTCTCTGTCTGCTCTTGGGTTTTCATTTCTGCCAGTGTGCCCAGGCTTGTGTTTGTGCTACTGCCTGGTGAGCTGGATGAGGTTTAGTGGGCTGAGAGGAGTACCTTTCTGTTTGTTTGCCAGATTATTTTCTGTTTGAGTTGTTCCTCCCAGCTGGGCCATCGCACAGCAGAGCGAATGCCTTCGTGTGGGGATAAGGCAGGGGCAGGAACCAACAGGCAGAGGGTGGGTTTGCTATTTTTGGCACCCGTGCTGACACGTGATTGACAGACTGAAGCAGTTGTCCTTTCCGGTTGCAGGTTGCTTCCTGCAACCTGCAGAAGGCTTTGTTAAATACAGACACTTTTAAAAGCTTTTATTGTTCTGTGAAATTCAATTACAGTCAATAAAAACTGAAACTAGAAGCTCGTAGTTGTATTACAATCTGTGTTGCAGAGTTCCTGTACTTTTACATTGTTATCTGGATGTAGGTTTATTTCCATCTGCTTATTAGTAACTGTCTGTTAAATGTAGGTGCAGCAACAGGAAGAGGAGGAGAAGCCACTGACTTCAACAAATCCAGTGCTGGAACTTGAACTGGCAGAAGAAAAATTACCAATGACTCTCTCCAGACAGGAGGTAAAATCCACAATCAAAAGCTGAATTTTTCAAAGTATTTTTTTCCCCAACTTCTCTTTGTAGCCCATAGTTTCTAAATCTTATTTCAGATCAAAATGTAGGAAATTTATCTTGATTTCTAGAAGAAATCCTGAAGCTAGAGCAAATGGTGTGCCCTTTTTCCTTTCTAAGTATAAGAACACCTATGGGAATGTGAATTCACAAAACAGATCTATACCCCAAAGTAGAAGAGAAGCAGGAAATTTAGAAATAATATTAAATATAGAATAAATTATCTGGGAAATACCAGAATTCACAGCTGAGATCATCCAAGATGTCATTTTATCCCCTTAATTTCACAAGACAGTTCAGGTACAGAACTTTTTGTGTGGGCTATTGGTTTCATGTTTCATTTGAGATTTGGCTTGAGATTTTGGCCTGCTTTGATCAAGGTGTGATCCACCCCCTAGTTCTGATGTTTTTGCAAGTTAAATGTTTGCTAGTGTAGGCAAGACACTTGGAGAACTGAGTGAATGAATGAATGTCTCCATGAATTTGGTTGCAATTGTCCAGCTACTCTGCTGGTGTAGTTTGGTCACCAGAATATTTCTTGGTGGGTCACTAAGCCTATTGCTTGGTACACCGAATGAATAATGTGTGTAAAGTCTAAACAGATTCATCAAGCAATGCATGTGCTAAAGATTTGGGAGAATGAAGTTCAGTTCTTGGCTTTGCCCATAACTTTGCAAGTCAGCCAAGGGAGGCTGTTAACACCTCAGTTATCCTTAAATCATATTAGATTGTGGGACTTAATATTCGCCAAATGCTTAAGGAAGAGAATTTTCAATGTGCTGGGACAGCGTGCAGCCTTGTTGGGGCGTATTTTATTGCCCCCGACAAGTGAGAGTGAAGGAAACAATCATCAGCTTCCTTTGTGATCTTGGAAATAGTATTTATGCCCTGCCAGCGCGATGATTTTTGTGTATTTGTTTAAACAAGTCATAGCAGGAAGAAGTTAGATTATAGGAAACGGCTTGGGGTTTTATGCAAAATTTAGATTGGTAATATTTGGAGTGACCTTTCGCTGAAATACCGTGGGAATTCTAAATGTAGATTGTAAAGTGTCTGGAACATTTTTATACTGCTTAAAATATCGCCGTTTCCTCTCCAGTCCAGCACAGCTTGTTATTTTAAGCAAAGAAAATAAATCTGGCCTTCAGGATTTTATTTTGCTTCCTTTATGGGTTTGCGTAAGGGGATGCTTTGATTCATTCCAGGTTATCAGGAGGTTACGAGAGAGAGGTGAGCCGGTGAGACTGTTTGGAGAAACAGATTATGATGCGTTTCAGCGGCTGAGGAAGATAGAAATTCTTGCACCTGAAGTGAACAAGGTAACTCTTACTTACTTATTAACGGTGGGATAACCACTGAGGAGTGCTCTGAAAGTTCTGTGCACAAGTAAAACGCCTTATGCTAGCCAGTTCCACCCTAGAAATCTTCTAGGCCTTTTCAGATGACGAAGGGGCCTCCAGGTGTCAGTAAAACCTGAGACCTTTATAAGCAGCAGAGAAGATAGTCACTTACTGTTCACACTAGCCTGTTTGTTCAGGTAAGAAAGAAAACACTCCTGTGTTCCTGGTATGTTAGTAAATTTGCAAATCCCTCTATTCCAGAGCTATCACTTGTTAAGGAAGCTTTGTTTTCTTCTTCTTCCATTTAAAGTATCCTTTGGCTTCAGAAATGACTAATAGATATATCAGAGTTTACTGATTTGTTCCTTTTGATTTAGGAATCGATCAGGTAAGTGAAGAGATGTGATTGGAAGGCAGCTGAGAGTGTGAAGCTATGGATTTTCTTCCATAATTTGGGATAAACTAAACAGTTTGAAAAAATTGTTGCTGGTGCTGCCTAGAAAAGGACAACTTCTACCTGTTCAAGCCCTTTAAAAAAGGCTAAATAGATCTGAAAGTTTTAAAACATAATTTTCCTGACAAAAGCTTCTCTCCCATCATTGTTATCTATGATAAAATTCTTGATGGCAGTAGTAGGAGTATTAGGAAGTAGCAAGGTTTTGTTGGAGTAGGGGATTTTAAACCATCTATATAAAACATTCTGCTTAAATCATTGGTAATAAGGGGAAGCTACGTAACTGTTTCATGTGCCAGCACTCAGGTAGTGCTACTTGCATTCTTTTCAGTTTTTTCAGGGTGAATGTGAAGACTTGTAGAGCTGATGGTGGTTATGCTTTTTGTTCTGTTTGTTTTGGGGTGGCTCAGTGCCTTGCTAGGAGAAAATGTATTGAAGGAAGTCCTAGAAGTTGATACAGTCCTCTGGGCTCTTCTCGTGAACCTATGGTTAAAAAGTCTTGCTTCTAGGTGTGAACACTTTATGCACATGTTTTTTGTAAGGTACTGAAGCAATCCAGAAACTGTTTGTTGAACTTAGTTAATATTCAGACAACAAAATTAAACCCGTGTGTATATTTTTACAGGAGTTGTATGCTCGCTGTGACTGTTCTGAACGGTTTTTAACTTGCTTGTTGTGTTGTTTTTATTATTTTTTAAAATAAACTAATTATTTCTTGTCTTTTCCAGGGTCTGAGAAATGACCTGAAGGCTGCCTTGGATAAGATCGACCAGCAGTATCTGAATGAAATTGTAGGCGGCCAAGAAGCAGGAGATGATGACTCGCAGAATGACTTGAAAGTCCATGAAGAGAATACCACTATTGAAGAACTGGAGGTATGTGATGGATAGAATTTAATTTAGGGAGTTCAGATGTACATGTATTTATTGTTATAATGTGGTGAGAAAGCTTCAAGATTGTTTTCAACATTGAATTTAAGCATTCTAAAAAGTCCTTCAGTATACTCTGTTAGGAAATTAAGGTTGCTAAGCCTTGAATTGCACCCTAGGGCTTACAGTAGACATGTGAAAACTCAAGGGATCATTGTTTACAACACCTCATCAAAAAAGGGACAGAGCTTTCTGCAAGGCAAGTGGTGCAGTTAGGATTTTCCTGTAGAGTTTTGAAATTAAAGAATTAAATAAAAAAGTATTACCTGATCACAAATTCTACAGCTTTTCCAATGGGTATTTGAGACGGTGATGAGCTTAGAGCAGATGAATTTTCCTTGTACAAGAAAGATGGACTCTGAAAAACAGATGCACAAAAAGAATGTTTGATATAAAGGCAGTCAGAACAACAAAGTGAAAATTAGAAGCAGGCAGTTAAAGAAAATACAAGTGCAGTGAAGATGTGCCCCAGGAACTTCAGTGCAAATGACTACTGTGCTTTGAAAAAATACTGAAGTATTTGTGTACGTGAGTGCAGAACGAGTGCCATGACATGCACTCAGCACCTGGTATTTCCGGGTGGCATTTGGAAAAGCACATTAACTTGAGCTAAAGACTTTTACCCTTAATCTTCAAACTCTTTGCAGAAGTTAATCTTCTTAATATCCCTCCAAATACGTGTTTAGAAATAATCTGATTTATAACCAAAAGCTGAAATGAATACATTACTAGGAGATAGCTTCGACCTTTTTCTTAGGGTACCTACCAAGAATTCTGGTGTAAAATACCTGTAGTACCAGGAGGGATACCAGTTGTAATGGGGCTGCTTTTAGCAATCTGTTAGTTCTCAAAATATTCCCTTTTTGATGTCATAGTACATCACCTCATTGTTTGAGCCATGAAAGCAGTCTGTATTATTATTTTATTTTTTACAAAGTTTGAAAGCACTGCAGTCTGAATAGCGCGCTGCTTTCACTGCATTCCCTTGAGCATAGAGGGTTACGCTGAAGGTAGTTCCAAATCTAGGAAATTTTAAAAATAAACTCACTTTGGAAATGTGAGGGAGATGGAAATAAATTATCCAGGTGTATCTACTGGAAAATGTTTCTAGAAATCAACAGTAATATTAACATTTCCAAGGTTTTAACAGGAAGATGGAGTATTGGGATGACATGATAGTGTGGGTTTCTTTTTTTTATTTATTTTTGGATTTACTCCCTCAATTTCATACTTAAAATTACATGAAATGGTAGAATGATAGAAAGCCCCGGTAAATCAGAGAAGTGAAATAACTTAAGGGGAAAAAAAACAGCAAAGAATTAAGAATTATTAAAAAATATTAAAATTAATTATAAAAAATAATGACTGTGTTCAGCTCTGGGGAACCAGCTTAAGAAGGGCATGGACCTGTTAGAGTGGGACTGGAGGAAAGGCCATGATGATGGTCGGAGGGCTGGAGCACCTGATTTATGATGAAAGGCTGAGAAAGCTGGGATTATTTCACCTAGAAAAAAGAAGGCTGTGGGGAGACCTTATAGTGGCCTTCCAGAACCTAAAGGGGGCTACAGGAATAACAGGGGGACTCTTTTCAGGGAGCATAGTGATAGGGTGAGGAGTAATGGTTTTAAGTGAAAAGAGGGTTGATTTAGATTAGCTATTAAGAAGATCAGACATTATTTGACTTAAATTTTTATTAGATTACTGAGTGCCAGTAAGTTACATAGCTGTATCATTCCATTTCCTAGCTAGTGTTTGGGTTTACTGGTGGGATATTTTACAGTTCACACTGCGGTGAATCATGCTCTGCTATGGTGGTGGAAAATATCTAGACAGTGTGGAAATCATTGCCTTTTTGTCTCCTGTTCTAGGCTTTGGGAGAATCCTTAGGACGGGGTGATGATCACTATGACATGGACATCATAACGAAATTCTTGAAGGTAAGCTACTCCAATAGATCAATTATTCTGTAGCTCTGACATACCTTTTACTACTATGCAGATACATTTATTTGGTGAGATTCCAGCTGCTTGGAGAGAGAAGTTTTCATTGTGCTTTTTTTTTTTTAAATTAAATTATTATTATTTAATACTTCGCTTTCCGCTGCCTTGGTTAGTCACAGTAGAGACTTCTGTGAGACCTGGGAAAGAGCTGTTGGGAGAGCAAAATCTGGTTCTACTTTCCCAGACAAAATAAATATGGTTTTGATTTCCGCATGATGATTGGGGCAGTTGGATGGAATTGCTTCTATGTGCCACGTTAAAAACTCAGAAGGAGTCCCCACCTGCCTTCCCTAGGAGCAGTGCAAATTAAAATGAAATGTCCCCTGGTGCTGCTTTGTGAAATAAAAGAACTTAGTGGCAAGTCTGCTGGCTTTGCTGAGGAAGCAGGTTCAAGTGGGTAGTACGAAATTGTTTCCTTGTTTCCTGTCAAGAAGCCTGCATTGTCTCTCATCTGAGTCATTTGCTCTTTGTGTAACTAATGTGATTATCAGCAGCCACAGCAAGAGTTGAAGCTTTTATTTGTGTAAATCGGATAAGTTGGCATTTTGGTAAAGTTCAGGCTGGGCAGGCAGACAAAGAAAGCTCAAAAATGGTTTTCTGGGTGGACAGAAGGTACATTTGGCAAGTTTGTTGTAGTGTGTTGAATTTTTACTGCGTGCTTTACCATTATTCAGGCTTCTTCTCACAACTTGAGAACCCATTCCTCTGTGCCAATCCCCATGAAAGAGGATTTTTGCCTCTTTAATTCATTCTTCTCCCCAAAATACTCATTTTGCTGTGTTGGCTTAAACCATGGTTCCCATCTGCTTTGGGGAGGTGGTCACTAGATGGCACTGTGACACAGATTTGCTCCTTGTGCAGTTTCTTCTTGGTGTCTGGGCCAAGGAGCTGAACGCCAGAGAGGACTACGTGAAGCGAGGAGTCCAGGGGAAGCTGAACAGTGCCACCCAAAAGCAAACAGAGTCCTACCTGAGGCCTCTCTTCAGGAAGCTTCGGAAAAGGGTGAGTCACTTGTCAATGTCACCGTCCTCTAAGACTCATTTAGCTGCTGCTTTCGAAGCTCACAGTATTTAGTGCCTTTTCCCGAGGTTCCTGTTCCTTCAGCTGAAGATGAGAGGAGGAGTGAGTTGGTCAGGGTTTTTGTGGCTGGAGCCTATGACCCCCAGTTCTGCCCTTTTTATCTTGACCAGTTAATTCTTCTGCCTACCCACTGCTCTTCCAGGTGTTGCTTTGTGTACCACTTACTCAATCCCAAAGAATTAGGATTGTGTTCTTGCAATTTGCCACTAGCTACTAGATAGAACCACTTAACCTCTCGTGCTTCAGATCCACCAGCTAAATAAGGAAGATGTTTTCCTTCATTAAAGTCCTCAAGCTGGGGTGCTAAACTTCATCTAAATGCTGAGTAGGGTGATTTTCCTGAGTTGAATATTTGAAAGTAAAGCTGTCTCTTTTTTTTTTTTTCCTTCTGCAGACGCTTCCTGCAGACATCAAAGAATCAATAACAGATATTATTAAATTCATGTTGCAGAGGGAATACGTGAAGGTATGTTTGTACTCCCCCCGTGTGTTTAGGCTGGCTGGTCTTAATAGATTGGATTTGTACTTCAGCATCTCCCTTTTTGCATCTTAAAGATACATAGCTGGAAATGCACACAACGCATGTTCAAATAAAACGAAAAATGGCTCCTAAAGGTTAGGCTGCAGATAGTGTTTGATCCACGGTCTGTCAGAAGGTCTTTTGATGGTGAAACTGCAGAGCTTGCAGGCACAAACACAGTTCTTCTCAGGTTATATTAAATTGCAGAGGAATACTGAGCTGGAAATCTGATACAGTAAGGTTAAATGAAGGCATTGAATTCACGGTAATGGGATGTTGATTAATTAATTAGCAATTAATTGAGGTGAATTGAGGTATTAAATCTGAGACACTGTCCCTTTCTTTGGCCATACTCACATTAGCTGTTCTGGTAAGATTGAGGCAAACTAATGAAACATTCCTGGACAAAGCCTGCTTTTAGGGAGGAGGCAAAAGTACTTCACACAAATTTAGAGGGAGCATCAGGCCTTCAGAAGAGGAACTCAGCTACTGATAGATTTTGCTTAAGCATCCAGAGGAAATTTAGCTTTGTTATACCTTTGGTTATCTCGTATTTCTTAGTAGACTTGTGAGGACTTGGGGAAATTTGTCTAGTAAGCAAGCAAACCTGCTTTGTTATTGAAAAAAAAATTGAGATGGCCTAAGGCAAGTTTAATCCAAATCGTTTTAAAGTAGAACCAGAAGTGTGGGATGTGTGATAGTGGGGTTTTGTTTTGGGGCTTTTTTTTTTTCCGTTGGCTGTCATCATTATGTTGAAATTGCTGAAATTGCCTTTCTGATGCCTCCCCAGTAAAGCAGTGAGTGTGCAGGAATGCAGTTTATCTCCTAGGTTCATCACCTGTGCTCCTCTGTCCCACAGGTGCCTGGCTGTATGTAAACTCCACAGACTCTGATTTAGGGGGAGGCTGAGTACATATTTGGAAGTGTTTTTCTTTAATGAGCCTAATGAGCCTTGTGCTTCTAAAGATCCTCATATCCTTTTCTGTTTTGTTTCCTCAGAGACTTATCTCTTGTCTCTTTCTGCCTCCTGTTATTGTGTATTTTAGTTCTTATTTTTTTGCTTTGTGCAGCCTGGCAAATGCTGTCAGCCCCGATTTCTTAGGGTTTTGTTAGGTGACATGCTGCAAAGATTTAACTTTTGAAATCCACCTGCGATGGCAGGCACATGGCAGAACGCAAGTTGCCCACTCAACCTTAATTAACCTTGTTGTGACAGTCCTGGAAGAATCTTTAATTGCATGCTCACATACCATGTTTCATTACAAAGCCATACAGCAGTCAGCAAGCAGGTGTTTGACTAAGGCTGTGCCTCTGAACAGTGCCAAATGTGAAGAAACTGCACGCACTGGTCATGCTCGCGACTTCTTACCGTGTAGTCTCTGGGAGATGATAAATGAACTCCTTATCAGTGAGCCTTACAGCTCTTTGCTAATAGTGGAGGAATGTCCTGCTGAAGCTGTGTGTGTGTCTGTCCCCCTCGCTTCCTGGTGCTCAGATGCCATGCTGCTTTTTTGTCCATGCTTTGTGCCTTTCACCCTTTTCTTTTTGTGCCTTTCTCCCTTTCTTTCTGCTTATCTTCCCTTACGCTTTATTCCCTTTCTTCCCCAGGGCTGGTGCCTGCCTCAGCTTTATGTTAAGAAATGGGGTTGCTGTCTTCATGGGGAGACTGCAGAGTCATTCAGTGCTGCTGGGCCGTTCATAAACAGGGTTACAAATGTGCTTGTTTGACCCAGTTTTTTAGAGAACTGGTTCTCGGTCTCTTTGCAAGCTAACCATTCTTCCTGACAGCTGCTGCTTTAGTCTGTAACCAAAATAGGAGAGGTGGGAAAGGTGATTGCAGCAGAAACAGGAACCTGAACAGGCTGAGTTGAAAATAATCCCAGGAATCTTTAGATTTTAGTAAGTAAATATTAATAAATAGCATTCAGTGCCTTCTTTTATCACCTGTTAGGTAGTCTGTAGTCCTTGCTTACCTGAGAGTTCAAGTGAATCATGTTAGGAAGGTGTCGTGTAAAAATTGCTTAATACCATGCAATGAAACCTGATTCAGAGAGGCTGGAATGTATTTACAGCAATGCAAAGCCACTCAAAAAACCCTTCTGATGCCCTTTTTGTTTTTGCTAAGTGTGTGTGTGCTGTGTTTCTTCAGGCAAACGACGCCTACCTTCAGATGGCGATCGGGAACGCTCCCTGGCCTATCGGGGTAACCATGGTTGGCATCCACGCTCGAACGGGTCGTGAAAAGATTTTCTCCAAGCACGTAGCCCACGTTCTCAATGATGAAACTCAGAGGAAATATATTCAGGTAACGGTAGCTTTGGAAAGCCAACAAATTTTGAAGTTAGGGGATCCCTGAGAGGTTCACAGTTAAAAGTGATGGGGTAAAAACATCCCAGAACAGGCGGTGTGACATCTATTTAATAGGTAATTCACCCTGGACCTGCATCATCTTTGGTGCTGGCCGAGGAATGAATGTCTTAACGCTTAAAGCTTTCATGTCTAATGCTTGTAATCCTGTATTAACACCAAAGTAACTGTGACCACATGCTTTATTCTCCTCCGTTCCCTCACTGCTTAACTTATGGTTTTAACATCACTGGAGTTTGATGCTCCTGTTGTGCTGCCTTTAACCACGAAATACAGCCCTCCTGCCTAGTGCTGCAACTAGATAATTGCTTTCATTTCACAAACACCTCTCTTTAGTGGTGTGGGCTCAGAATTCCAGGTTTAATTCCTTCTCTTCCTATTCATACTCCTGTAAGGAGCTTCTGTTAGTTGTGGCATTAATCGTAGTGCTGTTTTTTTCTCCGGCCTTTCAGTGCAGTGGGTCATCTCTCCTCAAACTGGTAAATGTATTTGCCTTTTGCCAGTTACAGTCTCAACAATCTAAAGTCTTTCTGGCTTAACTCTGAAGCCTGGGAGCAGCATCACAGAGCTCGGAGCCACTGACAGGAGAGGTTTACACCAACACCTTCCTGCTGCGGCACAAGGACTCCCACTGCAACTTCTGCAGATGCCTGCTAGTTGATTGCTTGCAAAATACAACTTCCCCTTCTATCTCCACTCTCTTTTTGAGGCTACAAGTATAACCTTTGATTTATCTTCAGCTCGAGTTTTTAATATCACAACCTGAGGAAATACTGTTGTGAAGTCAGGAGGAGCTCCAGATGTTCACAGAGCCAACAAATCAAATTTGATCGATTCTTTTGCAAGGTGAAAACTGATGTGCAGGTTACACATCTTCAGAGACAGGCTCTGCTTAGTTTAATACTTGCTGGGAGTTATCTAATGGATGAAGTAGCGTGTATAGACTACATAGTTTTTTGTTAGGCTATGTTAAAAAAAAAGAGATTTGGACTGTGAAAGAAGGTTGTTGTGGACCTCAGCATGGTTCTAATGGTTCTTCTCTAATTTTGGTGAATAATTAACTCTCTGTGCCCATTTACCACTCTTCTAGCAGTAAGATCTCAACTCTGTAGTGTTTTTTGATCTCTCTTAACATACCCTCTGGAAGATACAACATACATGAATTCCCCGATTTGTCCCTTCTGTCCTGAAAGTGCATCCATTGGTGAAGGAAATCTTCACGTTCATCTCCCCACTGTGAGTTCTCATCAATACTCCTGAAGTACACAACCTGCAGAGCTGATACAAAGTTGGTTTTCAACATTTATGTTCTTCTCGTTGGTTTTAAATACAAGGGCTTACTCAGCTGCTCTGCTTCAAACAGAGCACGTGGAGTATTCTTGGTGCTCCCAGCAGTGAAATTGGGATCAGGTTAGCTTGATGCACAACGAACCTGCAATCAACATCCCAAACAGCGAGTCTGTACGCTGCTGGGACATGCTTTTGCCTTTTCAGTGCAGGCAGGAGTCTGGAAAACATCTTCTGCTTAATCGCTTTCTTTACAGCGAGGAGCTGTCTCACAGATGGAGGATATAACGACAGGCACGTGACTGCTGCTGTGGAGTTAGTGTCGTTGCAAAATTACACTGCTACCACAGCAGCTCTCCTTCTTTTTATTAGGCATCTATGTATGACTTGAAAGAAAAAAGCCACAGGAGTTCTGTCAGGTTTTTTGGCAATCGATGCTTTAAAAGCATTAGAGAGAAAATTCCCCATTCTGCCTTTCTTCTTGATTACTTCTTAAGCTTGCCTCCACTGCGCAGGGCAGGGTGGATGACGATATGGGGAGGAGTGACACCTCTGCTCGCAAGACATTCGGTTTCTAAAGAAACCTGGTTCTTCTCCTTAGTTGTGCAGCGTGTTTTGGTGTCAGAAGTGGCTTTTTGCTCTTTTAGAACTGTTTTTCTTTTAATAATCAGGGTTCTTTTAAGTATCAT
The DNA here is from genome assembly GCF_963932015.1 of Anas acuta. Classification (NCBI taxonomy): domain Eukaryota; kingdom Metazoa; phylum Chordata; class Aves; order Anseriformes; family Anatidae; genus Anas; species Anas acuta. Next base: position 198,040,095 of record NC_088979.1, on the reverse strand, counting down.
TTATTGCGATAATGGTGTTTTCCACCTTGATGCTGAAGAGGGATTAAAGCATTTCTGTGATTCCTCACTATGTAAACGTATCGTGAGGGTTGAAATTTGCAATTGCTTCGGTTATAGAATCACAAACTCCTCCAATATTGGAAATCCTAGAATCAGCTAGGTAGGAAAAGACCTTCAGCATCATCAAATCCAACCATCAACCTGACCTACCGAGTCCCATCACTAAACCGTGTCCCTCAGCGCCACGTCCACACCTCTCTTGAATACCTCCAGGGATGGGGACTGCACCACTTCCCTGGGCAGCCCATTCCAATGCTTGACCACCCTCTCTGTGAAGAAATTCTTCCTAATTTCCAATCTAAACCTATCCTAGTGCAACTTGAGACCATTTTCTTGTGTCCTATCATTTGTCACCTGAGAAAAGAGACTAACACCTCCTCTCTGCAACCTCCTTTCAGGCAGCTGTAAGGAGTGATGAGGTCTCCCCTCAGCCTCCTCTTCTCCAGACTAAACAACCCCAATTCCCTCACTCGCTCCCCATAACTCTTGTTTTCCCATCCCGTCACCAGCTTTCTTGCTCTGCACACACTCCAGCAGCTCCATGTCCTTCTTGCAGTGAGGGCCCCAAACCTGAACACAACATTTGAGGTGCACAAGGGGACGATCACTTCCCTGCTCCTGTTGACCAGCGCCCCCAGGTCCTTTCCTGCCGGGCAGCTTTCCAGCCTCTCTTCCCCCCGGGTGTTGTGCCCCAAGCGCAGCACTTGGCATTTAGCCTTGTTGAGGATATTTGTAATATTTAGTACTTTGCAGGGAGAAAGGTTAATAAAAATGGAATACCAAGCGAATAAAAACCAGAACAGCAGCCATTTGTTTTTAATTCTTCACGTTAAGCTGAGCAGTCACTGTAGCCTGTTTGACAACGGCAGTTTTATTACAGAATTGTCCTTGTTTTGTTGATTCCCAGGGGCTGAAGAGGCTCATGACCATTTGCCAGAAGCACTTCCCAACAGACCCATCGAAGTGTGTGGAGTACAATGCTTTATAAGGCTCTCTGCAGGCCAGGCGTGACTCACATTTTGATCTCCAAGATCCAGGGAGAGCAGAAGAATCGGAGCAGTTTGTGCTTGAGCACCGACAGAAACTTCGTGCGGGCTCTGCAGAAAACCCATAAAGCAGCAGATTTCTCTACAGCTTCCTTTCAATACGCCCCACTTCTGTAGATTCCTTTTTAGGTCTATTCTTTATGCTGAACAGATCCTAAACAGATCCTGTACATGGCAGAGGAGCTTCTGAAGGAGGGATGACCATGACTAGGGGGTGTTGACTGTGCCCCTTGCTTTTATTTCAATTTATTATTCGGGGAACTGCATAGACCGAGCTCAGCCTCGCTGTTGTATCCTAGAGCTTTAGGTGAGACTCAGCCCCGCCAGGGCTGGATGTTGGAGGTTTTTGGCAGCTTTCCCACTGGAGGCTGATGTGGGTAGATGATTAGAGGGAAGCAGTCGAAGCTGAATCTCGGTTGTTTCTGTAAATATGAAGACTTTAATGGCTAATCTTTCATGTGGTATTTATCAAGAAAAAAAAAAAGGTTTATATATTTCTCAGCTGAAAAATACAGCCACTTGCAGTGGAAAGAGTTTTTGATCTTGAATACATCTGATTTGGCTTTTTTTTTTTTTTTTGTAATAGCATTTTTAATATAAACCTTCTGGGCTTGGGGGAAGTAATCTTACGGCTCTTGAGGCTTTCAAATCCTGTTTTTATACATCTGGAGAAAATTTCAGTCCACGGGGCATCGCAGAGAAAACAATTAGGACCTCCCATGACCAGGTACAGTTGAGTAGCAGCCGCAGCACTTTGCCGTTGTGCATCTTGTCTGGGAATGGGCAGGAGTCTTACAGCTTCTGAGCTCTAAATCTGTGTGAGCAGTGAAACACCGACAATTTTTAGTGGTGCATCTTGAAAGTCTAATCTGAAATCCCATGTTTTTTGTAATTACAAGAACATCAGCACCTCTGCAGCAGTGTTAAGGTGGGTGTTCCTTCTCATAAAGAGGCCTTTTGGGACGTAAAGTCAGGCTCCAAACAAACTGCTGAGTAACTGGGGTTAGCATTTGGTAGCTTGTGGTGGCTTTTCTGAGTCATCTGGTGCTCCCCACGTCCCCTGGCACCATAAGACGCGGTGCTGGGGACTGGGGAAGCGTCTGGGGGAGCTGCTGAGGTTCTTCTGGGGGCTCTCCGGGTTCTCGAGGGCCGTTTCAGACGTTGTAGTCTGGAGTGTCTGACCCCAAAGAAAATGTCAAGAGCTTAAACAGTTGAGAAGTAATAAAAACGAGGCTGACAAGATCTAACTGGAGCCTGGGGAGGGCTCTTCGGGGAGCAGACGGGGATTTGTGGGGAGAAGCTGGGCAGATGTCAAGAGCGTGGAAGGGTTTCATTAACATCAGCATCTGGGGATTTTTCTGCAGCGTACAGAGGTCCTTCAGAGGCATTATTACAACAGGAAACGTTTACAACACCGCAACTTTATCCCTCTCCCCGCCCAGATGATTTCCTGAGCCGTTTCTAAATCTTTAACCTGACCTCGAGTCCTGAACTCTTTAAATAATTGCGAGACGATGCCGTCCCTCGTTGTGAAGAGCCATAATTTCCTCGGAAAGTGCAGCGAGGGAGTAGCCAGGGGATGGTTTAGGGAGCGCTGTAACATTTGCTTTAGTGGGAACTGGATTCCTCAGGGCCTCTATAATAGCATTAGTCTGACTTTTTTTCCCCCTCCCACTCTTGAGCTAATTACTGAAGAGCAATTTAATGGCACCCTGAGCACCGGCTTGAACGGGGATGTGCCTCCTGTAGGGACAGGATTTCGGGTTTGGAACGTTTGGGGCTAATCAGGTTTAAGGAATGCGATTTGAGCAGCGTGTCTGCTCGCGGACAGTCCCTGAAATGCAGCCTCATGGCTCGCACAAGCCCCGTGGCAGCAGCTTCATCCCCCTGCAATTTGTGGAGTGGCTCCACGCAGGGAACCGAGGCAAACGAGCGCGTTCTCACGGCGCTTCCATCCCCGGGGGATGGCGGAGGGGAGCAGTGTCAGGGCTGCTGCTTCTCATCGTCGGTCTGAGGCTCTGTGCAGCTGGAATGCCCCAAATTGCAGCGACCAGACCCAGCCCTACTGGCTAATAGGGCCTTCTAACCAACCGGCCAGCCCAAACCCCAAAGACTTGTCCCTCTGGGCTTCTCCAGATGTTTGTTTCTGATAATTTTCGCCTTAGCCGGAAACAATTCTGCTGAATCCGATGACTCGTAGCCTGAGGCTGAAGTCATGCATTCCCCATGGAAATGTCAGGAGTGTTTTTAGGACTTTTTTTTTTTTTTTTTTTTTTACTGCCCCCGGCCGTGCGTTACGGCTCCCCCACCCCTTCCCACAGCTGGAAGGGGCTGCCTGATCCCGTACAGGCTCCCACAGTGTGGGCTTTCTGCCTTGTGTCCCTGTTCCTGCGAGTCGTTACGCGCCTGTAGTGCCTTGTTTGCTGCTTTTAATGCCAGAAGGGGCCAGGAGGGCCCCTCCTGCAGCGTTAATTTTGGTTATTCTCAGTTACCCGTCCATCCCCGGAGCCCAGCGTGCGAGAGAGCATTTCGGGTGCAGCCAGCAGGGATCTGCTGAGCCCCAAATCCCATGGGGTCTGTACAGGGCTGGGTTTTTGCGGGAATACTGAGCACTTTTTGCAGCAAAATCAGTGTGTCCCTGCCCAAAACCCTGCAACTGTGTGAGTGTCCGCACCCCGCGGTGGCCGCGCGAAGGAAGGATCAGTGCCGAGGCTCATTTTGAAAATGCTTTAATAAGGAAGTGTTGACAACACCGTTCTGCAAAATGTAAAGGTAACTATACAAATTCTTAATACAAAAAGAATAAATTAAAAGCAGATCTCCTTTAATTCTGCAGCTTTTTCTACAACATACAGATTTTTGTCCTTGGTTACAATTGAACGGAATCCAGTAAAATCATTTTACATGCTCTAAAGTCAATTTCAGGAGAGACCTAATTTTTTTTCTTTTTTTTTTTTTTTGTTGTTTTTCCTTTTTTTTAAACTAGAGAGTCCATTTTACACAACTCGTAATAAAACTATTGACATTAATATATATGTAAAACTTTACACCTAGTTAACTAAGCAGTAACTGGTCATCTGATAGCACCTGAATGGGGGGTCGGCTATGCCCGGAACTAAAACTAAGACAGAGTGAAAACGAATGGGACTGCTTCAACATTTCCAACACGCGACTGCATATAAGAGCATTTAAAAATAAACCCTGCCTCGCAGCAGAGCCAGGCACACAGATGTGCCCCGGGCTGCTGGCTGAACAGGGGGAGCTTCGGACGTGGAGACTAAGAAATTGTGGCTTTATGTTGGATGGAGCCTGGAAAAATAATTAAAAAAAAAAAAAAAAAAGGTAAAGGAGGGGTTAAGTTGGTAGTCAAGTGCTTGTATATAATAGCTATGTATATACCCCTCCGTGTTATACTTAAATATGTTAATCCCACATGATTAACATTTTATGTACATTTGTGTTTAATTGAATTGAGCTAAACAGTAAAACCTGTTTTACTTAATCTGTCTTTACTACCAGACTGGCTGCTCACGTGTGCCTTGATTGCAAAACAGAAAAGCAGAACACAAAGCTAAACTCAGTCCGTTTCTAGAAAGCTTTTTCTCTACTCGAGCCTGTTTGCAATTCAGGCTAACCATTTATTTCATTTTTTTGTTGTTTTTTTTTTTCCTAATTTCAGGGCTGCCACCTCTTAACCTTTGCTGCAAAACTGCAGATCTGGGCTTGAAGGAATGAGTGTGTCTTCCTGCAGTGCCCAGAGGCCTCGTAGTGCCGCTGTTGTTGAATTCTTTTTAATTAAAAGAAGGTACACAGAAAAACGAAAAAAAAAACAACAACAAAACCTGAAACCACTTAACCAGGGAAATTAAAAAGAAAACAGACAGTTGCTCAGAGCCCCTCAAAATCCGTGGGCTGAATTACCTGTTGCTGCTTAATTTGGTCCTCATTTAATCCTTTCGTTTTACCCCCAGAATCTTACCAGCGCATGCCAGCGATTGGCACCAGCTCCTACCCAGCTCAAAATCCAGCTAGGAGCTCACAATAATTCCCATGCTAAAGGCCCCAGAGCAGAGAGGGATGTTAAAATAAAACAGGATTTTGTTCCAACATCCAGGTAAGGGGTGCGATCTCACCGCCGCCTGCTGGATCTTTGTGCAGGTCTGGGAGCACGAGGCTTGCGTGGCTACCTTTAAAAACCTCTTGCCAGTTTTAAAAATTAATTATTATTATTATTATTATTTCAGAGGGTTAAGTCATTTATGCTTCATGTGTGGACATTAAAGAGCTTCCTTCCTGGCTCTGGACAAATAGCTCAGGTGTTTCTGCCCAAGCAGCCCAGCGGGCGAGGGCTGGGGAGCGAAGCCCACATTTCTTACACCTATCGGGGAAAGGAATTAGCATGAGCAGCTTGCGGGAATTTTTAGAAACCCCCTCACCTTGCCAAATCTAATTAGGAAGGACCCATTCTCTTTCGAAAGCCTGGAATGCAGTTTTCCAGCAAGCTTCATACCAAAAGGTGTGGCAGCCCCCGAGTCGCGGGGTTTTGTTCTCAACTCCTCGCCCTCCTCGTGTCTGGTAGATGCTGTTGCTCTTGGAACACGCGCACGCACACTCGCACTTCTGTTTTGTTTTTTGTTTTTGTTTTTTTTAATTATTTTTAAACTAAAGCTAACTTCAGTTTCTGCTTTTCGCAAAGTAACCCCCCTCCAGCCGTTCCTGTAATGCCTTTCCCATAGGAAATCATCGTTTGCACGCGCCAACGGGGGGCAGGGACCTCCCCCCCGTCTAGTGGCAATAAAAACAGCATAGCACCGCAGTGAAGGCTAGACGTGCCAGCTTCGACATCCACCGAGAGAGAGAGATAGAGAGAGATTGTGCACTGGTTCGTTACAAAAGTGTCTTTGAGGCCTTTTAAAGTTCCATGGCTTGACGTGTATAAAGCATTGCTCCAAAGTACGTGTAAACTTGCAGCTTCTTCCACGACTCTCGCGGCCGATTTCCTTCTGGTAGCAGGCGGCAGGTGCCCGGCACCTCCTGTCCTTCCTTCTCTTCCTCAGGGCTGCTTCTTGCCCCGAGGAAATCTGCCAGCCCCGCTGCTGCTCCCCGCCTGGTGCTGAGCCCTTTGCTACACCGCTCGGTTTGCCGGTCGCGCTTCCGTGCGGAGCTCCATCAGGATTTATTGGCTGTGTCTGCTTGAAGAATTTGGCAATTTGGATCTTCATCAGAGTATTGGGAAAAAAAAAATAAATCACCCCCACCCCAACCTCGCTAGGTGTTGGTAAGGAATCTGTGCCAGCCGCAGAGCTGTGCCGAGTCGCAGCGCTTGCCTCTGCTGTAATTAATGCCTCTGTGAACCTCGTTTGCCCGCTGTAATTGCAGCTCGTAGATGCTGTGCTACCAGCCCAGACCTCCAGCGGGTCTTCGGCACGTGGGGTTCGGTTGCTGCTGTCGAGATGGGCTCAAAGCAACGAAGGAGAAGCTGTTTGCCAGGAGGTGCTCGTGGCTGGCATCGAGGCGAATGAGATGCTCCCAGAGCAGGGCCCTGCTGGACAAACTCACCCCGCTGACGTGGGTTTGGTGATTTTGTGCAGCGCAGACCTGATTGTGGGACTCTGACACATCTCTGAAGTGTCAGGATTTCACTTTTTCCTTAAAAGAAGCATTTTCAAGGAGTATTTCTCAGCCTCTGTCCCATTTTGTGTCAAACCCACCCCCCACCCTATTGAAACCGATGCTGTTTTGGCTTCGGATCGCAGGTCATGGACGTCTTACTGCTGGTACGTGCCACAGAGCAGTAAGATTTGTGGAAACCTCGACAGGCTCCCATCGTTTAGAAGGAAAACCAGCTTTTAAATCGCCGACTGGCTGCTCCACGCATCCGCTGCCCTGCGGGCTCCGGGAGGGACGAGCACCAGTCTGGCAAGGGGAGGCACTGCCGCGGTCGTGGTGGATGTCTCGGGGCCAAATGTTACCGAAATGTCGAATTGCATCGTGAGAAAAGTGCTTAAAGAGTTGAAGCTGGTGCTGGGTGACAGTGCATCTGGGTAAGGCAAATGAGAGGCAGTGAGGTGAGCTCCGAATGGCGTCGATGGGATTCGCTTGAGGTCAGGGGTTCACACTAGAGTCCCAGGCTTGGCTTTTTCCTGTCCATACCACTGGACGTCTGCTAGTTCTGGATAGAGGGGAGGATCCAGGAAACAGCTATCGGTGTAGCTCCTGCGGGAGAAAGGGAACTGGGTTAGGGGCAGCCAGGGCTCGCAGAAAGCATCGGGCTGCGGGTGGGGAAGATCCCAGAGCCCGTCTTCGGGGTGGAGGCTCCGCATTGCCCGGCAGCCCCGGGGTTACGGGGCAGGAACAGCAAAACCAGGTGGTGAGGGTGAGGCATGCTGGGGGGTAGCCCACATTTTGCCTCAAGTAGCCCGGTTCTCGTCTCGCAGCACCTCTCGTGGCAAGCTATGGGGTCGTTTGCCACGTGGCTTTTTGGTTGCTTGCACAGAGCCCGGGAGGGATTTCAGGGGAATTTGCTCTCCAGGCTCGGATCAAGGTCAGCTCCCGGCTTAGGCTGCGGAGCTCCTTGCCTGGAGAAAACCCTGAGGTCAAAATCTTGTTGAGATGGGGGGAACCTGAGCAAGGCCAACCCATGCTGCCCCTTAAAGAGCCTTTTGTTTCCCGGCTCCGTGCCGGAGCTCTGTGGGTTAGCTCTAGAAAGCCGGGCTCGAAATACTCGCCAGATGCCAGCTGTGAATGGCTGCAGATTCAAACGAGAGTGCCAGACAGTGGCTGCAGTTTAATTAAAACAGAATAACTGGGAGGGTTTTTTGTTCCCTCCACCCTTCCCCCTCTGTCTTCCCACAGGAAGCGGGCCAGGGCTGCTCCTCGCTCCGTGAAGCCTTGCAGCTCCCCTCTGCGGCAGGGACAGAGGAGAAAAGGGCACCCGGTGCCAGGCTGGAGCGCTGCTGGCAGCTCCATCCTGGTCACCCGTGCTCATCTCCCCACCACGGTGCTCCCAGAGCCTCCCCACGCTGCTCTGAAACACCCCCAGCCGTGAATTTGTCCCTGCTGCCCGCTCCCTGTGCCTGCTCAGCCTCCGCTGCTGGCCCCCAGCCCGTTTGGGGCGAGGAAGAAGCCCTCTTTCTCTGGGGAAAAAAAGCCCAGCAGCCACAAACTCGCTGAAGAGGCACAGGCAGGGCTCCGAGATGCTTTCAAGTTGTTCTTCCGAGAGCCGAAGGAAGCTTTGAGGCCAAACGAACAGGCACACGACTAAAAAAAGGCTGCTTCTGGGGGTTGGTTCTTTGCATTGTGGTCGTGGCCCACGGGCTGTAGGGCAGAGGGGTGAAAGAACAAAACATTCCCTTACTATACCTCTATTCATCAGTACTTTGGTGGGTTGGAGACTGAGACTCATCCATAGTGGGTGAGTTGTCTGTTGCTTCTCTGAACAAAGGAGAGCGGAGAAAAAAAACAAGGAGGAAAGAGGAGAGAGGAAATGTTAAAGAAAAGAAGTGACACGGACATTGTTACGAGCTTATTAATCCAGCGGGGAAACGAGCTGGTGAATCATCTCCAGAGAAAGGGTTAGCGACACAAAAACACGTCGGGGAGAGCTGTAAATCTTTTAATTGGTGCTGGGAGGGAACAACCTGTTCCTGTGGGGTGGGGGACATTGTGTTGTGCTTCTCATGGCGAGCTCTATCTGCCCCTGCCATATTTATCCATGTGTTTGGGGAGTTAAGCTCCAGTGTGAAGCAAGCACTGATTTATCTCCAGTTCCTTCTGCACTGGTTGTTGGGGCAGGGCCTGAGCTATAAATCCTGGTGACTTCATGTTCGCCAGCTAAGATTTTGGTGTTTTGCTGGGAGAGGTGGGGAGCAGGAGGGCTCCTGAATGGGAAAATGGGAGAAGTTGGGGATTTTTAAACAGGTTTCTCAGCTGGCCGCTAGCCAGGTTTACTCTTGGTTATTTACCATGGAGAAATTCAAAGGATTTAGGATTGGGATGGAGATGGAGACTGAGCCTAGCTTCAAACCCTTAACAGGGGGAATGTCGGTGTGCAGGCACGGTAGCTGCCATTTCGCTGATCCTACCCTGGCTTTTTGTGAAATGGGACCTGGAAAATTCCCTGCTTCTAAAGCTGGGAGCAAACGCAGAGCCCACGTGAGGCTGGATGTCAGCGGGGTGAATTTAAAATTCAACGAGGGCCTGCAGGGCTCGTGGTTACAGCTCGCCTCATCTCCATTTTAAAAGTGCAGTCACGGGCAGTGCTGGAATAAGACCAGAGGGCAAACTTGGCCGCAGGTGGCCAAAGAAATTAAACAGGTGAGGTGTTTTTTTTTTCAGTGGCTGCAAAGTGAAATGTTGGTGGAGTTCACTCCATGGGTCCCCAGCCACAACTCAGGGGATCCGACCTGTTTTCCTGTGCTAGGGCCTGTAGTGTTTTGAGGATTTTAGCCTGAAACTTTCTCACAAAGAGAAGCTTTCTCACCAAATTCAACTGAGTTGCAAAAATCTGGGACATGCTGGGTTAGACAGGATCTGGAGATGAGCTGTATTTCACGTGACAGGACAGAACTGCAGGAGATTGCTAGAGAATACCCATGGGAGCTCGCAACAGGCTTCTTGTTTGCTCCTCAAACTCCTCGCCTTGCACAGAGGTGCCAAAGAACCCAATTCCCAAACTGATGTGAGCAGTGGCTACCCGCATGCAGGGACCCGCTCATGCTTTGGTGCAGTGCATGAAGTTAGTGGTAGCTGAGAAAAAAGAGGAACTTGATGGTCATTCGGTCACATTGCTGGGGAAAACCTAGCAGAAAAACATGTCTGCTGAACGCACAAATAGGGCAGGCGCCTCGCCAGGCCTTCAGAACAAAGGTTTTGGTCAGGAGGAGATCACTGTGTGTAGGAAAAAGTGTGTCTGTGTGTTTGGGGAGGTTTTTTCCCGAAGCTCATGGGATTTTTGGCTTCCTGCAGTGAAGGAGATGGGTCCCCAAAGCCAGCCCCGTGGACACTCACCCGGTCTGCCAGGCGAGAATGTGGTGGGGGCTGCCCGGCGGCGTGGCCGCCAGCTCGCTCGATGGCGTCGAACTCCTCTGGCTGTGAGGTAAGGCAGCTGGAAAACAACCACACGGCGGAGAAAAAGAAAGGGTGAGGTGAGGGGGTGAGGGTCAGGGTGCTTCAGCCCCACAGGAATGTGTCCAGCTGGGAGTCAGAACCCAACTGGCAAAGTGTGACAGGAGGGGTTCTGCTGTGTGTGTGTGTCACGGGCTGGAAATCCACCTGGCCAATCTGCTCAAGCCTCCAACTTTAGTTCACCCTCCAACTTTATGAGTATAATCCTCATTTAAAGGACAGCGTGGAGTCCAGCAGGCCTCCCACCTAGAGCTAAACCAGCTACACGATGGATGTCTCTACCTGGCACCCCCCTCCTGCGCTGTTCATTTCCTTAGCTGCTGCCAAAGGGCGCTTTTAAACAAATTTTCATCTGCTCTCCGCAGCCAGCAGCCCCCGAGGTGAGCTCCTGGTCTGCTCCAAGAGGCTGGTGAGGCTGGGGCAGCAGTGCCAGGCACGGGGTAAGCATGGCACTGAATCTGCTCAACCAGCTCTCCCATCTGGGTTCAAGTTTTAGGCACGTCCTTGATCCATCCAAATGGGATTGTCTGCTGGTGAGTGATGGCCAGCAAATATTTAACCTTGGCCTGTTCCATAGCACCCAGTGGTGTCTGCAGGTTCAGGACTCGGAATGTTTCCCCGGTTAATATTAACAGCAGAGCTGTGTGTGTGACAGGGAGGTAAATTACTGCCCAAACTGGAGCACTCTGAATTTCACAACGCTCTCAGCACAGCTACTGGAGTCCCACGGGAAAGCCAAACACCAGCAGAGCCCAGCGATGCCACCGTGCAAACATTTTAGGGGTGGGCAGAGGGCCCTGGGATGCTCTCCCTGTAACTTTTCACCTTCCCCACACCTCGTTTTTCACGCCGCCCCCCCCCAGGTTCTCACCTGACGTCGCTTTACACATCTGAGGCATTCTCGTGACCCTGCTGTGCGCCACAAAGGTGCTTTGCGAAGACGTGCTGTACTGGGAGCTGCTGTCCGAGGACGTGGAGCTGGTGTGCGAGAGGCGGCTGTGCTCCTTGTGGGAGGCCGTGGAGCGCTGGTACCAGAGCCGCAGCTCGTCCGACACGGCAGTCCTACCCGAGCCCTTCTCGTGGCCCTCCCTGCCCAGGGACGGAGTCCTTATGATCTGGGAGCGGGACGGGGTGAGCCGCACGGAGTCCGCTTCGTCCCCGTGCCAGTTCTCCTTAAACATCCCCCCCGCCGTGTAGGAGTTGGAGGTTTTGAATTGTGCTTTCACGCTGTAGTGGCCCTCCTGGTCGTTCTCCAGGCTGCGCACCACCACGGGGGTGGAGCTGCCCTCGATGTACAGGGGGTACTCCTTGATCCTGTACTGGGAAGAGGGTTGGCTCTGGCTGTGCAGGTAGACCCGGTGATGCCCCGTGCCGTTCCTCGCGGCCAGGTTGGGCATGCTCCCCGAGTTGGAGGAGACCAGGTTGCCCGCCGATTTGTGCCTCTGCCTCTGGCGCTCTCTGGCTTTCGACGGGGAGTCCTCGGCCAGGGTGGAGTAGTTGGGGTTCATCTGAGCAGGGTAGTAGTGCTCGGAGCTGGAGTGGCTGGTGCAGGACGAGCAGTCGTCCATGGGGTCGGAGCCGTTACTGCTACGAGTCCTTGGGGTGTAGAAATCGGGGCTCCCCGTCTCGTTTTCTGAGCCGAGGAGCTTGCCTTGCGACTCCAAACTGGAGCTCCGGTGTCTAAAGTGCTGGGCGAGGCTGTGCAGCCTGGTTGGGCTGATGTCTACTGACCTGCAGGCACCAGAGAGAGAGGCAAGCTGGTAAGGCACAAGGACAAAACGCTCCCTCTCCCCTTCCACGCACCAATCCTGCCTCGCTAGCAAGGCAACACCGAAAATTTGGACCTTTTCAGGGGTGGCAGGACAACTGCTTCCCTGCTGTGGGCTTGGGGCAGTGAGGTCCAGCTCCTGCTCCTGCCCGGTCTCCCTGGTGGTGGCATTCACTCTGCAGCACCACGTGGGACACAAACCCTTCCCAAACCCAATTCCTCGGTGGCTGCTCCCGTCTGAGGCTGTGGGGACCTCAAGCTTTGCGGGTGTGAACCAGCCCCATCCTGGTGTGTGAATCCCCCGGGTGTTTCTCCCATTAGTGGCAGACAGACAGACAGACAAACTGGCTGTATTTAGCCCCAAAATGCAGCAGTTGTGGCCTTGGAGAACGGCAGCTTTGGGAAGCAGCTGGGTTTTTGCTGGGTAAGGCTGTCAGAGGGTGACAGCCATCCAGGCACCCGCCCCGAATCGCAAATTTCCAGGGCTTGGATCCGTGGCCAAGCCTGGGTGGTCTCCATCCCGGCCGCTCGGAGAGCCGCAGCCACCCGCTGCAGGAGCAGCAACGCCGCCCTCGGACAAGTCACACCCCCAAAAAAAAACAACAGGCGGCCAAGGCTGCGTTGTTCTGAGCACCCAGACAGCCCCCACCTGCTCCAGGCCCCTTCTCAAGCCCCGTGCCAGGCTGGTTTCTCACGCAGCTCAGCTCTGGTCTTAACAAACATTGTGCTCTTGACAGGTGCTTTCAGCCAAAAGCTCGTAACGAAAGCAACCCAGGGCCTCGGTTAGCAGCACCCCTCAGGGCAGGACAGCTTGCAGCACGCAGCTTTGGCTCAGCTCTGCTTCTCTGAGCATTTGTGGGGTTTGCCACGGGAGCAAGAAACAACAAAGCTGAACAGTTCCTGCTAAAAAGCAGGCAAATTGGGCCATGCATATCAAATCACCTCCCTTACGCTGAGATTTTAAGCCTTTCCTCTGTCAACCACCTGGATCCTCGAGTGTGCAGACCTTGGGATTGCTTTGTACAGCCTCTTTCCCCGGGAGATCACACCCGTGCAAACATTTTACATGCCACCGTGAGAGAGAATTAACACAACCCAACATTTCCGATGGGAAAGGAAGCAATGCATTATCTCCAGCTGGATCTGTGAAGGAATTCACTGCAGTTTAGCAGCAGCATCACCTCCCTTCTGGAAGTTGGGCCGTGTGGGGTTTGTAGGGCAGCAACTGGGATGAAACATCCCGTAAGAAGAAAAGCTCCATTACTGTGAGGGGGGGGATGAGGGGCAGGATCACGTTGATCTGAAGGGATTTCAGATCTCAGCTCAGCAGAGATTTCCTGCTGGCAACACTACGTGAGCCTCTCGTGTGAAAAGGACTGGTTTGTGTCCTTTCCTGAACTGGGAATCACTGGATATCCTCAGGGAAGGATTATTTCGGGGCAAGCAAGGTGGGAGCATTGCGGTGCTGGGAGGACTTACCGTGTGGAGTGGACGTAGTGCGGGCTGCGCACCCGGAGGTCTGGCGTCGAGGGCATGCTGGACTGGGAGTTCCAGTGGGGAAGGCTCCGGATGGGGCTGTTCTGCAGGGAGCTGCTCCCTCCTGCCTCAGCACAGCTCCCGGTGCTGGGGAACCGCTTGTGGCTGCTGCAAGGCAAGCACCCGGCTTCAGTTCCTGGGCTGGGGTTTGGGGAAAGGGCTCCCTGCCTCACCTGGGGTCTCAGGCACGTGCCTGCGATCTCCTGGGGTGAGTGGGAGCGGGGTCAGATGTTGCTCTGAGTCACATCCCACAGCCCTGAGACAATCCCCTGTCCTTCCTTCCTCATTAGTGCTTTAAAAAAACGAGATAGCGGGCAGCACTCATGTGACTGCAGCCTACTTTTTATGTCATGTTAACCAAAAAGCCCCGAATTCTCCTTTTCCCGAGGGACCATTTTGTGAGGACCTCTCCAAAAGGAGACGCCCGCGTGGCGGGGCCGGGAGGCAGCCGGCTCACCTGGCATGGCCGTGGGAGGAGCGTTTCTTCACCTTCTCGTAGGGTTCGTCCAGGGACGACTCGCTCCACATCTTGGGCTTGATGGGGGACTTGTCGTAGTCGTTGCGGTGGTAATGCATCTGGCGCAGCCCCTCCAGAGACTGCGGAGGGGGCGGCCTGTTGTGCAAGGGCGGCCGGGGCGGCAGGCCTTTGTGCGGGGACTGGAGAGGGGAGATTGTGCTGGTGACCTGGGAGTCCTCTGTGGAGAGAAGAAGGGGAAGAGGTGGTGGTTGTGCGGCACGCTCGGTTCCAGCAGTGCTTTACAGGGCAGGGTGGAGTGGTTTTGGGACTGGGAAGTTTGTGTGGGCCATCACACAGATCAGTTACTCCGTTTGGAGCACGAAGCAGGAATTCACTCATCCCTCCCCGTTCCCTTCCTGCCCTTTCGAGCAGCCAACGTACCATCCTCCAGAACAAGGGCATCCGAGAGGGAGCTGTCCTCACTGGCAATGTTTCCTTCTGGGGAGAAGAAAACAAAGATGGTCAGGGGGTCGTGAGAATCGCAGGGTGAATGGCACCGTCACCTTCCACCGACTCGCAGCCTTGAGCGCTCACCCACATCCTCCTAAGGCAAGAAGCTTCCTAGAAATAACCAGCTCAGCCCACGCTCCGTCTCAGAGGGCAGAGCTGCAGGGCAGGGCTCTCAGCAGCAGGCTGCCGCTCGAGGAGCTGCTAACTCTTTTCAATTAACGGGGATTAAGAGTGAGTCACAACAGAGAGCTGAGATCCCCCAGAGGATGTGAAATGGCAACGGGACATCAGCCAGATTGCTATCTGCTGAAGAGCTCGGGTTTAAGACTCTGGGTTTCATCTCGGCCTTTCTACAACGATCAAACTGCAGGCCCACGCTAGGCACCCATTCTGTGTGATCTGGGGGAAACGCTTCCTGAGCATCCTCCGTGGCAGCAGATGGAGAAGCTCTGGTGTCCTTGGCACACATCTTTGGGCTGCCTCCCCCATCCACATCCTGTCTGTTATCCCTGGCTGCAGTGCAGCTTGGTACCCAGGTCACAAATACAGCAGCTCTAATCTCAGTTCCCACTACAAAGGCACAGGAAAAAAAAAAACAACTCCGCAAGTCAAAGGGAAAGGGCAAAATCAGCAAGGGAGAAAGACTGACAGCAGCAAGTTAATGGATTTCATGAAAAAAACAATCAACAACCCAGTAAACCATGAAGCGCCCTGAGAATTATATTGTAAAACAAAAAAGAAAAAGAAAAAGAAGAAAGTATTTGAGCACAGCGATGCCCCTGCTCCCACTCTGATTTTACAGATGCCTTTCAGCTAGAGAGCTCACCCCAGTCTGCTCCCGTTAATTACATTTGTTCAGCACCGCTCTGGAGGAGACGTTAACAGAGCGAGTTTAGAGGTGAACAAAGGCGTCACGGTCTGGTTTGGGGACGTGTGTGTAATCCACAGCGTGACACTGCCTCTTGTGCCGTGAACCAGCACATCTCGAACGCAGGTTTCATCTCTGGGCATCTGGAAACCCAAACATCTGACAGCACAAAGCTATGGGCAAGGACAACCTGACTGCCAGCACCCCTGGAGCCCTCTAGAACATGGAGGGGAAGAGGAAGGAAGGGAAATTCGTGCCTCAAACAGGAAATCGAGCCTTTGGTGGTGCTGCAGGTGCTGTGACTTACCATCTATGATCAAGGAGGCTCTCTGGGTCGGCTTCTTGCCCGACTTGATGCGATACTCATTGATGGCATTCTCGATCTCCTGCAGCTTCTTCAGCGCGTTCAGGTAGGACGTCTTCCTCTGCTTCTTCAGCTTTTTGCTGACGTTGGGGTCGCTCGCCAGGCGCCGGGCGGCCTCCGTGATCTGGGACTGAATGGCAAACTCCCTCTCCAGGCGCTCCAGCTCTGCCTCCTGGGAAAATGGAAGCAGATTTTGGGGCCGCCACCAAAAAACCCGCCTGGCCTGGCTCTTGGGAAGCTCCCCCTGAACACGGCCAGGGAAAGCATCCACCATCGTGCTGCTCCTCTCATCTCAGGGCCTCCCTAAGTGTACCCACCCACCTTCTGGGAGTTTCTGCCTCCTGCTCACTCCTTCTCCCTTTCCTAGCTCCATATTGAAGCCTCGTTTGATAGCAGAGCTCTGCATAGCTGCTAAGCTACGATTTTAACCTTCTCGACAGGCTTGGCACCCACCGACCTGTCTGGGTTAAAGAAGAAGGTGAAGATGGGCTAATTCCTCCCTGGTACACGGCTGCTAAAATCTGGGGAGGGCAGGAGCTGAGCTAATTACGGGCTGCCGTAACTGATTGCCCCAGAAAATTGCCTCCTCCAGTTACGAGCCAGGAGGGGGATTTCGGAGCAATCAGCGTCTAGCAGCAGGCTGCCTGCGTGCCAAAAAGGGCTTGTGTATCCAACGCTGGTCGATACAGTCCTAAATGCAAACAGGTGTCCCCTGGAAGCTACCTACTGCTCTGCAGTCACGCTCCGAAGCCCAAGGATCTGGGTCAATAAATGCCAAAGCTGCTTTGGCTTGGCCTGCACCGGGACCCCAAGCTGTGATGTTCAGAGGCACTCGCTATCTGTACTGAATTTGGCTGCCTTGCCCAGCTCCACGGAGCTTTTGGCATTGGTCTGCTCGAAAGGGGAACAGGATACATCGCAAAACAGGGCAAAAAAAAAAGCCAAGTTCTTCTAGTGAGCTGTGGGTGTTCAGACACGTGTTCGTGGAGATCCTCGTTACGCAAATTCAAATCCTTTCTCTTAGCACACGCTGCAAGGACGGATGCTGTGGGAATGAATCAGGTGGAAATCATTCCCTCAAGTTTGTATTCGGGGCTCCTGGCTTGCAAAAAGCTCTTTGCTGTTGGGGTGAGTCAGCATTGCCTCGAAACTACAATGAGTGTTTTGGAAAGACTGAGCCCACCCCCATCTTTTTAACAGAGCCCTTTGAAGCTCTACCAACGCCGAGCTTATTAAAAGTGAATTTGAGGAAGGGGGTTTTAAGGCCTGCAGCCTGGTTCGCTGCCTTCCTGGGGCTGGGAATTGTGGACCTGGTAGAGGTGATCACCAAGAACTGCAGTAGAAGCCTCCTCTGCAGTCCACGCTCTGACAAAGCTCTCACTGAAGTTATTGGGAGTTTGGCGTGAGCTGTCATTTCAGCCCTTCACTGATTCAGTGCTAAATCACTCAGAATATCTGAGAAAAAAAGGTCTTAATTTTCTTCCCAGCCATAATTGTCTCTTTTCATCCAGCGAAGCCCCTATAAATAAAGCGTTAGGAGATGAGGGCTATCATCTACCTTCGGATGGAAGTGCCTTGCTTCAGGTCCTGTAATTTCAGTTCTGGATTTATGGAACCAGGGAAGAATTTCACCCTTGTTTTAAATGGAGTTTCCAGTGTTTGCACTTGCTGAAAAGCCCACGAAAATCAACACTGGCCTCTCTCTAAACGTTCTCAAACCGGCAGCCAAATAAACACAGCCCAACATTATTCTTCGAGAACAGAAATTTAGGCTTTTCAACGCAGTCCTAAAGTTTGACAGATGAAAAAGGGGACGGAGGGAAGCTGAGTCAGCGTGTTTGGATTGCTGCTGCCAAAAGGCAGTGGGGAGGAGCTGCTTTACCTTCGTGCCGTTCCTGCTGCTCAACCCAAGCCTCGCAGAGGAGTGAGGAGATTCCTCACCCAGCGGCCCCAAAAGCTGCCTCGTAGCAGGAGAGATGTGGGGAAGCTGGGGATCGGGTTATAGCAGAGCAGCCAACAGACTGCAGGGCTTTTAGGAGTAACTCAGCTACGCTGTGCCTCCCTTTGAAAAGCTTAATTAAATGTGCTCGTTCATGAATATTTGACTTGGGAGGAATTCCTCTCCCAGGCTCCATTGAGAACCAAACTAAGGAGCTCCAGCTGTTTATTTTTTTTCAGCCGGAGGAAAACGCCAACAAAACGCCAAACAGTTAATTCCCTGCCTGAGCCGAGCCTTAACCCACGCGGTCACACCAGCTTCAGCCTCTCCTCTTACAAAAATAAAAAGGAAACTCAAAACTGGAGTACACACAAGTGTCTTGAGACAAATGCCTCTCCGCAGACAATGGCTTTTCTGTGAATCCGGTCCCGCCTCCCAGCTGCTGCGGGCCTGTTTTCACAGCCACGGTTCAGGGCACTGACCCAGCACATTGTGGGAGCGAGGGAAAAGAACAAACACTCCCTGGCAAACTTAGCAAAACATCGTTCCAGCTCCCCATAGGTAGGGACGAAGGCTCTTTTGTTTGAGGAGCGGGGAGCAAAATGCTTTCCTTCTGCTGCTGCGGGGCTGCGATGGGGAACTGCGATGCTTTTCGCTCTGTTAGGGGAGAGCTGAACTGGGATCAGAAAGCAAGTTGCATTTTTGTGACAACACCACGGGGCAGCAGCAGGGCTCGGAGGGCTCAGGGGGCTCCTGATGTGCTCCTGGTTGATCCTCCTGGCTGTTCCTGGTACCTCTGGCACAGCCGGGGCTGAGCCCGGAGGGTTTGAGCTTTATTCTGAGCCTGGCCTAAAGGCAACCAACCCTCTCTCTGCTTCATTTTTTTCTGAACTAAAAAAAGGCACCATGACCAACTGCGGTCGTTTACAACAACAACATTTTGGCTCCTCCGTGATGCACAGTGGGTGTCGCAGAGACCCCGAGTGTTCTGGAAGGGCAGGATGAAGCCTCACCTCTCCCTTCGGCAGGATTTTCTGCTCGTCCAGCTTGAAGGCAGTTCCTATTCTTCTCCTTACAATAGGTGGCTCCTCCCCGGGATCCAGGGGGTATTCTCGTGGCAGCTTTCCTGTCAGCTCCTGCAAGCAGAAAACGCTGTTAGCCACCCGGGAGATGCTGCAGCAGAGCCCTGTCCCTGCAAAACACCCCGCAGCCCTTCAACCCTGGCTGTAGAATGACAGATCCAGCCCAGCCGGCTGATAAACACCCAGCAGAGCACCCAACCCTGTGGTCCGGGACCTGATGCTGAGGGTGGGGAGGTGTTTTTCTTTAACCCGTGCATGAATACGGATTTTGTGGCCTGCCCAGTGCAGGTTCGTAGGTGGTGCCCATCCCTAGGGCGTCGGGGCCCGAGGCTGAGCAGATCGCAGCACGCAGGCTTTCATCTCTGCTGCAGGGCTCGCAGGAAAGAAAAATAAAGAGGTGCTCGCTGCTGGACTGCTGCTGGAAGGGGGGGGAGCACACCTGAGAGCAGGATGCGCGCCTGCTGCACCAGAAAGCCCCGCTGGCACCAGCTGTGCAGGTTACGACCTGCAGAGGAAAGCCATTCCCAACCTGCTTCGTGATGTGCTCGGGAGGAACGCAGGGCAAAGAGGCGCTGGAAGTGGTGCCTGGTGATGGCAGGGGCAGATTTGGAGGGGTATGAGGTGATGGTTTGTCAGCCTGCTGGGGTCGTTTGCAAAGGTTTGCTCAAAACCCGAAGCAAAGCCTGCTGAGGAATATCCGTGGAAGCAGCGAGCACCAATACTGATGTGAAATCTGCTTTTTTTTTTTTTAATTTATATTTTTTTTCCTGGTCTGCACAATACAGCCACACACATCGGAATTAAAGGCATTCAAATGCCTACAAAAAAAAAAAAGGCAGGAGCCTCGTGAGGAGAACAGCCCGGCTCCTTGTCCTCCCCAGTCTCCCCATGAAGGACACAAAAGGCCTTTGTGTTCTTTGGCATCAGCCTTGAGAGGATCCAGCTGGCAGAGCAACCGAAATCATCCCAATCCCACGGAGCAGCGGCTGACCTTCGTGTGAGCGCCCAGCTCAGGCCCCTGCCCGCCCCGGCCTCTCCCCCCACTCCTTAATGGGGTTTTTCTTTCCTCGTGTGCCCCGTCTGGGGTTGTCTGCCCAGCCCCGTGGGGTTATTTCAGCTTTTCTTCTGCATCCTGTTCCCTCTGGTGTGACGGGGCTCGAGGCACTGCGTGGAGGCACAGCTTCGTGTCTCCCTTGCTGAGGGAAGCAAGGATTATTTTCTTTGTAACCCCGAAGGTAATACCAAGCAGGGCAGCAGGGAAAGGGTTAACATCTCCCGTAAAAAGCTCAGGACTGGGGCAGAACAAAATGAATGCAGGCTACCAGGCTGCCTCCATAAGCTGCAAAGTATTCACAGGCACAGGCCTGAAATGTAATCCAAATTAATAAGTAACCGGAGTGCTGATGGCCTGGAGTAACCTGATGCCACTGCTAGGAATGGCTCTGGCCATGCTTATTTGATTATGCCCCCACTTTTAACCCTTTTTTCATCCCCTGGTTCTCTTTCCCCCTCTGTTTTGGCCATTCCCGTGCCATAGGACCGTGGGCAGGAACCCTCCCAGCTGCAGGCTGCTGATGGACGAGGGCTGCAAGACTGGGTCAGGTCCCAAGTGCCCATCAACTGCCTCTCTGGGCTCATCCACGGAAAGCAGAAACATTTCCAACAGCTCTTCAGGTGCTGACAGATGGGCTCTGGCCAGCCCATCTGGCCTGGGATGTGGCTGAGTTGCTCAGCGTGGATGGGGCTGGGGTTAAAAGGCACGGGGCTGTGAGCTCCTGTCCAAATCTTCCCCTCCGTGCATGCTGCTGCATGGCATTAGCCCCAGGCAGCGTTACCTTGGGGTGGTAAATTGCTCCAGACCTCGTCCAGCAGCCCCCAAAACATCTCACTGCTTCCTGCGGGTGATCTTAGCTCTATGCTCGAGGGGTTTATGAGACTGCATCTCCTCCTCCTGACCTGGATCATCAGCACGAGTTGGCTGAAAGGATTGCTCGTGGTGAATAAAGGAGAGGAATTTGGAGCTACAAAGATTCCTGCTGAATTTCTTTGTTGTGAGGTGTTGGTGGCACTAAAACTACCAACAAATTGAAGTACAAGAGCTGAATCAGTGACCTATTTCCCCCGTTTTTGTCAGAGGCAAGGTACACATCAAATATTAATCAGCAGCTCAGGGATCTTGGTGCTGCTGTCTGCAGCCAGCTTCCTGTTGTGTTCGACATCACTGTTTGTTGTTGAATTCAGATTTGCAGGCCTGGTGAACACGGGAGGGCTGCTGAATGACCCGAGTGTATGCTGCTGCTGAATTGTGTCCCTACACGCAACTGCAGCAGGATTTTGATATCCCAAAATTGAAAACCAGTCTCCTGTGTACTCCCAGAATGAAGAGGCAGGTGAGTGGGATGGTTATGGGGATGAATTCCATCCCCAGGATGACCACAGTGGTCCCTTTTTATAGGATCTGCCTTTCCTCTCCAGCAGTGCCAGGGCTTACCTGAAGGATCTACATGGAGAAGGGAACTACACAGAGCAGAAAAGACCTCGAGTGCTGTATAACCGAGTATGCTGGGAGAAGAAAAGCACAGAAAGTCCAGCCTGCTCCATGAAGAGAGTGCAAGGGCAGGTATTTTTTTTGGAAAATGTAATCAAAAGTATTTGAGGAGTGATTAGCAGTGCACAGAACAGCCTTCTTATGGCATTTAGGTAGCATATTCCCACCAAAGCCAGCAAGAAGCCTGTCTGAATGCATCTGAAACACATCTCCAAACAGCAGATGGGGCTGCTCTGCACCCCGCAGCCCCAAACCAACTGGGTAGCCCTGGGGTTCCCCTTGGAGGGCAATGCCCTGTGACATTGCAATCCTGATTTGAAACAGCTGGACCTTGCTGAAGCTTTTGGACCACGGGTTTTGGAAGAGGAATTGCTTCTCTGCCCTCACACCGCCTCCAAACAAAATGCATGCAAGGAACGAAGTGCAGGGAGCTATAAAACACGCGTTGCCTACCGCTTCTCGGAGACACAGCTTCTTCAGCTCTTCCAAGCGCTGGCGCAGTGTCTCTTCCAAAGCCTCCTGCCTGGATTTCAGGGCGGCCAGCATGTCTTTCTTGGCGGACTGAGAGCTGTCTGACTCCTGGGAACCTGTCAATAAACAATGATTTCACTTAGGGCAGCTGACAGCAGCGCACACATCTGGAGCGCCTGTAATTTTACCAAAGCCTTGGATGCGCTCCTTCCAAAAAGAAATCGGGCTGGGACATGAAGCAGGTGTTACCGAGCCGTGTTTGTTTAGGGCAGACTCTTAGTGCTTAAGTTCACAGAGACCGGACAGCGGGGCACACAAAGATGTTTGTAATCAGCACTCAGAAAAATAAAAACAACAAAATCATTCATGTAGAGATCCTAAAAAAAAAAAAAAGACATGCCGTTCCCATGGAAGCTCCTAGTAACAGCACATTTTACAAAGCCCTGGAGATGAGTTATGGGGTAAGTGAGCCTAGGAGAAGCCATCTGACAATGCAGGCTGCTTCTTTAAGGGCTGCAATTATCCCAGCAGCAAACGCTGAATTCAATCCGCTGGAAGTGTCTGCTTTATTAAAAAAAAAAGTAATGGGATGAAATTCTATAGCGAATTTCCTGTAAGATGCACGCTAAGCTGTGACACGAAACCAAAACAGCAACAACCCGCCGGTGCTTCCAGGAGAGCAGCTGCCTCTTGTGAAGAGGTAGGTCAAGATATTTAGATGGGGGGTCCCGATGGCTTGACTTTTCAAGTGGCAATTACCCAGCGACTTCCAGCAAAGAAAGTCCTGGTACGGCTCCAGAATGAAGTCAAGACTCTGGTGCTCAGATGTCATGACAGCATTTGTAACTTCAGTTCTTCAGGGGAACTTATTAATGGGATTCCTGGTTCCTTTTTTTGGGGAGGTGGTAGCGATGCATTGATTGCCATCCAAATTCCTGCATCTCAATGAGGAAATTTTGGTTGCACGAATTTCTGAACCCTCACCTTGGCAGACATGACACAAGACCCCTTGAGACCCATTGGGATTGCCCATGGGACACTCTGACCCACCTACAATGCGCAGGACACCAATGTTTAGACAGCTGGATGCCCATCTGAGTGCCCTGCAGGAACTTCTTGGGGGGGGGATCTGTGCTTGCAGAGAAGCCTTTGACTCAATAACGCTTCAAGGGGCTTCCTCCTGGTCCTCAGTGGGTCCTCGGTGCCAGCACCCAGTGACTTTGGGGCTGTCCCCTACCCTTCTAGAGAAATAGCACAGAAAAAGCAGGGCTTTATTTTCTGCGGGAGTCAGATACAAAAGGGATGCTACATCGAGGTTGGGGTGTACTTGTAGGGTGGGAGTCAGGGGGGACTTGTAGAGGTCCTTGCAGCTTGGTCTCACAGTGCAGGGTGAAGATGCTCAGCACAAGCTGGTTGAACATGCTGCTGCTGTTTCAGAGTGCTGGAAGGAAACTAGAAACAATCCTTTGCTTTGGCAGCAAACCAGGGTGAAATTTGTGCTTCCAGCTTCATCTTTCATTGCTACTGCTCTAAACCAACAGAGGAGGAAGGCAGTCGGTGCCACGAACCAGCTCTGCGTTGGCCCAGGGGGAGCAAAAGACACTCACCGGTCTCCTCCACCACCATTTTCTGCAGCTCTCATGCAGGAAAACAGCTGGCACTTATTCTGCAAAATGCTGCCCGCCTTTGTTACACCATTTCTTGGTCTGTCCTGGAGCGGGGGGAGGTGGAAGAAGGCTCTCCAAACATCAGCCAGGTTGGAGATCACCAAGCAAAGAAGGACAAACTCACAATAACATGCCTGCTCATTGCTGCGGTCGCCCCCGTTTCATTTGGGCTTGTTTGGCACTCACAGAGCGATAAAACCAAGCCCTGTGAACACAGCTGCACTGCAGGAACGTTGCAGGATCTCCTGGAGGAGCCGTGTATTTACCCTGGCAGGGGAAGTCCTCCCCAGCATTTAGTGCTTCTTCATGGTGCACAGCTCCTAGTGAGAGCTGATCCGCTCCATTCCTTTACCTAATTGCCAGCAATCTGCTGAGCCCTGGCAAAAAAAAAGCTGCTCGTGATTCCAGCAGATGTTTCAACCTTTTTCATTTATTTTTTTTTTAATCTTTCAGGACAACTTTAATGATCTACTCTTTCCTTTCAACCGCTCTTCCTCTTTCCTTCCTCTCCCTGCTCCCCACCTCCACACCGGCCTCTGATTTACTTTTAAATCCGTTCATTTTTTTTCTGGTTGCCACAGCAGCTACGAAGATGCTGAGACGTTTAAAAACACATGAACAGTCAAAACCCTGCCCAGACATTCACTAAGTGAATGTTTTGCCATTTTTGCCTCCGCTGCCTGAAAGGAAAGGACCTGGGGGAGATGTGGAAGAGCACCGTCATGTCCTGAGTTAAGCGGTGGGGTTGCTGCTGAAACCAGTCGGCCTCTCCTTCTTGGCACTAACGAGGCACTTCAAATTAACCTATTTCGGGTTAATTCTTCGTGTCACAAAGTCTTCTAGAGCAGTGAAGGTTTAAGGCACTCTCAAAGATCATGCCCTGTGATGATGAACTTTGTGAGCTCGACTTTACCTGACTTGGGTGATGTCTCGGGCAAACTGCAGGACTTCATTCTTCAGGATTCCTGAAGAGAAAGCTTGGGCCAGGGTTTCTGTTCAAGACAGCTGACCTGTTTTAGGGTGTATTGCTAGATTTTTAGGGGTTGGATTCTCTGCTTGTTCTGACAGGTGAAAAGCAAACTTGATCAGTCAAGAGAATCACACCAGAGTGAGAGGCTTGTGAAAACCACAGAGAACAGGGCTTTCTACTGCGGGGGTGCCTGCAGCTTCCATTAGAAGCTCTTTATTTATAAAAATGTATTAATCCAGCCTCGAGCGAGGCTGTGACCACAGACCCACTTCTAAATCCCATGCTAGCTGACCCCAAAATGTCAGAACAAATCAGAAGACCACAAAAAAACAACCGAAGACATGATCGGAGACCAGCACAAACCAAGCCAAGCGAGCAGCTACGACCTTAAATCAGCCCTATTAAATCCGATGCTCACTGAGTCACAGCTGCCCTGCACCTCCCAAAGGGGAACATGGGCTGAGAAAAACCCGTTGTGAAGGATGAGCCCTGATGTGAGGAGCTCCTGCTGCAACAGAAAGGGTTGGTACTACTATTTTAGCTGCCACCATTAGGGCTAGCTCCTAATGGAGTAATCCAGAGAAATCCAGAGAAACTGTTCTGTGAATATTATTATTCAGCTTCATTTCCACTGGCAGTGTAAAGATTTAGCACATCCTGCATTTCCACAGGCTTCTGCAGGACCATTTGATGTCCCTAAAAGAGAAAGGGCTGTGAAGGCACACCAGGTAGGGAGCACTGGTCCCTCTCAATCCAAAGCCAAGGAAATTGTATGTGCTCCTGCCTCAGCACACAGGTCTTGGTGTCCCGAGCACCCACACAATTCCCTATTTCTTTGTGGATGAGCTATGTGCCTTCTGATACCCTCTTGGCCTCTCTGGGCGACTTCTTCCACCAACGTTCAGGAGAACAGGAGCTGTGAAGCGGGGAGAACGTGGTCCTCCCTGCTCAACTCACAGCTCACAGCTGAGCTCCTCCACCAGTGCCACGGGGCTGGTTCCAGGCCCCTCCGATGCTGGTGATGTTGGGAGAGTCTTGACCAACACTGCTGATGTCTTGGTGACATCAGTGGGGTCATGAAGCGAGTCCATACACTTACAAATCTCACCAAGGCGATGTCCTGTGCCTGGCTGGGTCTACAAGGGTTCCTGGTTGAGAAGTGCCTGCTCCAAGACAAGCTTTGCTGTAAGGGTTGTTGAAGGGAAGGAGCCCAGCAACACGAGCCACAGGTTTGTGGAGCAGAGCCCTGCTGGTGACTCAGTTTGTCCCCATTTTCTCCACCTCCTGCGGCCCGGTGGAAGAAAATTATGTGTCATTTGTAATTATTTGTAAGTGAGAATGATGAACGGGGAGGACAGACGGGATGCTGAAGAGCAGAAGTTGCTGAGGCTTGGTGCTGGTACCTGCGAGAGGAGACGAGATGCAACAAGGTGGCTGAGCAGCAGCGAAGGAGGAGCATCCAGCTCTTCTCTTCCTTACTTTGTGTCTCCTGCTCCAGTAAAAACACCTCTAGGTATGACAAACCCTTCACTCTACATCCTGCTGTCGGCTCCAGCGTGCTGGCACTGCATCCAGGTCCCCGCAGAAGGCTGTCCCTGGAGCAGGGAGTGGAGTTTCCCTGTTTTTGCTCTGTGCCAGAGCCGGGGCTGACTCACGGCCCCAGGATGTCAGCACGTAGCAGCCTCAGCTGGCTGCTGGCTCCGGGCTCTGCCAGACAAATAGGAAATCCTCCTCCGTGGCGTGTGGGGAGCCCGGCTGGCCCTGCTCCGCACAGGATGCGCTCAGACATCCTGCGGGCAGCTCAGTTTGGGGTTCAGGTCAACAATAACAGGACTCCTTGCTGGCTAGGATCACTGCAAAGCTCTTACGGCACAGACTGCTCTGAAGAAAATAAATCCGCCTGAGACCACATTTGATTTCACCCCGATGATTATCTGCTGGATTTGATTGTGGTTCATGCCCGCAGAGCTTTTATTTGGAGGCAAATCTTGCCCCGTACACCCCGAAAAGGCCCAGAAGATCCTAAAGATACATCCCGGCAGCCCTCTGTTTTGGGCAGCCTCTTAAGCCTTGAAATGAGGATGGAAATTAAAAGGTGAGCTTGTACGAAAGGAGCTTGGGGGCATCAGGGATCCGGGTTACAACTGCAGTGGACACTGACTGCGATCGAGGGCCTGGAAAACGTGGAGGAGCTTGGGCTTTGGTCCCGAATCGCTGTGCCCACTCGAAGTCACTGCTCCAGGAGCAGGCTCCGCTTCCCCTCTGCTGTGTCCTGAGACTGTAAGTGACATGGGGCAGTGGCTGCAAAGCCCTGCACAGTGGGATTGTGGCCAGCAAACGTGCTGGCTGTAAGCAACACCCCTTATTTCCTTGCAGCCTTGCTGCAGACCCAGGGGAGGCACGGCAGCTTCGGTGCGTGGCAGCAACGCTGAGGAGGAGCAAGACGAAGGGAGGAAACGACTCCGGGAGAAAAGGACAGGGAACAGCAGGGAAGTGGGGGCAGGAGCGCCAGATTCAGCTCTGCCCTTGTGATTTCAAGTCACTCGGGGTATTTATAGCCTGGAAATCCACCGCGGCCACTTCATCATTTGCAGTTCTTCTCTCCGGCACACGGGCTGCGCTGCGATAACCCCTCATTGTTGTGGCTGGGCGCCGGTAACGTGGGCACAATGGGAGGAAACACCAGTGCTGGGATGGAGCTGTGATGGTGCCCACTGGGAGAAGCACTGAATGCCCCTTCCCACCCACTGGGACGGGGCTGGGTCACCTCTGCCAGCCAGGCTCGAGGGAAGGAGCTCCTGGGTGACCATACGGAAGACATCCAGGGTCTCCTATTCCCTGGTATCTGCCCTACAAATTTCTCCTCTCTGCATTTCCCTACCCCCAGAAGCGTGCTTCTAGCTCCAGAAGGCACAGAGAGCTGCAGGCGCTGCAGTGCTCCTTAACATTTTTGGGAAAGTCCTGTCCCCAGAGCTGGTAGGAGCTAAAAGGCAGCTCTGAATGCAGGAACGCAGAGGGAGCGATGCTCTCCTGGCCCGCTGGCAGCACCTCAACCCAAACAGAGGTTCACAAAGTCCTCAGTAGGCATCGGTGTAGGGTCATCCACCTACGCAGGCCAGAAGAAATGACTCCTGTGCTCAGTGACCTCTGCATGGGTCTGGTCACTACTGCAATCCTGCTGAGTCCGCAGACCCTGTTCCCAGCCAGAATGGGTTTGAGCAGGGAGCAAAAAAAATACAGAAATAAAAGCACATGCAGGTGGCTGTTTGGGACTTCTGTCCGCACAGGTGTTGGCCCTACAAGAGCTTTTCTGGGCTTGCTGCTGGCTTTCACCTGGCTGCTGCTCTCTGCCAGTGTGAGAGCAGAAAGCAGGCCGCCACGTGTTTTGTCGGGAGGCTACAAGTTAGTGTGTGAACATGGAAACAGGATTACTACCGAGCAGCTTTCACAAACTTGGGAATGGTGCCCAGGAGGCCGAGATCTTGGAAAGACCTTTCGAACTTCCTCGGGGTACTTAGCGTTATTTACTTTCCTGCAGGAGAGCTGGAAAAAATGCCAAACACAGAGCTCCAACAACCCAACGCCGGGCCAGGAGCTGCTCGGCTACTGCATTGCTCCTGGAGCCATGGGAGGTACAGGTAGGGGGGTTGTGTGCCGTGTCGGGGGGACCTAAGGAGCAGAAAGGCAGCTCTGTCTGCAGGCAGGGCAAGGAATCGCACAGCAGGCTGAGCTCAGGAAGCACTGCACGTTTTTTAACCCCTTTCTGGATATTTTCCAGGCAGGAGAGGGTGGCTTTTAAGAGCCACGGAGGGTACGGTGATGCAGAGCTGGTCTGTGGGTTCAGTTTTAAAGCACGTGCGTTCTTACACAGACCTTTTCCTTGGCAAGCACGAGGAGGTTATCCTCTGCTGCTACAGATCTCATCGCAGTCAATTCCGATAACTCGATGTAACACTTAGCAGAGGGCATTTAATTGACTGGAACTACTAATTAGACTGATACCTGCAACTTTGCCCTCCTGAAGTGCTCACCACGGAGCAGCTCCGAGCTCTCTGCAAATTACCAGTCCTTACTTTTGCTCCTGGAGTGTTTTAGCACTTACACACTGCTTGACCTGTTCAGACTGACAGAAAAGTCTCAAAGAAATAGACAAGTTCCAGACTCCCCTTCCCTGATCCTTCTCTCCCGATGCTCTAGCTCTGTCCCTTCTCAATTCCTCTTGAGTTTCTTTCACAGCTTCAGTTTCCCCTGTCAGCTGCACTGGCTGACTGCTTCCCCACTGGTCTTTGGGGACTGCATCATGGACACGTCTGCCTAGGGCAGCAACCAGCCTGGGACGAGCTGGGTGATCACAGCAGGGACTGTGAAGGGAGACCAGGACACAGGGAGGAAGCGAGAGGCTGGAGATGACATCCTGGGGCCAAAGAGGAAAGGAGCAGCTGTAACGAGACAGGGGGGAGGCTGTGGCCTGTGCTGGTCGGGGGGCAACACGCTGAGAGACAAACTGACACCTGGACAGGCAGAAAGGCTGAAGGGAAGCGGCTTTCATTTCTGCAGTGCAGTTTCTGGCAGCTCCCCATGACATTATAACCATGGCCCTTCCCACCGCGTTCTCTCGTTACAGGATGAAGGACCTACCTGATGACAGAAGGCTCCCGCTGCTGCCGCTGATGATTTTGCCTTTACTCCCCATGTTGGCCAGCTTTGAGGTCTTGAGCGTTCCAGTTTCCGTCAGGTCAATCGCAATCTCGCTCAGGCTCCTTGCAGCATGGATCTTGGACTGGACAGGGACACAAGAGTTAGCAATTACCTAGCACATCTTTAAAGCTCACAGAAGCAAGGAGTCATTTCCCTGTGGCAGGAAACGGGCCTCCACAGCAAACTCGGATTATTTTACAAGAACAGAAGCAATCTGGCACTGCGTCCACTGCTGCACTTCTCACATTCTTAAGTGGGTGCAATTCTGGCATGGCTTGCTGTTGTTTGTGACTTTCTCTGCTTTGCCACAGACATTTTTTCCTCTTAAAGAAACTGTGTATGGACTCACTGTGCTAGCACACACACTAAGAAACCTCCAGAAATGCTAACGTAATCAACTGCAAAGCCTGAAGGCCAAAGACCACCTCTAGCAACTGAAGGAGGCCAGGAGGGGTCTTTCCAAATCCGCTATGAGCTCTGGACCAACACAACGTGAGGATGTGGCTTAAACGGGCTGTCATGAGGAGCTGGAAGAAAATATTGGCAGGAAAACATGTTCTGGTTCTGGTCCAGACTAATGAGCAGCATGCAACGCACCTACCCGGGGGCCTTTTCCAGAGGCCCCCACATTACTCTAGTAAGAAAACAGCCAGCCCCAGCTCGGGAACTGGCCGTGCTGGGACAAGGAGTCACCCACTGTACACCACCAGTCAACAATTTAGGCGCCTCCAGGGGAAAGAAAACCCATCTCATGAGAAAAGACTTCATCTTGGTGGCACCGAGCGCAGAGGCTGGGTGCAGGCTCACCCAGTCCTAGCGGCTGCCTTGCCTCTGCCATCCAAACCCCACGGTCAGTGGATTGCCATCTATTTCTGCTTCGTATCTATTTGCATCTGTTTCTGCTTTGTGTCGCTGGCAGCATCTTGGGAGTTCTGAACATAGACAGAAGGATCGAGCGCATCGATCACAGCTGATGGGGATGGCCCTTCAGTGACAGCCCCAGAAGTACTGCGAGGACAAACTCTGCATGTGATGGTGACTTGGGTGGCCATAAGAATTTTCCAGCCTTTTTTCTAACCAGTACAGCCTTTGGATCGCCCTAAAATAGCAGCTGCTACATCAGAACAACCCCCAGAGCTCTTTAGTCCTGTATCCCATTTCCGACTGAGGTCATCTTCAAGCGCTTCAGAGAGAAATGTGAGGAAATTTTCACTAAGCCATTGTGGAATCATCTGTCCACATGAAAAAAATCCCTCCTGCCTCTTCTGAATTAAGGACCGGCTTATGTTCTGAGCTCTGTTTTATGTGCTGGTTGCTGAATTCGCCTCGGCTAACAAACCATGATAACGAGGAGGAAGATGAGTCAGGAGGAAGCTCGCTGTCCGTAACATGCTGTGCGTTGCACACAGAGATGACTGCCGTTCCATCTCCCATCTGGAAACTGGCTTCTGAATCACCAAACCTCCTGGGAGAGAGCTTGGAGTTCAGCCCGCTGCCCAAATCTTGCAAGCCTCGAGCTGCTGAGCTCCAATTAGCTTTGGCTCCCAGGGCCACCAACCTGGGATCTCCATTTCCCAGAACCCAGCAAGCTGTGGGCACGCCGTGCCAAGGCTGCAGATAAACTTTTGTTCGGGTGGGTGGTGAAGACCCAGTGATCACCAGAGATCACCAGAGCCTCTCCGTAAGATCACCATTCACCTCTGCAAAGCCAGAAGAGATTCTCATCTCTGTTGTATGTGATTTATTACAGTACCAATAAATCAGGATCTGATGGACACCCATGTATCAGGACGTGATCCGTTTCCACTGGAGCTAACACGGGGTGGGAGCACAGGGAAAGCTGGCCGTGATGGGATTTTCAGCACTCTTTCACATCCTCAGAAAGAAAAGATAATTCTAACAAGAACTAAGGATGGACCAAAGGCTGAATGCTCACCACGTCGAGCTTCACTCGTGGCTCTGTTACTGATTTGCTGTGGGGCTTTGGGTAGGGCACTTAAGGTTAAGATCCCAGCCATCCTCTGCCTCTGTTTGCACATCAAGGAGATAATGAGGGAAGGAAAATGTCTCCCTGTTGCACGCTGTATTTCTAAGATTAATTTAAGACTGCAAATGAAGACAGCAGTGGGAGAGCCTCATACTGAGAGCACCCACAGAAGTACCATTATAATGTAATATTCCTGGGTATTTATAGGCTTTGCCATTACCTCTCAGAGGTACCCAAATGCCTCGCAAGCTTATTTCCACGACAGCCCTAAGAACAAGGGGTGTGCAGTCACTTATTTGAGTGAAAGGCACAGCTACCTGACAAGATCTCAGAACAGATCAGACAGCCAGGACTGAGCATCCTAAACTAATGCTACAGCCAGACAAAAACCTCTCATTTCCAGCAACTCCTCCCCAGGCTCAGCCCAGAGAGAAAGATAACATTATTTTTGCTTCTGGATCTGAGGTTTCTGGTCAGAAATAAGATGCCACAAGGTTTGTGAAAAATGTTCTTCAAGCAGCTCGGGAAGGTTAGGTTTAAGTGAAGAGGAAGGCCACTGCCTTTATCTAACAAGATTTCCTCCAGCTTGAGTTTTGATAAGGAGCTCGATCGTGAACTGCTGTTTTGTTGCAGTGCCAGACCTTTGGAGGCAACAAAGCTGCTGCCACCCTGGTGATTCATCACCCACAGAGGTATATATGCTGTATAACCCTACAGTTATATAGGGTTATACCCCAGGAATACCCATACTGGTCAAACCTAGCTCAACAGACTGACTCTTTGCAGTGGCTGTCTAGGACAGGCTACAAACCCCACGTCTGCACAGACAGGTCCCGTCCTCCCACTCCGTGAGGCCGTGGTTTTCCTGTACTTGTAGGGCAGTTACGGTGGGAAGCCCTGTAGTTTATTTTCACTCATCCAGACTACAAATTGGAGCACGCTCTGGCCCTACCTGTTTGACTAGGCACTGAGGAAAACGCTGAGTGAAGGCAGGGTGGCTGGGTGCTGCGGTCCTGGCCAGCATGGCAAGCCAGCAGCAGCTGTAAGAGCACAGTGGGGAAATTAAATTGTAGGGTAAGGCCAAAGCCTGGCACCCCTGCAGCCCGCACGGGGCAAAAGCAAACCAAAAGAGAGCACACGGGGGATCAGCAGGGAGGAGTGGGGTTCCTCCACAGAGGGAGCAATACGGATCTGCTGGTGGGAAGGCGTTGGATCTGACTGCAGTTGTGCTAACAGAATCACCGAATTGTAGGGGCTGGAAGGGACCTCCAGATACCATCGGGTCCAACCCCTCTGCCAAAGCAGGTTCCCTACAGCAGGCTGCCCAGGCAGCCGTCCAGATGGGCCTTGAATATCTCCAGAGAAGGAGACCCCACAACCTCCCTGGGCAGCCTGTCCCAGTGCTCCCTCACTCTCACCATGAAGAAGTTCTTTCGTGTGTTGGTGCCGAACTGCCTGGGCTCCATTTTGTGGCCATTGCCCTTTGTCCTGTCCCCACAGAGCACTGAGAAGAGGTTGGCCAAATCCCTCTGTCTGCCACACCTCAGGTATTTGTACCCCTTGATAAGATCCCCTCTCAGTCTTTTCTCCAGGCTGAACAGACCCAGGTCTCTCAGCCTTTCCTCACAGGGGAGATGCTCCACGCCCCGTATCATCTTTGTGGCCCTCCGCTGGAATCTTCCCAGGAGATTCCTGTCTTTTTTGTGCCAGGGAGGCCAGATCTGGACACAGTACTCCAGGTGAGGCCTGACCAGGGCAGAGTAGAAGGGGAGGATCACCTCCCTTGACCTGCTGGCCACGCTCCTGTTAATGCACACCAGGATCCTGTTGGCCTTGTATGGTGCCCTGTATGAACCAGAGGGGATGGGGCATCTCCTGATGGGAACGGGGTAGACTTTCCCTGCTGTCTGCTGACTCCAGAGGTGCCGATCACTGTTGGGTGGCCTTGTACTTGGGCAGCCACCCAGCAGCAGCAGGAATCAGAGCCACAGCTCATCTCATACAGGCCACCGAGCAGCAGCTTAGAGCAAGGCCTGGGCTAGACTTTGTAGGGCAGCACAATGGTGGAAAGCAAGATTACAGCCCATTAGCCCTCCCTCGGGCCCTGCAGTCCCTCTAGGCAGAAACACAACGTGAAGCACTTAGTGCAGAGCTGCCAAGTCTCCTTTAGGCAGAGGAGACGAGCTCATTCATGAGTCATTGCAAAGCGCGGGGCCAAACGGATCCCCAGTGCTGTTCTGGCAGGGTCACGGGGTGAGGGAAAACCCATCAGTGAGACGCAGGAGTGGATGGACATCAGGGACAAATTTATCCCTCCTGCTTGCAGCGATGGGGTCTGGCTGCAGGTGTTTGAGCTTTTCTGAAAGCCCAGACCTATTTTCTGCCTATTTTCAGCCAGAGAGCCCTGCGCTTGGAGGAACGTGCTGCTGAGAATTTCCACAAAAGGAAATTTTTCGGGGCTTTTAGGGCAAGCGTTTGATCGACTCGGTGCAGCCAGCAGAGCAAAGGCACGGCTTAGAGTCCTGCTGCATTTGTCTCATGCAGAAAGGAGAGCTGACGGGAGTTCTGCACGCAGGCATGCTCACTCAGAGGGCTGGGGATGTTTTCAGAGCTTTCGTTGCACTTTGCACGGAGACGCAGACAGAAATCAGCAGGGAGCGAGCTGCTGGGAACGGGGTGAGCTGGCAGGAGTTCAATGTGGAGCGAGACCGCGGGGAAGGCTGGGACCTCGCTTCCTTGCAAAAGGAGCAAAAGGCATGCGAGCTGATTTGGTCTCATTTTAAAATCGCATAAATAGGCTTCACCAGCGGGGCTGTGCAGCAGGTCCAGATCCAACTGATGCACGGTGCTGTGAGGAGCATGGAGTTCGAGCTTGCTTCATCGCCGTCTTATCTCCTGCCATCTAATCACTGGGGTGAAGGCTCAATGAGTTCCAGCAGGCTTTTTCTTCTCAGTTTATTTTTATTCTTCCTTCTTTTGTCAAAACCACGTGAAATGCCAAGTTTGGACATAAAAGCAGGGGGTGTCTAAGTTTCGCTTTGAAGCTGGGGATTCATCTGAAGTGGGGACTCTGATTTAAGGGGATGGGGAGCCACGTGACTTGAAACTCAAATGTTTGCCTGAGCTCTTGAGAGTTGAAACAAAGACATTTCACATCAGCCCCCTCTAGAGCATGCTTTACTGGTTTTCAAAAGCGAAGTGCACACGGATACAGCGTCCTGAAGTGACCAGAGAGGATGAATTGAACGGATCATTTAAAATGGATGGATCTATCAATCCTGATGGTGTCATGTCAGAGATGAGGACAACAGGCTGAAACAGCAGCTCACTTAAGGAAAAGGCACCAAAATGTTTGTGTACCTTAACTTCAAAGGCTCAGCGTGACCGCTGGGGTTATTGTGACAAAGCGCTCTGACACGGCGGCAGACGTGACAGATTGACCAAGGAGGGCTGGTGGGTGGTGCTGGCTGTAGGGGTGTGGGAGAGGGGAGCTGGGATTGAAACACAATCTGCCAGCAACAAAAGAAGTCACTGAAGGGAAGTCCCGGGCATTTAAAAGACCCAGTATCCTACCAAAGAGATGGGAGGAGCGGGAATCTCCTTTTGTTTGTTGCTTGCTAGTGACCTAAATACCTTGCAGCTAGATCAGCAAATCCATCTGGCTAAAAGTAAAAAAAAATAATAAATCTAAACTCTTATTTGACTGTGGGCTTGTTTTATGGAGAGCAAGAGCTGGGCAAAACGGGGAGGGTGGTGGCATTGCCCTGGTGGTGCTGAGTAGAAGTGGGGGACTGGAAACCCTTCCTTACCATCAGGTGAGTTTGCAACTTTATCCATGTTCACAAGCAGGCACCCACTTGATACAGCTTTTATCTGATCTGTAAAGTTTTGCACCAGCAGGATCGTATGAAGAGGGATATCTGCATGAGAAGCCTCCCTTCTGTCTCTAAGTGATCTTAAAGTGATCAAAGCCATCTCCTGCTGCTCTGGGTATGCCTAAAATTACTGTTGATGAAAAGAATTAGAGGGAATACACACGCTCCTCTGGCTTCAAGGTGGTTTCTTTTGTGTGTTGAGCAGCCCTTTGTGTGGCACCACCTCAGGACAGCTCCTTGTAAGACCAGGCTGTCAGCAGCCTGCCCCCAACTGCTGTGATGGAGAGACAGAAATCGTGCCCCTCCCCTCATTTCTGGGAAAAAAAAAACGACAGTAAAAGGCAAAGGACATCAAGAAGAACTCAGAGGCAGGTGTGTAGCCTGAAGCTGCTTTGCACTCACTTCTTGGAAGCTGTCCTAACTTTATGACAGAGTTCAAGAACCAGAAGATGTGTGGAAACCAGACATGGACATGACCCTATCTGCCTCCAGACTTTGGCTTCCCCATGTTGGCCACAGCTCAGTCCAACTTTCCCTTCAAACCTCACTCCCGCAGACGCGAATTCATCACAAATTCCCTCAACCTGGCCAAAGTCAGCAGGCATTTTGAGCTATTTTGCCCTTCTTTGACCTCACGTGGAAAGGGACGGCAGCAAAGGAGCCACCTGGACCTTGCTGGGTGCTTGGGTGGTGAGAACGACTCACGCAACGCATAAAATTCCTCACCACCAACATGCTTACCTTGCTTTGCTTCCTGTCCAGGTAGAACTGATGTTGACTAATGGCCATAGCCCAGATAGATTTTATCAGCGCCGGGCAGGCGTACCACGTATGCACAGCGATGCCACTATGCCCAAAGGTCCTTCTGGTCACAGATGCCCTAGGGAGAAAGAAAGAATGAGCTGGGGTTACGCCACGGTTTCCTCAGATGCGTCCTGCCTCAGAAAACAACCACAGACCTCAGAGGAAAAGCAGAGAAAAATGCTTAGAGAGCAGAGGGAAATTGCTGCTCAAATCAAGACAGCCTCTACTCTAGATGACTCCTCCAGTTAGAAAGCACCGGAGGTCTACCAGGAAAGATCTTCCAGTTTGTCCAGTATGAACTGGACTCCTGGCTTCAGCTGAGCTGACGCCGGCCACAGGAGTCACTGATGCCAAAGTTTGGGTGAATCCTGCGTGCCTCATCCCATGCTGAGCCACCCGAGGCCAAATCCTCACACCCTCCACTGCCTCTGGGTGGTGGATCTCAAATATCAGGATCCTGGTGACAACCAAAGAGCCCCAGGATCGACAGCTGCTTTAGAGGATGTGGGAGAAGCTCTTCAGGTACCTCGCTTTCCCCACTGGTAAGCGGATGCAGCAGGGCCTGCCATGCGGGTTGGGAAGTTGTGAGGCTCGCAGAGGGCTGCCCAGTGCCCTGGAGAGAAGAGTGCTACTCAGAGATTAGCTGAGTGAATATAAAAACAGGAAAAATGAGAGCTGTTTCCTCTTTGGAACTCACAATTGTCCTCAAAGATTAGCAAAAAAATACAGGTTAGGTTTTCCCCCTGCTTTCACAGCTGTACACAACTGCCTGATTGTCCCATCCTTCAACTCTAACCCCACCAGCAAAGCTCTGAATGAGAAAATGGGAACACAGGCTAGGTCAGAAATGGGATGCTTTTGTTATGGGCTTTGATATAGGGACACGGATTGGGAAGGGGAAGAGGATAGGGGAGCAGGGGATGCTATGGAGGGACTCCGCAGCCCCTTTGTGCAGTGCAGACATGGAGGTGACACTGCAGGAGCTCTACTGGGAAGTGCAGGGGTTGGCTGACTCTCTGCCCAGCGCTCTGAAGTCCTCAAATCTGCTCAAACACTGGTTCCCCTCCTGCCACCTCTCCTCTGGCGTGCCCGGGAGCTGTTCGAAACCAGAGGTGAAGGTGGAGCGCAGGGCAGGCACATGGGGAAAGGGAGCGGTGACAGAGCCAAGAATGAAAGAAAAGCAAAACCCTGCCGAGAAATGGGAGCTGCTGGTCAGGATCTGCTTGGGAAACGGGGGACACAGCTCTCGTGTCAGGGATTTTCAGCCATGCGAAACATGTTCCTGAATCCCCATCGCTGGATGGGGAACGAGGGCCGTGCAGGGAGGTGCTCCTGGATCCAGGCTGGAGAGGGGATTCAGCTCTGGATGCTTTGTGGTGATTTAAGGGACACCAACCTCTGCAGCATAGTGGCGTACGAGGCTCTGAAGCTTTAAAGCGCTCAAACACTAACCCGAGCCTTAATCCTGGTGCCATCCTATACTCCTTCGTGGGATAAGTAACCAAGACGAAGAGAGGTTAAAGGGTTTGCTCGGGACAGGAAGCCACGGGCAGGGGCAGGGCTGAGAAACATGCGTTGTGCTGCCCAGCCCTGGCCACAAGCACGGAGCCGTGCTGGCCCTCCCGTGCCTGCGAGCGTGGCTTTGCTGACTCAGGCTCTGGTTTGGCTACAGGGAGAGGAATGCGGAGGGAGCACTGCGCTGGCCAGTCCTCCGCCTTGCAGGGTCATTCCCCCTCGGCCTGGAGGCTGCTACAACCTGAGCCGTGCTCCCACCACATTGCCAGGCTGCTTTAGAGAGAGAAAAAGCCACTGATAACGTGCCAGAGTGCCCGTATGAGCCCAGCGGTGGTGCTCTCAGGCTGCAAAATTCAACCACGCTGATTGCAGAGGGGAAGCACCAGGCTGAGAACAACCCATGCTGGACAGGGTTTTGTCTTCCCGGTGTTAATTCAGAGGAACAGCACCAGTGGAATAAAACCCAGCAGCTCTCCAGCGTCAGGAATTCCTACCCTCTGAACACGAACGACACAGGGTTGGAAAGAGAAGCTCCTCTGGGTGGTCACGTTTCACACGTGACCCCGAGTGGCAAATATCATCACGCCTCGAGCGTCCCGGAGCTATTTGCTTTCTCCTCCTTGCAATCTCTGCTTCCAGCAAGCTGCCAGCCAGCCTGGGCGTTTGGGGGCTTCTTGCAGCTGGCTGCTCCCAGCCCACATTTCTGACGAAGGTTTGGTGGAGGAAATGAACGCCCCCTGCCCCGGCTCCTGCTGCTGGAAGAGCTCCCGGAGTGTTCCCAACGTTGGGAATTGGCTCTGCTGGATTTCATGCGACTATTTCCATGCTTAATATCAAGCAGATGCTCTGAGGCTCTGCTGACCCGGAGCTGTAGCCTGGTATCAGCTGCTCCGCTCGGTTTTCGCTTTGATAAAACCTACCTGGGGACACAGGCACCGCTGTGTCGGCGTGACCCTGCTGCGAGCAGGGCAGACGCAGGGAGAAGCTGCATGCAAAATTTCCCCAAGAAAAAGCCCAGGGATTAGTACACAGATCGGCACGGGAAACAGGTGAAACAGGATCACAGCTGACTGATCAGCAAAACACGCTGCTGCCAGCAGCCCATCAAATCGGCCCGGGGAAGGGAGCGGGTTTCTATCAGCTGCGTTCACGTTTACTGTGCAAGGAGGAGATGGATTTGAGTGGGAAGAGCTTAGGGAGCAGTGCACACGCTGGGCAGTGCCCGCAGTAACGCAGATGAGCAAGGGGGTGCAGGTTTTAGATGCAGCACGGCCCCTTCAGCTCGCTCTGTCCCACGTTAAGTCTCTAAAATATGAAAAAAAAACAAACACAAAACTCCTT
This sequence comes from Anas acuta, assembly GCF_963932015.1. Taxonomy (NCBI): domain Eukaryota; kingdom Metazoa; phylum Chordata; class Aves; order Anseriformes; family Anatidae; genus Anas; species Anas acuta. Next base: position 198,001,463 of record NC_088979.1, on the reverse strand, counting down.
GTTGAACAGACCGATGGGCTTTCATCCAGCCTGCCCCTGGTCCGGTGCCATTCCTGTCCGTCAAACAGCTGAATATTTACATCCAAAGCGGCGTGGGTGCGAAACGGGGCGCACAGCTCCCAGCGGGATGGGGGTGCCAAAGCGGAGGGAAGGAAAAAAATCCCGCTAGGAGGGGAAAGCAGGGAGGCACACAAGGGCGAGAGCAGCTCCAAAGCCCGAGAAAAGAAGGAGCAGCCCCCGGCTGGAAGCGAGCCCCCCTCCCCCCCAAAAAAAACCACCACGGAGAGCCCGGCACGGCTCGGCACGGCTCGGCTCTCACCTGCGCGGATCGTGCACCTCCACCGAGAACTTCTTCTCGCGGAAATAGAGGTTCTCCAGCTGCCTCCATTGGAAAATCTGCGGGGGAGAAGCAGGGGGTGAGGCTCCTCCTCGCAAGCCCTGCCCGCGTCCCTGCCCTCCGCTCCCTCCCGGAGCCGCGCCGGGGGCTGCCCCGCTCCGCCCCGCTCCGCCCGGCCCGGCCCCTTTCCCCTTCCCCTTTCCCGATCCTTTTTTTTTTCCTTTTCCCTTTCCCCGAGCCCCTTCCCCGAGCCCTTTTCCCCTTCCCCATCCCCGTTCCCCGCAGGGAGGCAGGGATGGAGCCGGCTCCGGCTCTCCCCGCGCGCTTTCCACCCGCAAAAAAAATAGGACGGAAAGCCGGGATTCGGTGCCTTTTGCTTTTAATATTGCATTTCTATTTCAGTTTTGATTTTTTCCCTTCGAGGGTGGGCAGCTGGGCCGACCCCACAGGGCAGAGAAGAGCTCGGAGGGGCGAAGGCAGCCTCGCTTTGTAGGGCAGCTGCTTGGGGTGCGGGTCGGTGTCGGGGTGCGGGTTAATATTGGGGTGCTGGGTCCCCAGCCCGGCTTTGACCCCAGCTGCTGGCACCTCAAAATAAGATACAGACAAAACCAACGCTGCCCCGAGCAAAGAGGGAGGCTCGGGGCTGGTTCCCTCGGCCAGGAGCCGAGGCAGCAGAGCTCTCCCTGATTTATGCTCCCTCTGCCACTCCAGGCAGCTCCTGTGGAGTTTTCCTGCCCGACCCCCAAGGAAGGAGCTGGCTCCTGCCACGCCAAGATAAGCCTCTTGCCAGTGTCAGCGCTCCCGAGATAAGTAAACAGGAGGCGTGATTTGGTTTTGCACCGATGAAGCTCCTAGGGGAGGCAAGAGCTTGAAAATAAAGCACGTCACAGCGGGGACCCGGGCGTTTTCTCTTCACTGGGGGCACGAGCGTTGAAAATAGTTGTGTTTGTGGGAGCTTCCAAGAGTTGTCTTTCTGTATTTTGCTTTTTTTTAAATTTCTTTCTACGAGTGGACAGCCCCACTGTGCTAAATTTCGGTGTCCCCCCCCAGGGCGCGCAGTTGCTCGGTGTCCCCGGGGTTGTTCCCGTGGTGGGAGGGCAAAGAAAGGAAGGGAGCCAAGGGGGACGGGGAGCTCGAAGGGCTGGGTTTTACACCCTTGGAGGGCTGATGGATTCCTCCCGTGGAAAAATGAATCCCTGCGTAAAAGCCACGAGGCCCGAACGGAGCACAGAAATCCCTATTATATTCCCTGCCGAGATAGGACGGGCTTGGGGTGAAAGGGTTAAGCTGGGAACTTGCGAGCTGAATGTGAAGCCTGTCTCCCCTCCGAGCCCTCAGTGAGCTTCAGCCGAGCTTCAAAGGCTCCAAAAGGAAGTTTGGGGCCCAAACTCCCGCTGACAACAACAGGGGTCAAGCAGGAGACCGCCACGTGGGCCTCCCAAACATCCCTCTGCGCTTCCAGATGCCCGTGCGGACCGCAGAGGGGGAATGGGGCTGCACAGCACGCGGAGGGGACGTGTCTGGGACACGTGGAACCCATAAGCGGCTCAAAACCCAGCAGTTCACACCCTGCAGAAATTCTCCCCCCTGTCCCTGCGTCCCCTGCTGTCACTCTGGCGTGGCGCAATGGGAACTGGAAACCCCTTTTTCCATGAGCCGCTCTCCTGGGATGCGCTGTGCAGGGAGACGTGGGGATTTGGGGATTTCCTACCCTCAGCCTCCTCCGTGTGGCTCTCGTGCCCTCACCCTGTCCTGTTTTGTCCTCTAACAAACCTCCCGGTGCTCAGCTAGTTAGCTGCAGCTCCGTTTCCCTTCGCTGATTAACTCCAACTGTCCAAACATGTGCAGCTCTGGGGGAGCTGTCAGATGGCCAAGCGCAGGCGCCCAGGACCATTTCTCGTGCCCTGGGGTGCCCCAAAAGGCCCCCATTGCTATCCCAGGGGAGAGCAGGACCCCTGTAGGGCCGGTGCCGCGTGTGCCAGCCCCACACAGACGCCTTGGATACCCAGCAGTGCCCCAAATGGCATTCAACACCTACACCTAACTGTGCTCTCCCTTTGCTGCCCAAATATTATCCAGCCTCCCCCTCCTTTTTGCCCGGGTTGATCCGAGAGATCTCACCCTTCCTCTGCGGGAGGAATCCCACCTACACGAAGGCAACTGCCCCCAAGAAAGCACAACCCCACAGGAGGAAAACGCCTGATTCCTCCCTCCAGCCAGACCCCCTCGTGGAAACGAGCTGTTCCCTTCGCCAGTGGCTCGGCTTCCGCATGGTTTCCAGCGGATGCCATTAATTGGGTGCCAGCTGCACGAGCTGCCGTGAGTGGGTCTTAAATGGAAGCGTAATTTTTACCCATCACGATCCTTTTACCACGCTGCTGCTCGCAGCCTTCACGGGGGAATAAGAGCTGCAGCAGGGAGCTGGTCACAATTTCAGCAGTCTTGTGGAAATGTGGCGACAACGGAGGCATGCAGGTTTTGGAGAGCCCGTTTTGGGCTTAGTTTGAGCCAAAGCATCCAAATTCATGGCAGGTTTGCCTCTTCCCACAGAGAAGGGGTCTGGTTTTGTGACATTTGGCTGTCTTTTTTAGTAGATTTTGCCCCCGTGGGTGGGAAGATCTCTATTGGCTTTCCTGGGGTTGTGTCAGGGGCGGAGGGACCCGAACGTTGAGATGGAAAACCACAGGTCTGGGCTTCCTCAGCCCAAAGGCACCTCGCAGCAGGGACAGGGACAGCATGTCCCTAACCATGCTGGGAATGAGGCTTAAGGAGAAAGCCCCTCGGTACCACAGCATGTCCCTGAGAGCACAGCTCCCCGGCCCTTTAGAGGCTGCTCTCACTCGGAGCCTGCAGGCAAGGGGGCAATTAGTGGGGCTTGTGGCGGGGCGAGCCGCTGTGATGTGGTATTTCACCCCCTGGGATCTCTTCTGAGGTCAGCAGCCCGCTTTGGATGGAGCAGCAGCGGGCAGCTCTCAGATGGGAACAATTTCTGGTAGTTGCCATCATTACAGGCTGCGCATGAGCTCATTCGGTCCTCGCTGGATGCTTAAGGAAGCCTCCCCAAGACGGGCTTTTGAGCACAGCTGCACACAAGAGAATGGGAAAGGGGCTCCTAAAAGAGAAGAAGAGAATCGCCCTTTCTCCCTCTTCCTCTGAGTCAGAGATTGCGCGGAGGGCTCTGATTCATCTTGACAATACAACTGGAACCAGAGCTATCGCTCCATTTTGCAAGACTGCTTCTCAACCTGCAAACATCCGAGGGGCAGCCTGGGGAATAAATGTTCCCTATCAGACCACGCGTGACATTTCTGATGCTTTGGGAAGGCTACAATGGGGAAAGCATTACCAGAAATAGTTTTTTTTTTCTTTTTTCTTTTTTTTTTTTCAAAGCTGGCAGCTTGGAGAAGGAGCCAGAGGAGGGACCTGAGCCCTCCAGGGTGCGTTGGGGGGAATTCAGGTGCAAGCTACAGGGATATTCTGGTTCCAAAACCCTTCCAAGAGGCCGGCAGGCTCGCCAGGCACCAGATGTTTGCGACTGGTTGCAAAGAGCTGCAGTCAAAGCCCTTCAGACGCAAGCTCCTTTTGTGGTTTGCTAGCTGCTCCCTAATTAAGCTGAGCCTGGAGGAGAGGAGGCCCGGGGATCTGCATCCACTCCAGCCTCGTGAGCCTGAAGAGGGTTTTTTACCACTTTTATTGACCGTGGGGCTGGCGCGGTGGAGTTTGCACCCAGCAGGAGGTAGGGGCAGTGTGAGAGCATGTGAAGAATGCCAAAGGCTCCTGAGGAAGGAGGGAAGGTGTTTGCTGAGTGAGCAGAGGGGAGCGTTTCTGGCTGGGTCCTCATGCCCTGATGTGGGGAGCAGAGTTTGTCGGTAGCTGGTGGCAGGGATGGGACAGAGAGGGTTGCCGAAGGGCAGCCAAGGTGGTTGGTGCCCAGTGCCCTCTGGATTCTGCTTCCTGAAGAAAAATGCCCAAATAATAACACCTGGAGCAATGCTCAGGCTTCTCTGCCTCACGGTGGGGCAGGTTTCCTGATGCTGTCTTCTGCCTGCTGTGCCCAGAGAGCTGGATTTGGCGCTGGGCTGGGCACTGTGCACTGGTGGGGACACGGTGGGAACCAGCAGTTAAACACTAGGGCCGTGAGTAACCTGATTTATCTGGGAAGCTGGCCCAAATTTGAGCAGGAGGCTGGGCTAGAGACCTCCAAAGGCCTCCTTGACCTGGATTTCTCTTTGTAAGCATGGAATGAATGACCTGCTGTGACTGCTGCTGGACTCACCGACCTACAGGGCATCTCCTGGTCCTTCAAGTCTTTCGGCTTCATAGATGATTAATGCCTCGTTACGTCACCCTGTGCAGAAGGAACAATCGTCCCTCTAAATCACCACCGTAGCACCTAGACTGGGCACTCTGAGTCCCTTCTAGGAAAGGCAGGGAAATAACCCGGCACGTTTCTAACAGCTCAAATGCAACCCTTTGCTCTCCTACGCTATGGGCAAGAGCCAACCCTGGAGGATTTCCTGGTCCTAAAACTGGTCCTAAACAATGAAACTAAACAATGGCAGCCTCTTCGCACAGCTTGCTTGAGTAAAGCTCCAAACTCCCAAGTCTTTTTTTTTTTTTCCTTCTCCAGTTTAAAGACAAAGCAAACGGCAACACAAAAAATTCCTCCTCGGGAATGTAATTCCCTCCTCCGAACAAAGCAGCAAGCACAATTCTAGGGTCTGAGTTATGCAGGAGGTCAGGGTGGAGGCTCTGAGCGGTCCCTCTCTGGCTTGAAGCTCTGTGGAAATCACAGCTCCAGCCAAGTCAATGGCAGTTTTTGTCCCAGCGATTTCAGCGGGGCCACGGTTTCCGGCCATGGATTTGTGTTCTGCCTCGAGCCAGTCCTGCTGCCATCAATCATACCTCTGTCAAACGAGCCGGAGTGAATGAGGAAGGGTTTGATCCACCACCTCGGCTCAAACAAACGGGATCTTGTTTCGCTGGCAGATTTACCAGCAGATTTCCATGGGCTGTCACCTGTGGATTAGTGTGACCCGGCGCTCGGGGTGCCCCCCGGGTCAGGAGATGAGGACGCTGCTGCACCGTAACACAGCCCTCTCTCCTGCCATGCTTCCCTTCATTCCCGTACTTCTAGTAGTTTGGGGCATTTCTTTTTTTTTTTTTCTCTTTTCTGGAACAAAAAAATAAAAGGTTTCCTGTGTGGTTTGATGTGGGGAAACAACCCCACCAATGATCTTCTCAGAGGCTCGCTGTCCTCCCTTCCCCCAAGGAAGGAGGGAGCGGTTTGGCTAAGCAGGACTTTTGGTGGTCTGTCAGCAATCCCAGCTCACTATCTAATTACTTCTTCCCCTCAGGCTTTGGGACTCTTTTTTTTTTTTTTTTTTTTTGGCCAAACCGTTTCTGGTCCAACTCGGGATCCTTTTTGCTGCGTGCTGTTCTCATGGGACCACCCCACCAAACAATTCTGGCCTGAGCAAGCAGAAATGGCATGGTCTATATGATCACCACTCCACCTTCATTTCCATTCCGGAGAGACGATTCCCTATTAAATTTCAAGGTGGGTTATTGGCTCTGAGTGACAGCAAAGCATCAGATCTCAGAGCGAAGAGCCGTTATTTGGACAAAACATTATTTGCCTACATCACGTCACTTGATATTGGTGTCTATAGCTGTAATCACCCCGGGAGATCAGACTTTGATCTTATAGCTGACCAAATCCACCTACACTGCACATACATTTGGCAGATGCTGTTAGATGTTGCGCTGCTGTCACCACGCTGAGTGCATCTTGATCAATACATCTATAGAGAACTTTTCTAACCGATTCTTATATTTTTTTTCCTCCCTTTTTTCTCTTCTACATGCACACCCAAGTGACTTTCTGACACACTGTTCTATGTCTTGCGTAAAGGATGCCCAAGCTATTGCCCAGGAGCCCGCTATGGCTCACTCCAATGATTTATGCCACTCTCTTACCTGAAGATCCCTTCTCCAGCTAAAGGGGATTGGGCTAGATGATTGAGGACTAAGGGATTGGGCTAGATGATCTTTCAAGGTCCCTTCCAATCCCTAACATTTTGTAAAGCACATCCACCTTGGAACCCAAACACAGGAACACCCATCCCCACCCCATGCCCAGTCATGGGATGATGATTAACAAACCTATCGGGTTGTGTGCCTGAAAATACACCTGCCATGCAGGGTTTCTGCTTATAGGGTCCTACAACAGCAGGAATCCCATACACATGGCAAGGGGCTGCCACGCGTGACCTTCTGAGCCTCCTGCCCAGGCCACTCACTTCAAGATGCCTCAGATTTGCAGCCACTGAACTCCTGCCTGGCTTCACCTGGTGATAGAGATGTCCAGACCTTTGGAGCAGCAAGTCCTGGTGAGCTGAGTCAGCATTTGGGAAGGGTGAGGAGCCTGCTGCCACTTCAGAGCCAAGCACGAGTGCTGGAGGAAGCCTCGGTCTCGCTCCAGATCTCTTCCCTAACTCCAGGGTGCTGAGCTCCAATTTGTTTCACCTCGTGCTGTCAGAGTGATTTGTCTTCACATCTTGTTGAAGCTCCTGCTGTGCGCTGCAGAATCATTTAAGACTTGGCGGCTGCTTTAGTAGGGAAATACCCTTTAAGACGTGAATACGACACTTAGAGCAAGTGGATTTTACTTTGATGGGTACTCCTGTATTTTGTGAATGCGGATTCTTGCAGCAAACCCTGGGACTTTAAGCCTGATGGTATCACCACCGTACTCATACACCAAACCCCAAAATAGTGCCGGCTTGCTTATAAGACAGCAGTGCCCCAGGCTATGTGTTAGTGCTTACAAGCATTATAGGTGATCAAGGAACCCATCTACATAGATAAAGGAAACTGAGCATGACTGCTGTATGACTAGCTAGCACGTTTTTAGAAGTCACTTTACCTAATCAGTCTCCTTAGTCACAACCTCCTTAGCTGTCTGAGATCAGCCCTGTTTGGGAGAGACACTGAACCAAACTTTTACTAGCTTGTATATGAGAAGAAGTGGTGCTTATGTACCTTATAGTTAATTCATCCTGATTCAGCCACGGCAAATTCCATGGAGCCAACTCTTTCTGTCTTGTCCTGAGCTGTGAAGTCCTTGTCTCTCTCCACAAAGTCATTGTGTAGGTGAATGATAGTTTCTTTCTCTGGCCACTGTGATTTATACCCAGCTCCTACAGCTGTGCTGGTGGTGCTGACTGTGGGCTGGATGGTGAACGGGACTGGGAACCGCTCAAGGTTAAAAGTGGCTGCTCTTTTTTGGCTGGGTTATGCTGAGCCCTGATCACTTTGCTGGAGCAGTTTCCTTCTCTGGGCTGGGATGGGATAGGAGAGTGGTGAAGGCCACTGAAGCTGGTACTGCTGCCAGAAGTATTCACTAAATCACAGCCTAGTGCCACGTCCAGCCAAACCCCATGGAAATTCTCCATCTTGGAGACAAAATCCTGCTTTCCAGCCTCATGTGCTCTAATCTGATTTATTCATCTCCCAGTGCTCTTGGCAATTTTTTGGCACACAGGGGTGCAGTGGCAAGGCTGAGGGAGGTGCTGAGGACAAGTAGAAAAAAAAAGCAAAAAGGAGAAAAGCCTGGTGCTGGGTGGCGGGCACTCCAAACCGAAGCAAGCAGCCTCCAAAAAGGTGCTACTGAGGACACGTTTCAGCAGGGAAAAGCCTTAAACTATGGGTGCTCTTTGGTTGCCACAGGTCTGGGTCTTAGATGTTGATACACAGGGAAATGGGGTGAGCAACGCCCTCCACGAGAAGGACCAGCAGGGTGAGGAACCTCACTTTGTGTCGATCTCCCTCCTCCAGTGCACCGCATTCCCAAGCACTAAACCAAGACTGAATTACTGCACTATAAAACGAGCTGAACCTGCCGTGACCTGAAGACTGGTTCAGTTTACAGCCGAGTCCATAATCCAAAAAGCATGAAGGATCAGCCAAGGGAAGAGAAATAAAACCGTTGAGCAGAAGGAGTCAGCAGGTAGTCCTTAACAGCCAGCTAATCACGGTGAATAATTTATTACAGCGATGCCACTGAGACTCCGCTAGCTTTTAAGCCAGCATTTCCTGGAAGTGTTTTCTGCTCCTCTTGCATCACTTGTAAATTTTAAATATTTTATCCCTGTCTGCTGTGCAAAGATGATTGCAAATGTCTTAGGAAATGATGCTGTTCTAAGAAAGGCCCAATTAGGCACGAGCACGATACGCTGTGTCTGGCCCCAGCTGGTTGTGGGTGTGCTAGAGAAAGGCCATTCTTTTCTCCATACACCCCGTGGCATGCCAATGAGAGGAGTGCTACACGTGCTCCATGCCTCTGACAACAGAAAGCAACTCACTGCCAAATCAAACACCCTCCGTGAGTGTGAGGGTTGATGGCACCTCTCAAAATCCTGTCTGAATATTACCAATTCAGCGTTGTAACTCCGGATAGAGGGGTCGCCCACCCCCACCCCCAGTCTTACCTTTAACCCTTCTATGCTCTTTATCTTTAACGCTTCACGTGGCAAGGATTTAGGCAAGTGAATTGGGCTCCCTTTAACCTATTTGAAATTCACGTTTCTTTCACCTTTTTGGCTGTTCTGATGGTCTTCTCCGATCAACCAGGATAGGGACCAATTTGTCAGCTTCCTCCTCCCCAGCATTCATTAGTTTCTCTAAATTTCACATCAAGCCCTACTTTGTGTTTTTTTAAGTTACTGGCCTGTCATTCCTTCACCACAGGAAGCACAAGTTTAACCACTCCATCAATGAAATTACTGACTTGACAGTGCTTCATTATGCCCTAAAGCGGAGAGGATCGCTATTTGTTCTGCAATAAAAAGGCTCTTAATTAGGCTGTTGCTCCTCCTGTGTAAATATCTCATTTTGCCTCTGGAACTGGGAAAGTTCACTCTATCTCTTGCTGTTTGGAAAAGGCCAAGTGACATCACACAGCAATCTTTCACTTGCTGGACAAAATTAACGCGCTGATTATTTTGTTCCTGCTGGTGACGAGCAGGTGATTTGTCTCTAATCAGAGCCGTCGAGTACTGATTTTGCCCGTGCTTTGTGTTGCTTGGCAGGATGGCTCCAACTCAGCTCTTCTTTTCACATGTGTAAATCAAGCTCTCACTGTTGTTTTGGATTTCCAACAAACACTGCATATTAAATTCTTCTACAATGAGAGTCCATAGTTTTGTGGTGACATTGTGGCAAGGGATAAAGTATTTTCACAGCATGCTTCATTTGATCTCAGAGAAAGGATAACGCGGGGAAGAAATGGCAGAAATGGATGTTTGGCTGTCACAGGGGAAATTTTTGTCAAGCTATATCTGAATTTTGGGATGCCCCACATTTTATCTCATTTCCAAAACTGTTCTTTTTGGATTCTCTTCAGTCAGCCAAAGAATGAGAACACTGATAATGTTTATGAGCCTGAAAAAAAAGGCTCACCCTAAGTTTCTTAGCCACTAGCTTCTGGTGAAAGAAAATCAGATAACACCACATAGTGGTATATCTTTCAGAGCAACCAAACCGTACCAGGCTCTCTTTAAGGTCATTTTATTTTTGGTGGTAAGTTAAACAATTTATCTGTCCGTTTGTTAGAAGTCCTTTGGCTGACTTTGTTCATCATTCATTCTTCAGCTTCGAGTTAATTGTTTACTAACTGCTAAGCTTGTGTGCACTGAAAGATGCCTTTGGGCTCTTATGGCAGTGCCAATATCCCCCTAGAACAACAGAGACGTGCCTGGTGCTACTGCAGCTGCTGGAACACGCAGATCTCACAGCTACAGGCTACAGCGCTGCTGCTTCATGCACGGGTCTCCAGGATGGAGTGGAGTTATGTTCCTACCTGCTGGTTAAAATGAACAAATGTACATGGACAATATAGCCACAGAGAGGCTTATTCTTGCTGAAGACCTGGCTCCAAAGAATTTGCTTTGGTTTATCATGAATTTTGGAAGGTACTGGCCCAAGACGGTGGATCTTGAGCCCAACAGGACAGTGACTCCTTTGTGATGTGCTTTTCCAAGGCACGCCAGGATTGAAGGGCCCTTTCCCTTCACAAGGAAGAGTTTGTAGAAGCTACGTCTTCACCAATATAGAGGGAGATGGATTCTATCCATCCCAGAAGCTGCTGCTACAGAAATGACCCAAGTTCTGCAAGCCACTGGTGAACTTCTAGCATGTCTTGACATCCTGGAGGATGTGCAGGACAACATCTAGCAGGACATTCTCTAGCAGGACAGAAGCCATTTTTCCATATTCTCTTCTTTTTCAGCTGCAGTGATGGATTTTGTTACGTGTACTCACACGAGACTGAAACTTTAGAATTAATTTAGCACCTAAGAACGAACTGCTGACTGATCGTAACTGCTATGGACCAAATCTGTGTTTAAACAGTGAGCATTTCAGAGGCATCCTTTGGCAGGGCTTACTGAGTCTGGGAGCTAGCCCCTGGACGTACAGGGAGAAGGATATGCCTCAAAGTGATGGCTTTGGTTAGCTTTGGGGCTTCCACAGATCAAGGCAGGAGGGAACATAAAAATAGAAGCTCAGAGTCACATTAGGCTCTGCAGCCCAGCACAAGCTGCATTCCAGTTTAATGGCCCTGCATTCCTGCCTGAACCACCTCCAACTAGGTGCCAGATACCCATCTCAGCTGCACCCCCAGTAATGCTGGAGGACTTCTGCCTCTGCTGCCAGCAAGATCAGGTTCTGGCCCCACGTCAACCCCAATTCTCCTCTCCGGACTCATCCAACTCGCTGACAAACCCAGTTAGCTTTCTGGAGACACGTGGCTGGTTTACTTCAGCAATTTAATAAAAACATGGTTTTGACTGCCTGCTAATGGGATCGCCCGAGCTAGGCTCAGCTGCTTAGTGTGGGTTACAGTTTTACTTGCAAACACAGTAAGCATGGAAATCTATCTCGGATGACATCATAGGAAAACATTACCAGCTCCCTTAGAAGACAAGCAAGGTTTTTGCATGCATTTTATATAAATGCCTTGATTTCAGCTGGTTTCTCGCTACAATTTTCTGCTTGTGTTTCTTCCAAGGCAGACTTATTTTTCCGTTGCATTTTTTTTTCGGTTTGTTTCTGGTGCTGGCAATGTGTGGGGATGAAATGATAAATATCAGAAAAGACACAATCTACTCCCTCCTCCCCTCTAATTTTACCTTGCAGAAAAGTTCATCAAAGCTCACCCCTCCCTTTTGCACAGCGGAGACTTGAACCAGCCCATTCTGGTGCAGTGAAATGAACCAGATCCTGTGGTAGGCTCCCAGATACCAGGGTTATCAAGTGAAATTTTACAATTTAATTACCAGAGAATTAAACACTGCACTTCACTGAGGCTGTTGGGTTGCTCTTGCCAGAGGGTTTTACCACCTGTGTGGGGTAAGAAGTCTTTTATACTTGGTCTATCGAGGGTAAAAGCACACAACAGCGAAATTTTGAAGCCTTAGCTTCAAAATGTGTATGTCCTGTCCCTGCTTTAGACTGTGCATTTTGGAATATCCCGACCAACAGATGGGGTTTGAGAGCATCATCATCATGGTCATCTAGTCTGCTTCTTCACTGCTGTTGTCTCTGGATTGTGGCAATGAACAAACTTGAGCCTGGAAATTCCTACTCTCCCCTCCCACCCAACCTTCCCTCCCTCATTTATGACCACTTCTGCTAAGCTGCAGAAATTCTCAGTGGTTTACACGTAAGGCGGTGTTAATGTTTGTAGTTTCCTGGATTTCACACATTATTTGCTAAGAAAAAAAAAAATCTGAATAAAGAGAAAACCCCTAGCTTTTAGGATTATGCTTGGAGAAAAAGGGTGGGAGATGCCCATGGTCTTTCTGATTCTAGAGGCAATGGGAGAGCTAGAGGCAGGTTAGGGGGGACACAGAGAGCCCAACGAAGATGCTTTCAAGCTCTAAAACTGGTGCTACAGATCAGATCACCGTGTGCAGCTGAGAAAAAACTAGAGAAGCCAAGAAAGGAGACTTGACTCTTAGGTGGAAATGGATGTCTTATCTCTTGAAGTTGGAGTACCGAGCCCCGTTTCTTCTTTCTTCTGATGCTCTCCCCTAACGCTCTCATCCCATCAGGGCTGAAAAAAAAAAGCTATAGCTTCTGGATGGTTGAGTCCTGCCATGGCAAGGCACAGTTTTCCTCCAAAGTAATGTTTCTGCCACTAAGACTGACCTCTGAAGGTGTGTCTTAAGGACATATCTTCCCCAGGGGGTTGGCACTGTTGGAGATGTGTGGGTGCAAACACCTCGCCTAGGCATGTTTTAAATTATCACGTGTGAGTACGACTTGCCCTGCAGGTAATGATTGATCCCAAACAGATATGTCTTTTAGAGCACTGATGCTCTGTAAAGATCCCCTTCCCCCCCTCATCCTCATTCACTCCTTCAGTGAGTAAAAAGGCCCATGAACAGCCTTCAGTGAACAAAAGGTCAATCAAAGAGCCTACTACCTCCTGCTGCCTCCTTAGCAGTTCGTTTTTCTACTAAAACCTTGCTTTTAGTTTATTTTAACAGAAGATGCTATCCTTGAGGACCAGGCAATGTATGACTTGAATGTGATCAGAGGAGGGAAAAGAAAGGGAAGGGGACACCTTGGCACAGAGACGACGCAAAGAGAAATGCAGTGTGTTAATTCAGCATTTTCACCTCCAGAAGAGCTTCCTAGTTGCTCCAAATCTTCCAGTTTTGAACAGTTCCCTGCAAGCAAGCCCCAGACCTTGTCTCCTGACATCTCCACGGGTTTGCAATACAACAAATACTGTTGCTGATACACTGTCCATACCAGCCTGCAGGGTGTGGGCTCAGAGATGAGCTTTTTTTGTATTAGACTGCATCCTACGTAGCAATATCAGAGCACACGGGTGTTTATCTGTTGGATGAGCTCAGGAGACCAAAACCATTCTCCTCCCTAATGAACAGGATATTTGGCAGCTGGATTTCTCAAAAGATGCCTTGAAAGTCTCACTAAAAATAGCAACAAAGAGACTGGAACAGCCAGTCATCAATGACTAAGCACTAGTTTTATGATCAGATCTTCATGTACTCTGCCTTGATTTGTGAACTGTCTCAAAGTAAAGTTCCTAAACAAATCGGATACTGGACAGAAACCTTTTAATGCATTTTCTTATGCATTAAAGGCACGTGATGAAAGTCTTCTTGCCCTATTAGCTTGACATTAACTCTTCAGCTGGTAAAAGCATTGCTTGTCAAATGTAATGCTACTCTGGGGAGAACCAGATCTTTTCTTGTTGTAATACATGGAAGAAGCTTTCCTGTCTCAACTCCCCTCTCCCTCTCTCAGACTATTTATGGCTTGACAACAGACTATTAGAAGGTGCTTAGGTCAGCTGAGCACCTTCAGTCCCACCACAGTTAGCAGGCTGAAAGGTCTGCAGCACCCGAGAGCATCAGTGCTACTGTTTCCATTTCTGTCTTACGAACCACGCTATAAAGAAGCATAAGCCACAAGATTCGATGTCACTTATTGTCCCCCCATACCACAGCATTTAATGAGTGAAGAGCTCCTTTTATCCATTGATTCTCTGCAATATTCAAAGTCTGGGAGAAACTTCACATCCTTCAAAATCACACGAATCAATGCCAGCACTTGCCATACATCACACCCTCAATTCAAGCTATAACATGAGAGGCAAGCCCAGACCTTAACAGAAAAGTAAACACTTACCTTTCTTGGTTTCACTTTGTCGTGGTAGTCGTATTGAAAAATTCCTTTGTAGCTAAGTCCTAACCACCAAGGAATTCCCTGCTTGTCCTGAAAGAAAAAAAAAATAGAGTTAAACTGAATGGGAAGAGGAAAGGCTGGAGATTTCCCGGGTTGTATGTCAAGGTAAATATTTGTTTCTAAGCAATGTCCTTGAATGTCGTGGGTGCCATTAAATGGCCCTGGCTGAATTACCTCAAGTCGCAAAGCTCCTTGGTGTTAAAGAGAGATCTTTTTCACTTTGAGCTATGACATCGAAAACCATTTAGAATGCATCACCTGCGATCGAGTTACTCAAAATGCTGCCAGGGGAGGTTTGGCATTAGTCCCTCGTGCAGTGGTACATCCTCTTTCTCTGCCCTGTAAATTATTCAGTCCGAACACTCAGAGATCGGAGAGGAAGAAAAGAGAATCAGCCAGCTGACTTGAATTATGTGGAGGGATTTTAGCATTAATCTTGAAAATGAAGCAGTAATGGGATCTGAGAGCTACCAAGTGATAAGGTCTGACAGGCTTGGACCCAACTGCTTTGTGTCTGAGTGCGCAATAAAATGGCCTTGTGGAGTAATGGCTGATATCTGATACTAGCCCCTTAGCAATTTACTGAACTGGAGTCCTCAATGAAATTACATCTGTTCTGTTAATGCGATAAAGAAAGTCATGGTTAAAACCCAGCTAAACCAAACCCCCCACATCAAGCAGAAGCAAAACCTATTATGTGCAATATTTGTTGCCTCACTGATGCTCACTGGCATTTACTGATCATGGAGAGTTCACTGGAACAGCTCTCAAGAGCTTGCAGGCTTGGACACGCAGCCCGATCCATCCAATCTTGCTTGGTCTAGAGTAGTCCAAGAGATGCAGAGGGTGTTGGAGTAATCCTAGCCTCTGGTAAAAGATGAGGCTGATGTGTTTCGCAAAATTCCTTGCACATAAGCAGGAACAGACGAGGAAAGCACATCTCCCTGAGACAGGTACTGTCAGATCGTTGTGTTTTTATGGTAGCCCACGTGTGGGAGATGTATGCAAAACCCCCATGATCCGTGCAGAGAGATAATGATGAAGCACATCAAAACTTCAGGGGTGATAAATGGGGGAATATGCTGTGGAGGGTGTGGATCTAGCTTTCTCTATATTCTTATTGATTTCTCTTCTTAAGAAAAATAATAACCCTTCACAGCTGGTCAGGCAGGGAAGCAGTGATAGTAGTATCAGACTGGAAGATTTGGTGATAAAACACTAAACAAAATAAATAAGGAATTTCAGGAATAGCTGCATGAAATTCACACAGTTAGAAGCAGAGAAGGGTTTTGTGTGTGGAGGGGTACAACACGCCATCCCTAGAATATGGTCTAGTGTTTTGGCAATAAAAAGGTGTACTCCATCTGTATCCATCTTCTATCTCAAGTGAAGGGAGCTGGTGTCTGCAGATCATGGCTGGCCCTAGTTGCTCTTGGATGTGCAGGTTAGGAAAAATCTGACCTTGTGGAACTACGAAAAGGAGTGGAACACTGAGCCTGCCAGCAGAGTGGCTGCTGGTCCCTTTGGTGCTGATTCACTGGCATCACCAGAGCTTGCTGCTGCCTGTGAGCTGAACATCTCTAGCACAACAGAAAGACTGCGAGAGTTTTATCTTGAAGAACAGGATTTTCCTCTGGGGAGCTATATTTACCAAGCATTCACTACTCACTTGAAATAAGTTTATCCTACTACAGGAAGCGAAACAAGACTTTAGCAATAGCGCATTGTCCTCTGAAAGCAGGATGGTTATTTGCACCTCTCCCCCTTCCTCTCCACAGTCAGTTTAATTCAATAAATAAACCTCATTTGTAGCACGTACCTTTACTGCGTAATAATGCACTCCATATGTTGGGAGGGATTCTACAATGCTCATGTAACTGCAAAACAACACATAAGAGAAGAAAGTGTCTGAGAAGCTGAGAGAACGATCAGAAAAGAAGTGCTTAAATAAGAAGTAAATAACCACTTAAAAATAAAGCATTAGATGAGATGGGAGGCATAGTTAATATTGGTTTTACAGGCCAGTATATACATTTCCTGATAAAACAAAGGTCACCAGAAGTTGCTTTTATTTCACTTACTTTACAATTGCTTGACCTCTTGTCTGACCGTTTAGCTTCTTGTAATGCTCAATGACTCGGTCCTCACTGGAAAGGAAGAAATGAGATGTTATATTTAAAGGCAGTATCGTGACTTACTCACAAACATGGTATCTATTTGTACAGACTTTTCCCTCTTCACGTTACTCTCCTTATCTACAAATGGTGCCTACAGTGTTGTAGAGCATGGCAAAGAGATGTTTGCTGCTCAAGCTTTACCCTAGCTGGTGCAACTTCTTTCCAAGCCCACCGAGTTCTCTTAGTGAGCAAAGCTTTCTGAAATTGGTGGCCACTAATAGCCCTAAACTCCACAGATTAGTCCTCACTGCAACTGCACTGTACAGGAGCTCTAGTGGAAGTACTCTTGGAGCCATCTCCCTCAGCAAGGAGTTAAATTCCCAACGTACACGGAGGCAATGTCTGTGGCAGGGAATGTGTCCAAGCCACTCAAAGTTGGGTCCCTTTACTGTTAAAGTATCGTTGTGCCTTTGCATATTTCTTGCTTATATTAACTCCTATTCCCTCAGGCAATACTTGGCCATGTGCTGGCAGTTAGCATGGGTCAGGGCCCATTCCCAGTGCTGCTTTGGAGAATAAAGAGTTTCATGGCACAGAAGGAGGGTGTTCTGTGCCAGCAGAGAACAGTTCTACATGTGTTTGATAAATGCAGACATTCACCTCTACACAGTAGAGATGCAACACCCAAGAGCAGGTCAGCATGCCCCAGATGACAGAGACATCTCTCTACGCTCACCTTTAAGGAATCTCATTCCTGTTCTCTGGTGAATGAGCCCAGAACCAGAGCGATTGGATGCTTTCAATCATGTGTCAGCAAGGTGACAGCATGGCAAAGCATAAGCCAAGGTTCTCCTTTCAAAGGTTCATGGTTCTCTCTTTGGTTTTTAATAGCATTCTGCTTGATCTACAGCCATGCAACTCATCACAGCCTACAGGCTTGGTACTTTCAGGATCGTCTGACTTTGGATCTTTCATTTCCAGCAGCGTAATGCCCACAGGACCAGCTCTGCTCCATCGGCATGGCGGAATGCCCAAGTCCTCATTCCTCAACCCAATCTTTTGCTCCTCATCTTGTCACTCCAAGAGCAAGGAGTCTGTTGAGTCTCCCGGAGGTCCATTACAGAACTTGCTAGGGCAAGAGGAAGGAAACCTGAACTGAACTACATGTCACCTTTCTGCCCTCTCCACCTGGCAGGGCACAAGCTTCCAGTGGCACCGGGTGGCCAGCTAATGCCATCATGCTGCGTGGGGATTAGGTCAATGTGAATGAGCATTGCTCCTTCCCTGCATTTCCTAGGTCTTGCTGGACCTTTAAGGGCAACCACATGGTTCTCTGCGATGTGGTGATTCTTCCCCAGGCAGAACTGAAGCTGTTTTTGCTGAGTAGACCCTCAGAATAATTTTAATGCTTAGAAAATACCCGTAAGGAAATTCAGCAGCTATGAAACCATATCCAGCCCGCTGATCCGAGCAAGTTCCACAGATGTTCTGGGCGTGCACATGAAGGCAGAGCCCAGCTCTCCTGCTATGATTATCATAAACAGGATTACTTTTGGAGAAGTAACTGAATTACATGAGTGTTCAGGACTGGAAGATCTCCAAACCCCATCATTTTTAATAAAAAAGATGGACAGAGAGGGCTTACAGCCCTTCGAAATTACCTCGTAAACCCACAATTACATGGGGATGCAATTCCTCTCTCTCAGACAGGAACAAACCAGGAGTGACTTCTCAGAAACCAGTGGAGTTTCTCCAGCAGAAAACACTCTTAGCTTTGGTTTCTTCTCTGGGAATTTATCAGAGGTCGAGCTCTGATATTGGTGCTGCTCAAGGATAGGAGAGGGGCACCTGCCTGCTGTTATCATGTGATTCTGGGTGGGCTCTGCTTTCTCACAGACGATTATTCTAAGGTTCTGGATATGTTCCTAAACCATACTCCTCTGGAAGTATAGGGACGTCAATTAATGGCCCGTTTCCTTCAAAAGGATAGACTGGATGTCAGGGAGCCCTCCCAAACAGCTGGATGAATAAAATTATGTTCTCAAACCATACCAAAAGACGTGGGATAGTCCAGACTCTTCTGTTTCCCTACAGAAATACAGGCAACACTCCCTGTGCCCCCACTGCCCTGTTGGGATACTGATGATGTTCCTTTCTGCTGCATAATGTTTTGAGGTCTACAGGTGCTAAATGCCAGATGAGCATTATTCTCCTTTCTACTTTCTTCTGGACAATAAATAAATACATAAAATAAAGCCTGAATTATCAACTAGGGCATGAATATGGGGATATACTGCCTCTCACCTTTCTATAGCACTGAGTTAGTCCCATTGGGAAGAAAGAAAGGGGTGCTCCAGAGCACCATTCATGCAGTCTGTTTGGGGTTATTATTATCATCACTTCTCCCCACTGACAGTAAAGGGCCCCTCATTGAGCTGGAGACATCTGCACTGAAGAAATGTTCGTGCTCAGATGAATCCCACCCAAGCTGCCTGCCAGACGCTCCTCAGATAGTTCCTTGGGCTCCTTTTTCATCCCCGCAGCCCTGTGCAAGGACGATCGTGCAGTCCGGAGGTCACTTTGTGCCTCTGGCTCTGGGGTGGAGGGGCAAGCCCAGCACGTGCCAGGGAAAACAAGCAAAATCATTCACGGGTCAGAACAGAGCATTAACAGAGCTTATAGACCTTCTCCTCTATCGTTTCAGCTGCTCATCTCCGAGCAGCTGCCGTGCTGCTATTGACAGCTGGGAGAGAGCTGGGAGGCTGCCTGGACCACCAGCTGATGTCTCCTCCTGCCCAGCTCTGGCTGGTTGCTGTGCCAGAGACACAGAAACTCATTCAGAGCTCATGTGGAGACATGGGGGAGGTGGGAGCACTACTGCCTGCTTGTCAGCTCATAAAATGTTCCCCTCCCGAGCTCCGAAAATTAATACTTGGATGATATCCTGCAGCAGATAACTCTGATAAAGATATTTAGAACTACCAACAAATCCCTTCTGTCCCAGCAACCTACAGAACTGGGCAGCAGGAAATCTGCAAGCAAATGCAGGGCCAGAGTTTCTTATCACCAGAACCAGTTTTTCAAAGGTATTCGCTTCTCCCCTCTCTCCTCAGCACATTGAGCTGTTTATTTTAAACATTGCTGCACCTTACTGTTACTCTGTCTCCAACCTGATTTGTCCATTTTGATGATATTCTCAAACTTCCTTACAATATCTCTGTTTGCAATGATTTGTGCAGTCAGATACTGCCCCACTGAACCCAGCAGAGCATTTCTTGGGCCAGTGGAACCAAGAGGATGATCAGAGCCTGGGGTCTGTGTTGTACAAGAGAAACTTGTGATTTCCACTTGATATTTTCAGTGTTAGTTTTTTTGGGAATGCTGATGGTTGCTAAAAACAAGTTTGCACTCAGTCTGTTGGGAGCCAGAAGTCTGGCTTCCCCCTGCTTAGTTGAAAATCCACTTCTGGCATCCACTTTTGTGCCATCATCTCTGCTCTTGTGTTCTTGCTGGCAGTTTGATACTGAGCTGGCTTGCTGGGGAGGATCTGGATTGAGATAAAATGCAATGACAATGGCTGCAAAGGAGCACTGTGAACTAACACACTTTCTAAAGATTCTCTCCAGTCTCACCGTGACTAGTTTTGCATCTAAAATAATAAATCCTGTGAGCTGTTTCCACGCATGGGCAAGAGAAATCAAAACTCAGGGCCTCAGTTCCTGGACTGTGTGGGAGGACCAGAAGCTCAGCTTTCATTTAAAAGTAAAACAACAACAACAAAAAAGAAACCACCCTTCTTGCTTCAATCAGCGATGCTATGGAGACGCTTGAGAACAAGCTGTGTAACTGATTCGTCTTAATCTACAGAGAGCTGGAAACAGCAACTCCATGCCACACAAATTACAGCCTTCATCTTTGTTGTGATGTCTGCAAATCCCCAAGGAGAGGTTACAGTGGCGAGGCCTGCAGCAAGGGTGTGTAACCTGCAGACTCCAGGAGGGAGGAGCTGGGGGCCACAGGCTGTCTTCCTCCAGACCTCACTGCAGCGAAGAGTCCAGGACTCATCCTGCTGCTCTTACTACACTCGATAGGAGCAACAGGTGATGCTTTTTCATGGTGTGACAGAAATGACATTATTTCTTGCAGTTCTAGGCCAGTAACTCGCTGAAAGTATTGCAGTATCTACCTGAACATCTGTATTATCACCTCTTGGTCCATTTCAGGCAATTTTTTGATGCAGTTGTAAATACAGTATAGGGTTATTTTGTAGGTTTGTTTTAAACTAGAACAATCAGTTGTCCAACCCCTGACATTTTAAATGCTCCTTTCTGGAGCTGGAAATTCACTTGCTATTGCTTTGTCCTAATACTGAAGAACTGGAGCATAAAACTGCATATAGAAAGGGACAGGATAAAATCTGTATCTGGTATGCAACCTGTGTGAGAGGCAAAAGAGAAGGGATAGGGTAACTACATTTTTTAAAATGTTGTCTTCTTAGATCACTGAAGTTTGAGCTTTTTGTCTGGTTCACCAGCAGCCTCTTTTTGAGAGTGTTCAGCATTTCAGGGGGGTGTTTATGAAAAAGCCCCCATTAAAAAATAATGAGCTACTGGCACATAACAGCTCCCTGCGACCTGGCCACTGAAGTGAAATCACAAGGGAGTCACAGGACTGTAGCCACTGGTTTTATTACCCCCTTGGAGACAGCCAGCTTCCCAACCTGCGACCTGCTCTGAGTCACAAGGGAACTCCCCCAGAATTAAGCTGCAAGAAGTGCTCTAGCCCATGTATAAC